>NC_138881.1:31092872-31692872 GCF_965194805.1 Balaenoptera borealis | reverse complement strand
CTGAAGCTGGGAAAAGAATGAGGCAAGATTATCTGCAAAGATATTTGTGTAGTAACTGCCACTGAGCTCTTTGCTGTTGACATTTATTGTAAGACTGAGATAAAACGGCTTCACAATGGGAATAAATGGAGTCAAATTGCTTTCGGTCCACTTGGCCATATGACTAACATGACCCCATGCACGTGGTGTTTAATGATTTCTGTACCCCCACTACCAAAAATTCTCCTCGGCTAGCAGTTGTCATGGTGACCATCTAAATTCTCTAAGCACACTTCAACACATGACACATGATATGTATAGTTTCTTCTTCCCTATGTGTAGCTCCTTGGAGGTGTCTAGACTTTGGGTCAAGCCGTGTGCTAAAGACTAAGAAATGACCTCCCCTCCCAGATTTGTCATGCTTGGGTCTGAGACTGTAACTGCTGGTGAAAATGTAGTTTTTCTCACTTATTAAAAGGAGCAAGTCTTGAGACCTGATTTTAGATTGCACCTCTGGCTGATGGTGTGATACCTTTCTGTTGTGATTTACTTTCCTCTTTGGATGGAATATAAAGTATGATTTTTTTTAATTCATTCCAATTCAAAACACCATTCATCCTTGTTTTGGAAGGAACAAAGGATGATTTCTTGTGCTGAGGCTGAGCAGGGGGAGCAAGTGCTGCCACGACACTGCTTTGTCCACCAGCAGTGCTCTCTATTGCCCTTAAAAATAAGCATTTGACAGGGCATTCCAATCCTCAGAGTCTATTACCATGAAAGCTGAACAAAACACTTGAGAGACTGAGTCATACCATACTCCCTTTATAAAGCCAGTCAGTCAAAAGTGGAAACTGTGCTTGGGGCCCAGAACTAATGAAAGAGAGTAGAGTGAGAGTCAGAAAGTTCAGCAGGAGAGCCGTCTCTTTTCTTGCTTCATCTTCCCTAGTTAATTTTAGTTCATTTTATTTTATTTATTACTTGGGTTTCTACTAATCTCTTGACTCTCTCCATCAGTGACCATCAGCCCTTCTTTATTCGTTGGTACGTTTGCCTTTTGACACCAGAGTGAATGGGTTTGGTCTTTGACTCACTGTTTGCCTTGTTCTTTGACACCACATGCACACCTACTACCTAACTGTCCACCAGACTTCTGGCTTCTTCTTTCATCCTCTCTTTGGTTCACATGTGTATCTGGACCACAGAAATTCTAGCTTTCCTTCCTAACTACCCCGCACTGAGTCACATCCTAACTTCTCAGCCCAGGCCATTCTCAGTAAATAAATCTCAGGACAAAATCACCTGCTCTTAGTATCCTCATCTCTTCTAACCCTTTTCTCTCTCATTCTACCCTGGTCCTCCCCATCTCCAGCCACATATTTGTACGTAAAGGTTTAAAAAAGAGTCAAAGAAATCATAGAATAAAAACCTACATCTCTGCAGTAGCATGGACTCCTGTAAATGGGGAGAAGCTTCCCTTCCCTGAAGTTAGGGCAAGAGGATTAAGAACTGATTAAATGTATATACCTTAAGATTATCTTATATGGAATTTACCACTAATAATATGCTAAATAAACAAATTGAGAAGTGCCTCAAAAGTAGGCAAACTCCCTTTCATCATGGATATTATTATTTGAATTCTAGAAGATCAATAAGAAATTGAGCTGAATTCAGTTGTATAAATCATGAGATATTGAATAGTTTAGTGAAATGTTACAGACATATTATCTAATTTTCTTTCAATTTCTCTCCCTTGCTTTTTCTTTGGATAATGTTGGCTTAAAAGGCAAAATGTAATTATTGCTTAGCATTTAAATTAATTTCTTTGAGAACAATTTATAGGATGGACAATCAACATGATAGTTTCTAACTATATGTAACATTTATGCCCCGAAGTTATGCATATGAAAGATATACATAGATTCAGGAATGGTTTAGATACACTGCAAATCACATATATAATGGGGAAATTGAGGATGCTAACATATCATTTATTTTTGAGAATAATATTATGGACAGGACTATCATTCTCCTAAAATCTGTCCCCTGCAGAAAACCACTGGGGCCAGATGGACTACAGACAAATTTAATGTAGCATTTTCCCGTCTGTTTCGGTTATCTGTTGCTGTGTAAACAACTGGTCCAACTTAGTGGCTTATAAAACAATGTTTTACTATTTCTCACTGTTTTGTGGATGACTGGGACTCAGCCGGACAATTCTTTTGCTGGTCTCACTTGAAACCTCTTGTGCTGCTCCAGCCAGATTGTGGCTTGGAACATCCACGATGTTTCCCTCACAGGTCCAGCTCCTGGAAGGCTGGGGTCTGCTGAGATACCAGGATGACTGGGTCTCTCTCTCTCTTTCCCTCTCTCTGCAGTCACAGAGCCTCTACCTCTCCACATGGCTTTTCTACACATTATTTCCATATGGAACCTCCCACAGGACTCCTTCCCAGGGTTCCATGAGCACAAAAGCAGAAGCTTCTAGTAGTTTTCAAGTCTTACGCCCAGAACTGGAATAGTATCACTTCTGCCACATTCTGTTGATTGAAACAAGAAACTGACCCAGCCCTGATTCAAAGGGAGAAGACGACCAAGGGTGTGAATTCATTGGGGGCAGCCAATATCACAGATTGGGGGCAGCCAATATCACAGACTACGTCAATGTCCTTGTTTAGTCTCTGGGGACTGGCAATGCTGACTCATCTATATTCTCTTCTTTGGAGGGCTCATCCACTTCCACAACTTATCTAACACCTCATGGGGATGAATCTCAGTTCCTTAACCAGACTTCTCCGGTAATATATTACCAACTCCCTGTAATTAGCAGCTAACGCTGATTGAATACCAAGTGTGGGCTAGATTTTTCATGTAACTATTTCTAATTTATTGAATGCACTGTATTTAAAAATTAAGAAAACTGAGGCTCACAGAACCTCAGTTTATAAAAGGCATATGGCTAGTAAGGGGCAGATCTATGACCGAAACCCAGGTATATCTTTGTATAAAGCTCTGGCATGTTCTTCCAAGGTTCCACACTGTTGTCTCTCTTTGCTCTCTTTTTGTCTCTGTCTCTCTGTCTCTGTTTCTCTGTGTCTGTCTGTCTCTGTTTCTCTCTTTCTCAGTTCCAGGACAAAATAAGAATCTACCTCTTTTACTTAATTTCCAAAAAAAAAATAGGAGTAGGGTAGTCTCTCTTCCGAACCCATCTTTTTTTGACCAAGAAGCAGAGGTTTGCCCTGAGGTCAGACTGGTGTGCATTATATAACTTGTTTTTTGGAAGAAAAAATAACCCTGGTTCCAGGAGAAGGGCAGTTTGTGTATCTGGTTATTTTTGAATAGGATTTTTTTTCTCTCAGGATAAAGTGAATTTTGGCTAAGCTCTTTTGTTTCCTCCATTTGTGTGTGTGTGTGTGTGTGTGTGTGTGTGTGTGTGTGTGTGTGTGTATGTATTCAGGAAGTGAAGGTCAGAGCTATTGGTCCTTTGTTGACTTTATTTCTGTGAGTTCACAGTATTTAAAATTATGGGGCATGTTTTCTTCTAGTCCTTTGATTAAACATAAAGACTTCAAGTCAAAAATATTTCAGGAGACAGTACATTGATAATGCATTTCCCAGGCAGAGGGGAGCAAGTCACAATGAAGAGATAAGCCTTAGACTGCAAACTCAGCCTGTTGAGAGACAATTTTCCCTGGGACTCTCATGTGTCTGGATATCTTGTGAGCAAAGGGATTGCATTTCTTCAAGGATGCTTGTGTAGTGACCAGCCTTGCAAGACAGATGTAGTGTCTTCCATTGGATCAAAGGAGAGGTTAACTTACTTTCCACTATAATAATGACAAGGTCTTTATCTAGACCAAAGGGAGGGCATGCTTACTGCCCATTATAAAAAGATTCAGGTTCACTAAGCTTACGGTCGGGACTAATCTGTGCTGCCCTTGTGGAACTTTAGGCAAGGAAAACTGACACAAATATGGTGATGATTACGCTATTTATCGTGCTGTGAGTAATAAAGTTATTTATCCCTAACCCAGGAATCTTATGCTTTACGCCAGTATCTATGAAATAAAAATAGGCTAGCTTATTAGCTTATAAACAATGTAAATCTGAGATCCTTTGCAGTTATTGACACAGCTGCAATGGGAACTACAGTCCAAAGCTCAAATATAAGCATATTTGTGATTCTAAATCACTTTCACTTTAGGGTATTCCCCCTGTGGTTCAAAGTAATTTTTGTTGCTAACCAAGAGCTCAAAATCTATGTCTTATATGTTATTCTATTAAATATTTACATATGACAGTGTTGAACTGTTACCTCATTCAAATTGTTAACCTGAAAATAAAGGATACGGTATAATTTGAGTGACAAATTTCCTGAGAAAATTTAAATTATTCTATGTCTAGGCTATAATATGTTTATATTGATACCTAGGAATGAATGATTCAAGGGCATAGATAGAAGGGCAATTAACAAAAGGAAAGTCAATGGACATAAAGTACTTATACATTTAACTTAGATAAATTCAATTTTATCTTTTTAGGAGAGAGAGGAAAGGATTAATAGTAAGATAGATAGTGAGGATGAGTTGAGAAGGGGAAAGAGAGAGAGAATAAGAGATAGGGAGAGAATAAAAGTTCAAATAATGTGGGCAATTCAGTCCACCATTCCAATCAGTAAACATACAGCCTACAGAGAATATAAAGTGAGAAACCTGAATTGGCTCCCATAAAGTGAATAGCTATCTGTATTGAGTGTGATTCTAGTGTTTAAAGATATGTATTTTTCATATAATATGTCTTTTGAAAGCAAGCCATGCACTTTATCTGGTGCTAAACCAAAGAAGCAGCAACCTGCTCCCATGTTTTGGAAAAAATCATATGTTGAACTTTTAGGTAATACTTTGGCCCCTAATGTGTTACCTTATGAAGGATTTTTCAAGCATCATTTTGACTTAAAACAATGACTTTCCTTCCTAACTCTCCAAATCCTTCCTCCTCAGCATAAGATATGGATCTGTGACTATATCCATCAGAAATCAGTCAATAGAAGAGATGCCCCCCTACCCATCTCAAGTGGAAAGTGGTTTAATATAGAGAATTAGAGTAATAATCATCAAAAGTGCTGGAGAAGTAAAATTCAAAGAAATAACACTCCTGGCTTTCAGGAAATCTGGAAATATAAGAATCAAGTGGAAGCCACTGATGATAATCTAAGCTGCCAGTAGGACTAAAGCAAGGACCTCACTCTAAATCTAATGCAAACTCATGTTTACAATTTCCCAAGAGTCTCTTTTTAATGTGCTGGGCAATAATGGCTTCTACTTCACTTCTGCCTTTCAAACAGCATGTGGATTCTTCTTACTGGCAAAATTTAACCCTGAACTCTGTTGTCAGTGAAGTCTCAGAAATATAGTTTTGAAGTTTCCCCCTGTGATGTAGAATCAAGCATAAATCAGTGTATGGATTATACTGATCTGACACAGATAATCTGATACAGTCTACTCCTTTGACAATTCAATATGCACACACCCCTTTTGCCCATATTTAACTTTCAAATGACAAAAATAGCAACAGACCCTGCTTTCCCATAACATGATGTGACTATATCTGATGTAAAGAAAATGCTTTCCCCTTCTATCCCCAAAATGAAACAACTAACTCCCAATAAACTTTGTCCATTACTGGGCGATATTTTTTCCTCTTCTACCTCAGTCACAAACTCCCTTTGATATTTTAAAATTTTAAGCTAAAATGATGTTTACCTACAATGAATTATAGAAAATAGTAGGCAAAGAGAAGATAAAAAACATAAATTGGTATATATATTTAAAAAGCAAGCAGAATAAAACTTGCTTACATTCTAAAGTCTTGATTACTGTAATTGGTCACAGTGTCATAGTTGGCATTTATAACGTTATTCTTCCTTAGTCAATATTTCCTTTGCTCTCACACTGGTCATATTTGTTTAAGTGGAGATGTGACTCAGAACCTTTATTCCTAAAGGGTTAGAATCCTTAGAGTTCTGCCTGCATTGGGTTGCTATATCTTGCATTAACTTTTACCACTAGATTCAGAATTGCAAAGAAGAATCATTTGAATTCCACACTTAATACATATCCACCTTGATCCAACTGTGTAGCAGCCCCCCTGTTTCCTCTTAATCATCAGGATCAACTAACAGAACCAACAGAGAAATCTTTCTGTCTTTCCATTAACTGGAATGCTGAATCCTAAATAGGACAGTGGCAATTTCAGCTTTCACTTTACTGGAAGAATTCTTGTGACCCTAGTGGAAGTATTCCTTTTAGGAGGGGGAACTAACGCTCTAAACCAGGGAAGTACAAAGTTACTGTGGCAGGAAGCCACATTTTTATTCATGTCTTATCACTGGTAATAGTGAGAGAGGGCACTTCCATTTCTACCTCTTGGTACATCGCCTTGGGAATTCTGGCTGTGAAACAATTGGCATCCTATACTGGTCATTGGTTCAGAGCACATACTGAGCCTTTAAGTGCAGATACCCAACTCACAATGTGTTGTCATCCAAGGGCACCATACTGAGCCTTCAATAGGTTCTTCACAGTTTAGCTTATTTCTGTGTGTTGTGAAACATGGTAAAATCAATGAATGAACAGGACAAAATTCCTTTACCTCCTTTGCTGTGAAATAGATTTTACAATGTGTGTGTGGATACCATGTTGATGAATGAGGGATTCTGTACATCCATTGATGGCGGTAATGGTAGAAGGACAAATCACTGCTCCCTAAATGATGTAAGGAATTAATTATAATCAACTTGCCACCAGGTAGCTCATTGTCTTCTCCCTCAAAATGGTGCTATGTTGGATTCTGGGCATTTGTCTTTGCTGTTAGCAGGTTGCACATTCAGACGTAGGAGTAAATAATCAATAGAAAAACTGAGAATTGATGACTTATTTAAAGTAAATGGAGAGTCAGGCAGCGAAAGCCTTTTTCTCATACTTGGGTCTCCTCAAACCTATATTATTATTATTAATTAATTTAGTTATTTATTTACGGCTGCATTGGGTCTTCGTTGCTGCGCGCGGGCTTTTCTCTAGTTGTGGTGAGCGGGGGCTACTCTTCATTGCGGTGCGTGGGCTTCTCATTGCGGTGGCTTCTCCTGCTGTGGAGCATGGGCTCTAGGCGCGCGGGCTTCAGTAGCTGTGGCTCGTGGGCTCTAGAGCGCAGGCTCAGTAGTTGTGGCGCACGGGCTTAGTTGCTCTGCGGCATGTGGGATCTTCCCGGACCAGGGCTTGAACCCGTGTCCCCTGCATTGGCAGGCAGATTCAACCACTGCGCCACCAGGGAAGCCCAAACCTATATTATTTCTCATATTTATATAAAGCTCTGTCTCCATCAAATATGAAAAGCTGTGAAAAAAATATTTGCAACTTCTTTCCCATTCACACCTCACTGGTTCCCCAGGAAATTGGCAGACAAAAATCCCCTTTACAATTGTACAGGCAAATTATTCTATGCGAGTTCAAATGGCTGGATCACATACCATCTTCTGGATTTCTCATATTGAAGGCCAGAAACTTGTCTCAAAATAGAAAATTTGAAACATGTCTCAAAACAGATTTTTTTTTATTATATAAGTTTCAAGTGTACAGCATTATACCTCAACAACTGTAAAAATAGACCAATTTCCATGACTACAATACTGGTATTGCCAAAATAATTTTAAGAATAGTAATATCAAACAACTCCATGGCGCTTAAACTGCTGTAAATTCTTTACACACAATGACTAATTTAATCCTCATAACACTTTGAGCGAGGTAGGTACTAAGTCACTCTCATTTTACAGACAGAGAAACTAAAGTACACTGGTTAAGTCACTTGTCAAAGGTCACACAGTTACAATCTGGTGGAGTCAGATTCACACTCAGGCATTTTGGTTTCAGAGTGCATGCTTCTATCCTGTTAGTTATATGTCTCACGCTCAGCCCCCCACTGGTACTTTTTGGTAAACTCATTTTGAACTTTCATAATTAATCTGCCTCCTAGTTTGTTGTTGAATCTGTCGAAAAGAAAAATCAGTACATAGACTGAAAACTGGCATTTTTAGAAGAGGTTTAATAAATCCATATTTTGTATTTTATCCTAATTTAAATCTTGAAGCTTTTTTTTTTTTTTTTTACTTTAGACATTGCTGTCTTATTGTTTGGATCATCACTGCAGCTGCCAAAAAAACCTCTGATTTTATTTTAGCAGTACTCAAGTTCCTTATAAATCAATTCATAAGATATAGTCTCAAGTAGAATTGTTATTTGTAGGCTCAAAGCCCCGATTTATCTAAAGATTTATTCCTTCACTTAAAAAATTAAGCGTTGTGCTATTTTAATGGCACAGTGAAGATTCCACTACACATTCTTCACCAATCTCTGAACCTCGGTATCTAAAAAGGTTTGTGATAATTAAACTGATGAAAATAAAAGCATTTCAATATCACTGATTTCATAAGTGAGCCCTGATTTGTTAGAGTTTTGGTGTTGAGAATTGTTTGAACTTGAAATATTAAATTAGTGGAAAAACTGATAGAATGGAAACCAAATGGATGTTTACCAAATGTATAGGCTTTTGTCTTCCTCATTGCTATTTTGGAATAGTCTTTCAACTGAGAGAAGCAAGAAACTCACAAGAAATATATTGCCACATTTAACCGGTACATTCTATCCCTGCCTAAGGCCATTTGTAAACAATGTAAAGACCATGCCAGAAACATTAATTGAGAATGTTAGTCTCAAATTGCCTAGAGCATACTGCATCAGTGGATGGCCTGAAGGAAAACAGTATTGCCAATGTAGCTGCATCTATATTTGAAGAGCAAAATCTAAATGATGATTCTACAATGCATGGAATTGAATTACCCTCAGGTGCTTTGGCAAGCCCATAACCACAGATCAAGACTCCTTTTCCTTCCTAAAGCAAGCAACAAGCTGTACCCCTTTTTCGGATTAAAAGCTGTACTAGCTCTTTGAATACTAATAAAATGGTCACACTCAACAAGCCATCTGCAAACATTATTTTCAAAGGAAGAATATTGTCATTTAATCTTGGAGACAGTCATACTTAACAACATTAAAAATTCTTATCATTGCTGTAAAAGAGGGAACTATGGCTGATGTGTAAAAGGAACAAAGAATACCATCCCTGCAGTCAAAGAGAATTCTTACAGGACAAATGGCATCGGTGTGAAAGCCTGATGAAGAGTCCAGTGTTAAATATTCACTGAGTTATTTGTTTGACCTAGATTGCATCTTTGACCTATATAAATGAAATACAACAAACACAACTTCCTCTTTTCTCATTTTGCTTATTTCCGTTCTCATCTCTCCTTTCTGCTCTCTTAATCTACCCAACTTTACCCCATTTTTTACATCTATAAAATTATTCTCCTCATTTTGTTTTTTAAATCTTCTGGTGTCGGACCACAATAATAATCAGAGACACTCATTTCATCCCTTTCAATATGATCACCACCCAAGAATTCCTCACTGTCTAGAATTTCTGCTGATAATTTTCTAATTCTAGCTCACCTCCATAATATATTTTATCTACTATTGCTTCAAGCCACCATTCATTCATGAAGAAAGTGACAAAAGGGAATTAGTTCCAAATCAAAGGCATGCTCTCTAACCTCAACTAGACCATTATTGCTACTCTTTTTTTTTTTAAATATGTGCACTGATTGTTCTTGTGATATCATGTCCATTCCATTGGTTATCCAAGACTTCTAACTTCACTCCTCAAACCCCTAATTTGACTTCTAAAAATTCTTCTAATTGTCTTAGTGGTAAGCCAACTCTACAGGGAATACTACAAAACATTGTTGAAAAAAATTTAAGAAATCAAAACAAATGGAGAGTTATAATATTTCCATGAGTGGAAGATTCAATAAATTGAATAAGTCTATTCTTCCCAATCTGATCTATTGACTCAATATCAATCAAAATCTCCAGGAAGGAGCCTTTTACGGGGATAGAAATTGACAAGCTGATTTTAAAATTTATAAAGTTAGAAATTAGATGAGTAGTTGCTCACAGAGGAGTACTGATAGCAAACGGGACAAAAGATAATTTTCTGGAGTGACAGAAATGCTCAGTATCTTGATTGGAATCATGGCTATATAAGTACAAATATTTGACAGAACTCATCAAACTGTACACTTAAAATGGGTGCATTTTATGTCAATTATACCTCAATAAAGATGAGTCAAAACTCACTGAACTGATTGAACTGTAAAATTTTAATGGGTGCATTTTATTCTATGTAAATTATACCTCAATAAAGTTAACTTAAAGAATGTTGCTGTATTTAAAGAATGTTAAAGAATGTAATTGAAGAAAAGAACAAATATTTATGTTCAAGAATATTCACCTCATATCACTTTCAATAACAAAAGCATTGGGAAAAAATGAAACATTTAAAGTCATGGTGGATCCATAAAATGGAATATTATTCTGGAATATTAAATTGGAATCATATTATCAATTATAGTTGAGGATACTAGATGCATATATACTATATGATTTTCCTGAAGTATAATTCTATACATAGGATAGATACAAGAATATAACAATGATAAAAATAGTCATATTTTAAGCTTTGTGGGCCATATGGTCTCTCATGCAAGTACTCATCCCTACTTCAGTAGTGTGCAAACAGCCATAGACAATATGCAAACAAATGGGCATAGGTGTGTGCCAATAAAACTTTACTGACAAAAGTAGACAGTGGGGACTTCCTGGTGGTGCAGTGGTTAAGAATCCGCCTGCCACTGCAGGAGACACAGGTTCTAGCCCTGGTCTGGGAAGATCCCACATGCTGCTGAGCAAATAAGCCCGTGTGCCACAACTACTGAGCCTGCACTCTAGAGCCCATGAGCCACAACTGCTGAGCCTGTGCGCCACAACTACTGAAGCCCGTGCTCCTAGAGCCTGTGCTCTGCAACAAGAGAAGCCACCGCAATGAGAAGCCTGCACACCACAACAAAGAGTATCTCCTGCTCTCCGCAACTAGAGAAAGCCTGCGCGCAGCAACGAAGACCCAACGCAGCCAGAAAAAAAAAAAATAGTGTGCTGGATTTGGCCATAGACTGCTGAAACTGCTTTATTTACTTATTTATTTTTATTTAGTGATTTTTTTTAATACAGCAGGTCCTTATTAGTTACCTATTTTATACATATTAGCGTATATATGTCAATCCCAATCTCCCAATTCATCCCAAACACCCGCCCCCATTTCCCCCCTTGGTGTCCATACATTTGTTCTCTACATCTGTGTATCTGTTTCTGCCTTGCAAACTGCTTCATCTGTAGCATTTTTCTAGATTCCACGTATATATGTTAATATACGATGTTTGTTTTTCTCTTTCTGACTTATTTCACTCTCTATGACACTCTCTAGGTCCATCCACATATCTAAAAATGACCCAATTTCATTCATTTTTATGGCTGAGTAATATTCCATTGTGTATATATACCACATCTTCTTTATCCATTTGTCTGATGATGGGCATTTAGGTTGCTTCCATGACCTGGCTATTGTAAATAGTGCTGCAATGAACACTGGGGTGCATGTGTCTTTTTGAATTATGGTTTTCTCTGGGTATATGCCCAGTAGTGGGATTGCTGGGTCATATGGTAATTCTATTTTTAGTTTTTTAAGGAACCTCCATATTGTTCTCCATAGTGGCTGTATCAATTTACATTCCCACCCACAGTTCAAGAGGGTTCCCTTTACTCCACACCCTCTCCAGCATTTGTTGTTTGTAGATTCACTAATGATGCCCATTCTAATCAGTGTGAGGTGATACCTCATTGTAGTTTTGATTTGCATTTCTCTAATAACTAGTGATGTTGAGCAGCTTTTCATATGCCTCTTGGCCATCTATATGTCTTCTTTGGAGAAATGTCTATTTAGGTCTTCTGCCCATTTTTTGATATGCTTGTTTGTTTTTTTAATACTGAGATGCATGTGCTGTTTATATATTTTGGAGAGTAATCCATTGCCCATTGATTCATTTGCAAATATTTTGTCCCATCCTGAGGTTGTCTTTTCGTCTTTAGTTTCCTTTGCTGTGCAAAAGCTTTTAAGTTTCATTAGGTCCCATTTGTTTATTTTTGTTTTTATTTCCATTACTCTAGGAGGTGGGTCAAAAAAGATCTTGCTGTGATTTATGTCAAAGAGTGTTCTTCCTATGTTTTCCTCTAAGAGTTTTATAGTGTCCAGTCTTACATTCAGGTCTTTAATCCATTTTGAGTTTACTTTTGTGTATGGTGTTAGGGAGTGTTCTAATTTCATTTTTTTACATGTAGCTGTCCAGTTGTCCCAGCACCACTTATTGAAGAGACTGTCTTTTCTCCACTGTATATCCTTGCCTCCTTTGTCATAGATTAGTTGACCATAGGTGTGTGGGTTTATCTCTGGGCTTTCTATCCTGTTCCATTGATCTATATTTCTGTTTTTGTGCCAGTACCATATTGTCTTGATTACTGTAGCTTTGTAGTATAGTCTGAAGTCAGGGAGTCTGATTCCTCCAGCTCCGTTTTTTTTCCCTCAAGACTGCTTTGGCTATTTGGGGTCTTTTGAGTTTCCATACAAATTTTAAGATTTTTGTTCTAGTTCTGTGAAAAATGCCATTGGTAATTTGAGAGGTATTGCATTGAATCTGTAGATTGCTTTGGGTAGTATAGTCATTTTCACAAGATTGATTCTTCCAATCCAAGAACATGGTATATCTCTCCATCTGTTTATGTCATCTTTGATTTCTTTCATCAGTGTCTTATAGTTTTCTGCATACAGGTCTTTTGTCTCCCTAGGTAGGTTTATTCCTAGGTATTTTATTCTTTTTGTTGCAATGGTAAATGGGAGTGTTTCCTTAATTTCTCCTTCAGATTTTTAATCATTAGTGTATAGGAATGCAAGAAATTTCTGTGCATTAATTTTGTATCCTGCTACTTTACCAAATTCATTGATTAGCTCTAGTAGTTTTCTGGTGGCATCTTTAGGATTCTCTATGTATAGTATCATGTCATGTGCAAACAGTGACAGTTTTACTTTTTTTTTTTTAACATCTTTATTGGAGTATAATTGCTTAACAATGGTGTGTTAGTTTCTGCTGTATAACAAAGGGAATCAGCTATACATATACATATATCCCCATATCTCCTCCCTCTTGTGTCTCCCTCCCACCCTCCCTCTCCCACCCCTCTAGGTGGTCACAAAGCACCGAGCTGATCTCCCTATGCTATGCGGTTGCTTCCCACTAGCTATCTGTTTTACATTTGGTAGTGTATATATGTCCATGCCACTCTCTCACTTCATCCCAGCTTACCCTTCCCCCTCCTTGTGTCCTCAAGTCCATTCTCTACGTCTGCGTCTTTATTCCTGTCCTGTCCCTAGATTCATCAGAACCATTTTTTTTTTTTTTAGATTCCATATATGTGTTAGCATACAGTATTGGTTTTCTCCTTCCTCTGGTCCATAGTCCTCTGCCTTTTCATTTTGTCTATCTTACTGTGAATGTGGTTTTTGTTCCACAGGCTGCAGGATTGTAGTTCTTCTTGCTTCTGCTGTCTTCCCTCTGGTGGATGAGGCTATCTAAGAGGCTTGTGCAAGCTTCCTGATGGGAGGGACTGGTGGTGGGTAGAGCTGGCTGTTGCTCTGGTGGGCAGAGCTTAGTAAAACTTTAATCCGCTTGTCTGCTGATCCGTGGGGCTGAGTTCCCTCCATGTTTGTTGTTTGGTCTGGGGTGACCCAACACTGGAGCCTACAGGCTCTTTGCTGGGGGTAATTGTGGACTCTGGGAGGGCTCATGCCAAGGAGTACTTCCGAGAACTTCTGCTGCCAGTGTCCTTGCGGTGAGCCACAGCCATCCCCCGCCTCTGCAGGAGACCCTCCAACACTAGCAGGTAGGTCTGGTTCAGTCTCCTATGGGGTCACTGCTCCTTCCCTCTGGGTCCCGATGCACACACTACTTTGTGTGTGCCCTCCAAGAGTGGAGTCTCTGTTTCCCCCAGTCCTGTCGAAGTCCTGCAATCAAATCCCACTAGCCTTCAAAGTCTGATTCTCTGGGAATTCTTCCTCCTGTTGCCAGACCCCCAGGTTGGGATGCCTGATGTGGGGCTCAGAACCTTCACTCCAGTGGGTGGACTTCTGTGGTATAAGTGTTCTCCACTTTGTGAGTCACCCACCCAGTGGTTATGGGATTTGATTTTATTGTGATTGCACACCTCCTACCATCTCACTGTGGCTTCTCCTTTGTCTTTGGATGTGGGGTATCTTTTTTGGTGAGTGCCAGTGTCTTCCTGTCGATGACGGTTCAGCAGTTAGTTGTGATTCTGGTGTTCTCGCAAGAGGGAGTGAGCACACGTCCTTCTACTCCACCATCTTCTGAAACTGCTTTAGATGACAGCTCTTTTATCATGTAAAAATAGCTTTTATTATTAGGTCTTTTACCCATTGTTTAAAAGAAGGTCCTACAATTTTCTCAATGTGTTAGGGGCATAATAGACACATTTGATTTCAAATAGAATATATCAACTGATGAAAGTTTGCATGATTGATTTGCTGAATTTAAAAATGCATAACCTGTAAACAATGAGTCATCAAATTCCTTTAAAAATCTATTTATACCAACTATATTTTATTCATATTATTTTTTCTGCACAGAACAAAGGGATTATAGTTGTTTGTCAGGAAAGCAGAAACCAAGACAGAAAACCTTAATAAACATGAAAACTCACTGAGCAAAATAATACCCATTTTTCATCCTACATATATTTCAGACATTTCCATTTGTATTTTGAACTATGAAAAAAAAAAGGCTAAGGAAAAGAAAAGACAAAGTAACAATGATTTACAATGGAAAAGAAAGTATATCTTTTAATATTCAGAAAACCTTTAAGTAGTCTAATAGGGTCAAATAAGCTCTTTCAGTTTCCCCAACAAAACTGAGAATGGATAAGGATAAGAGAGGCAAAGATTCCTGAAAGTGTAAGAGTTGTTTAGGCACCTTCAGAGCTGGCAGAAGGCACACACCATGTACACTATGTTCACCAAACAGTGAACATACAGCTCCCAGCTCCTGCACCCACATCAGTATTAAATTTACCATGAATAACTCAGACTTGGTAATTGCTGATGGCTTTCTTATTTCAACTTACATCATAGTTACAAAATTATGTCAATGTCAATAATTTCTATGAAATATAGCATATATATATATATGTTTGCCTCGGGTTTGATTGCACAGGGACTAAGAGATTACGTGTGAGCCCTTAGGAGTTTCTTAGTCAAAGGCCAAGACTCTTTCCTATATCACTTATAAAGTCACAAGTTTAGCTTCTGTGTTAGTTATGGACCCATAATGTAGCTCCATTGGTATGTCATCTTAAGCAACGTCAGACAGTTGACCATTTCACTAAGATTATTTGCAGACTCTGTCTTCACCAGGCAAAATCTCAGGTATGGAGAGTTGAGTAGTTCATTAAACTCCTCAGCTTAAAGTACATTAACCTCCCCCATCGGTGGAGTTTAATTGTAATCTTCCCTTTTCCCCTATTTTCAATCCCATTATCTTCTATTCTGTAACATCTCTGCTAATGAACATCTCTGCTAATGTGTTTGACATATGTCTTTACATATGTGTAAGTCCTTACAAAATATACTGTGGCATGTGTGTGTGCATTCACATGCTTATAAATTTAATTTTATACATGAGGAATATGAAGTTCCTGTGCATGCACTTGGATGGAGGTGACACTAAACAAGTAGATATACAGGCTTTTAACTCAGAAAGGTGATTTTAGAGAGAACACTGGGGAGTCATCAGCTTTCAGATGAAAGTAGGAAATGAGGGGCTAGTGTAGAAAATGCATGCAGTATGCATGAAACAATGCAGTGGGTTGAAAATAGTCTCATAAATGTCTGGGCTGAGGCGGATTCTGTATCTGGAGAATATGGTGAATTAAACCAGAGGAGAAAGAAGATATAAGAGTGAATCTGAGTCACAGAGGAGGAAGGATGCCAGGAATTAGGGCTGATTAGTTGATATTAAGCATCAGATTAACGGGAGTATGGCAAGATCTCAAACAGAAGATGGTAATAAAGAGGACAGATCATTCATGCAAGAAATTTGAGTATGAAGTGATGGAAATATTTTTTAAAAAACACAGGGAAATAATTGCATAGAACATGAAGCTGAAGAAGCTTGTTGCATTTGTTTTTGTTTTGTTTTTTACTGTGTAAAAGATAAATAGCAAACTGATTGAGGGTATAGAAAAGTAATGATCTGAGATACTTGAAGAGACAAGAGAAGTGAATCCAAAGCACTGGTGCGGGACTAATCTTGGACAGGATATAAGGTTCACGCCCTGGAGGAAAAAACTGAACTAGATTCATTATCTCAGCAAATGGCCTCATCATTTCCCCAGTGCCAAAACCAGAAATCAGGGAGTGGAACCTGTCTCCTCTTTGGTCTTCTCTCTTTTTCCTGCATCCAAGCAGACACCACATCTAGACTACTCTAGGCTACATCTAGACTACCATGTAATTGCTCTTAGACTTGAAATGAAATGTGTTTCTTTTATTTTCCTTTTTTGTCTTCTCTGTTTTCTTAGTACTGGCTCTCATCAATTTTGATCTCAATTTCTACACATGCTGACACTCATTCCTCATCCCTTCATTATCCATTCCCTTCACTGTTCAAGAGACAGCCTTCTAAAATGCAAATCTGGTCATGTGACTTCATGCTTAAAAAAATCCTTCCATGGCCCCCATGACCTTTGGAATAAATTCATCTCTTGAGTATCACTTAATATGGTCTTTCATGAGTTGTCCCCTGCTAACCTCAGACTCATTTTTTATGTCCCAGAATCCCATTGTTCCCTCTGCTCCAGCCCTACTCAGCACCTTAAGTTTCCCTGCACACTCCAGATTCTCTAACCATCCATGTTTGCACCTGCTGCTGCCCCTGCTTGGATGCCTAAAACCACAGAGAAACTCAAAGAACAGACTCATTTATTATGTGAGCAAAAGGAATGATCCTTGGTCTAGACCCCTAAGGGGATTGGAAACACAGGGACACAGAAGGCATGAATAGTTTACCCAGGGAGACAGATGAATGAATGTCTTCTTGCTTTCTTACCTAGGAACTTAGAACACGTGGTTTTTTTTGTGAACTTAGATATAGCTTCTTCTCATAAGTCGTCACTGATTTCCTGTACACTTAGTTATGACTTGGGGCCCCTCTAAGGGCTTTGCCTCACTCTTTGCCATTATCCCGATGAGTGGGTGTAGAGCAATCTATTTTTATCTGTCTCTCCAGCAGGGCTATTCATTCCTTATATGTCCTTGTGATTCCAATCCCCATAGAAGTACAGACTAAGTATTATTCATTTTGCTCAAAAAATAAATTAGTCCATCCTTTGAGTTTCTCTGTAGTTTTAGCACAACTTGTATGTTTGGATAATAACATTTCTTTTTTTTGCAAGAAGCAATACCAGACGTCACCTGGTTCATTTCTTCATATTTTGCAGTGGAAACATACACAGAAAGTTTAAATGACTTACTCACTGCCAAAACCCACAGGGACATAAACTCTGGTATCTTCCCCTGGTGCTGGCTCTGATACACCAGAACTCATATGCTTAAACAGCTCCCTCAGCAGAAGCAGCAACAGCAGCCAACAGGCAGAGCTCTGCATTTCCAGTGTTTCTCCCAGAACCTTTGTGTGGGACTTGACCCGCGGCAGTGGGCAGTGTGGATGAGAATGGAATGTGCTAAATATTCTGTTAGGTGAATTTAAGATGATTATATGTTTAAACTCCTTAGCCTTGAGACTGGCACATACTGGGCACTTAAAATATGTTGGTCCTCTTTTTCATGTACTTTCAGGTTTCTGCCACTGAAATCTCAGCTTACTGTCATGGATAATTATTGTTCATACTCATGATGATTGACAAAGGTGAATGTTTTTAATATGTATTCAAGATATTGTGATTTGTCCCTTCTTCTCTTGTCTCAGCTCCCTCACACGCCCTCATGTATCTTTTGCTCTGTAAGCTCCATTCTACTTTTAGTTCTTTCAAACCTCCATGCCTTCATACAATACCATGATTTTGTAAATGCTATTCCCTCTGCCAGAAATATCTTCTGTCCTTGTCTTCCTAATAATCTGGGACTGCCACACTTAGCTCAAACCTCACCTTCTCTGAGAAAAGTTATCTAAATGTTCTTCCCCCAAGGGGTTAGGGGGGAAAAACTCCTCTGTGCTTCTGTCTCCCTCATATAGTCCCATCTTTCTCAGTATGTCCTAGGATTGTTGGGCTGAGACATTAACATCTTACTTGTCCATCCTTATCTCCAGTGCCTAGAATTGTTCTCAATATTTAATAGATATGTTTTTAAAGAATTTCCATTGACTAAACTAATCTCTGTCACTGAATGTCAAATATATCTGATTGGAAAACTGAAAAAAATCATGATACAAATACTTATGATATAGAAATTATGTAATATGTGATGAATACACAGAATTCACTAGTAAATCAAAGGCTAAAGTCAGGAAAAGTAGAATAATTTGAATATTTTTTGTTGAGTATTCTGTATGCAGTGCAGTTCAATGAGGGGAAGTGACGAATACATCAATCAGAGTTAAAATAATATCAGTTTATACCCACCATTTAATGCTCAGAAGAAGCTTATGAGGGAGGTACTATTTTTACCGCCATATTGTAGATAAAGGAACTGAGAACCAAAGTCACACTGTTCATAAATGATAGAACCAAAATTAAAACAGAGGTTTTTTTTGACTCTAGAATAATATGCTAAAATATTATGCTAGTTCCTAAAGGAACTGTCTCCAAAAATATCAAAGCAGCATTACATGAAATGAACAGATAAGCCAAGTTCAGTTCAGTTTTTTGGTAAGTTGAGAAGAGTTAATCTGATGGATCATCTCACTTAGCTAAACATCCCATTCTACTTAAGGATACATGTTTAAAAATAACATTATGAATCTTTCATAATTTGTTCATTTGTATCATTCAGAATTTTGCTAAAACAAATGTAAACAATGTTCTGTCCACCATGTTCTCACCACACTGTTTAGTTCTAAGTGTTTTTTCTCCTAATATGAGTTTCTGTGTCAGGACTTGGACTGGACTGTTAACCACTGGCCTCTCTCTGGGCAGCGCTCCTGTCATGCCTGCAAACACTGTGTCACATGAAATGAGATCAAATGCAGTAAGGGTATCTTGTTCTTGTCAGCAGTGATGAATATAATACCAGTTGCCTAAACCTGCATACCTGAAAATAGAAACTGGCTTGAAGATCCTCTTAAAATCCCAATTCTTAGTTACATACATTGCCAGGAACTTGTGAAAGTATTTTTCTGTTTGTTTTCTCTAGGCTCTGTACAGCTTTATACTATTCACCTAATGTGTTCAGTGATACAGTTAAAACTAGGAAATGTAATAACCAACACATGAGCCCAGCACTACTCCCATCTGTTTGAAGTCATACTCTTCAAAGTGTGAGCTTTGACAGAATGTTCTCCACAGGGTTCTTGTGAACCTCAGCAGCTAGTGCATTGATGAAGGATGTTGAGTAAATCCCACTTACTGAATAGGAAATCCCAACAGGTTCCTAATGTCCATTAACCATATGGCTTTGATATAACTTTGATTTTCTCTGCTCTTAGCCAGAGAGCCCAAACTACCAAGGAACATCATTTCTTTCAACTCTAGAAATGCACAGCATAAGATTATACCACTTTCCAGCTTTGGATGGATATTAGTGAAAAATTAAATCAAAGAGTGGCAATGGCCCCAGACTTTCCAGTCTTGCTCTTGCCATTAGGCAATGATATTGGGTCACTTTTGTTTGGTCATGTTATGTAGTTGGTTTCCCATGAAATCTCTTCACTAAACCAACATTAGAGAGAAGGAACAGTAGGACTGCAAACCCTTGGGGCAATAATATAATAACTAAGCAAATAGATCATGCTACAATTCCTGGGAAAGGAACACTCAGGAAGCAATGTGGATGCCATCATAACATTGAGTTAAAGAGACAGAGCTGGAAGACCAAGGAGGCCAAAACAGCTGGAGTTCATAGGACAGAGTACTAGAGACAGAATTCTGGAGATCTGCACAGTCCCAGGTGAATACTGATCAGCAAACACATGTGAAGTAACTCCTTAAGACCAGAGAGAGAATTGCCTAAAGTTATTAGAGTCAGCAATCCCTGGGGCTCACACAGGACTAGGACGGATTCCCATTCCCATTGGCCAGAGTAAAAAACCTCATAATTATTGGGGCACAGAGTATTCAAAAGTGTCTTGCCCCAGTTGTGGTTAAAAATTAGCCATAGACTAAACACTCATCTGGTCCTTCTCCACAAACCTGAAAATTAATGCCTAAGAAGATTGGTTTTCAAGTAACTTAATTGCATTCACGATAAAAGATCAAAAATAGTTCAGGAATACAACTATACAAATACATCTAATACCTAACCAGGTAAAAACTGCAATGTTGGCATGCAATAAAAAATGAACAGGCATGCAAAGAAGGTGGAAAATACAACCCTTATTGAGAAGAATAACTGTTTAATCATTTAAAATGGAAACACACCCAGAATTGACACAGACGATAGAATTAGGAGACAGGGACATTATAACAATTATTGTAATTGCATTCTATATATCCAAGAAGCCAGAGGAAAGATGGAACATCTTAAGTAGAGACATGGAAAAGTATAAGAGACTCAAAATGAATGTCTAGATATAAAGTGACTACGTATAAGATGAAAAATACACTATATGGGAATAACAGCATATTAGACATTGCAGAAGAAACTACTAGTGAACTTGATGACATAACAATGGAAAGTATACAAAATGGAACACAAAGGAAAAAAGAAAGACTGGAAAAAATTTAATAAATCATCAGTGAGCAGTGGAACATCTTTAAGAAGTTTCATTTTTGTAAATTTGATGAAAATTATAAACGCACACATCCAAGAAGCTAAAGCAGAGCTTAGAGGAAAGTTTATAACATTAAATGACTAACTTTTGAAAGAATAAAGGTCTCAAATCAATCTCATCTTCCAACTTAAAAACTACAAAATAAAGAGCAAATAAACTCAAAGTAATTAGAAGAAAGGAAATCACTCAGAGTACAGTAAAAATAAATGAAACATATAACAGAAAATATATAGAGAAAATCAATGAAAGTAAAAGCTGATTCTTTGAGAAGATGAATACAATTATTGTGTTTAACCAGTGTGATCAGAAATAAAGTTGAAGGCATACATTACTAATGTCAGGAATTGATAGTTAACATCACTGTACATTCAACAGTCATTAAAAATGATAATAAATGAATATTAAGAACAACTTTATGCCAATAAATTTGGCAACTTAGTTGACAATGGGCAAATTCCCTGAAAGACACAAACTATCAAAGGCAACTCAAGAAACATAGAACCTGACTTTTACTCTATTAAATAAATACAATTTGTAGTTAAAATTATTTCTGCAAATTGAATTGCAGGAGAAGATGGCTTCAATGGCTTCAACAAATTTCAGCAAATGTTTCAGGAGGAAACTATATTAAGTCTACATGAATTCTTCCAGAAAATAGAAGATAAGTGAATACATAATAAGTCATTCTATGAGGCCAGCATTACTCATATCAAACCAGACAAATACATTACAGATAAAGAAAACCATAAGCCAATATCCCTCAAAATTAAAAAAAAAATCAAATTCACTGATATCTAAAAATGATAATACATTACAACAATTTGGTGTTCATCCCAGGACTTCAAGACAGATTCAAAATTCAAGAATTAGTCAATATAGTTGATCATATTCACAGACTAAAAATAAAAATAAATATTTCAATAGATGAGGAAAAAACGTTTGAAAAAGTTCAACATCTATTCCTGATGAAAACTTACAGAGTACTAGGAATGGAAGGTGGAATGGACTAAATGTGTGTGTTCCCCCAAAATTCATATGTTGAAATCCTAACCCCCAATGTGATGGTATTAGAAGGTGGGGCCTTTGGAAGTTAATTAGGTCATGAAGATGGAATGCTTATGAATGGGATTAGTGCCCTTATAAAGAGGAACACAGAGAGCTCTCTTGCCTTCTTTCTCCTATGTGAAGATACATCAGGAAGTCAACAGTCTGCAACCTGGAAGAGGGAATGTCTCCCTTTCAAATGTCTCTATAAATAGTGCATATATGATTTACTTTGGACCTGATAGTCTAGAGATATGTTCTTTCTCATTTATGGGGTTTTAAAAAATACTCAATGGAAGCCTGTGTTGCTTTGGATTCACCAAGGGAGCAGAACTTGAGACAAGTATTTTATTTGGAAGTTGATCTGAGGAAACATCATAGGGCCTAGGGAGGTGAGATAAGGAAGGGAAGAATCATAAGTAGTCTGTTAATATGGTAGTAACTACTGTGCAGAGCAATGAAAGCTCAGGCCATAGACGTGATGGACCTCTGGCCTTCCCATCATTGGTTGAGAGCTGCTTGTTGGGTGTACTAACTCTCTTGAGCACTTTGGTCTGCCCACTACAGAGACTCAGCTAGCTTCAAAGAAAGCCCTCATTAAGAGAGTAGCAAATGTTTGCAGTAACCAGCTTTTCTCACGTTGAGGTGGATGCTAACAGTAAAGAAATAGGACACAAACAGCATCAACTAAAGGGCCCAAACCAAAAATGAGTTGAGAGCACAAAAACTTCCATTTCCCACCCAGAACAATCTAAATGCTATGAAATATTTGAAAGTTTGTCTTCTGCGAGGTCATTAAATGTGCCGGTTGTGTTTCCAATTGTCAAATATGACACAGAAGGGAGACGAAGGCCAGTTCAACCTTGTGCAAAATGTATTGCCATTTGTAGAGTGTACTACAGACACATACCCGTTTAGGAAATTTGCTGCTTGTAAAGTTTTCCCCTGACATCTCACAGACTCACTAGGCATTTCCAGTGTGTGCCAATTCCTGAGCCATACTCTTAGCGCACAGTAAAAGGTGATTATTCTGTACCATGGTCCACTGCTTAACCCCATCTGCCAATAGCCAGAAGGATGGTTTTCTCCCCCACTAGCTCTGCCAGATGAGAAAATTTCCCAACATTATTGTTATTGTCTTTGTAAGTTGATTTTCCATCAGGGTTAGACCTTTGGGGAAAATAGGTTTCAACTTTTTTCCCAAGAAAGAAATCTATTAGAAAGTTCAGCTCATAGAAAACACTGTGTTGTTACTGATAAAAATTAGGTATCCAATAAATGTGTAAATGTAATTTCTCTGCAATTTGAAGACTTTTTAAAAATTCACACACATTTTTATACCAGGTTCACTAATATTTTGGCTACTAAAATATGAGTTTTATTCTAGCATTGTTTTATAAACAGAAAACAGTTAAATGTGTAATGACAAGTGCAGTGACTCATCGCCTGTAAATCTTATGGAAGGTGATCCTGGAAAACACTTTTAAGGGATTGGGAAATGACAATGGAGACAATTTTGTTGATTATATTAATTTTGAAATTTTTGAATTGTATCCATCAGTATAGCCCGTGAAAATAAATCAGATTTAATAATCTCACAATAGTCCCTTTCCCATAAAAAATTCTATATTTTCTAGAACCACAGTTCTAGGGTATACGTTTTCAACCTGTTCATGAATTGTCCTGTTTACTTACTGCTCTAAGTGAAATCAATAGGTATGTTAGCTGTAATTTATTTTGTAGATACTCTTTATCAAGTTGATGAAACTCCCCTCTATTTCTAGTTTTCTAAGAGTTTTTAATCTGAATGGGTGTTGAATTTTATCACATTTTTTTTCTGTATTACATAAATCACGGGATTTTTCTTGTTTTTCCTATTAATATGGAGTATTATATTGATTGTTTTTTTGAATACCTACAAAGCCTCGTATCCCTGGAATAAACACAAATTTGTCATCCTGTAAAATTCTTTTTTATATACTGCCAAATTCTATTTTCTAATATTTTGTTAATAATTTTTTCCATCTATATTCATGATGGATACTGGTCTATATTTTTCCTTTTTTCTACTTTATCTGTTTTTGCTATTAAGGTAATACTAGCTTAAAAACTGAGTTCAAAGTGTTACCACTTTTTTTCTGGCAGAGATAGGGTATAATTGTTGTTAAATCTTCTTTAAACATTTGGTCAAGTTCTCCAGTGAAACTATCTGGATCTGGAGATTTTTTTTGAGGGAGTTTTTTAAATTAAAAATTGATTTCCCTTAATAGTTATACAGCTATTAAAATTATCTATTTCAGATTCAGTGTGGTATGCTAGTTTATACATTTTGAGTAATTGGTCTCTTTCATGCAAATTATCAAATTTATTTTTGTAGAATTGTTCAAAGAATTCAACTATTATCTTTTTGGTGTTTGCAGGACCTACACTGTACCTCCTTTTTCATTCTTGATTTTAGTAGTATGCATCGTCTCTCTGTTTTTCTTTTTTCTTTTATTGTGGTAGGAACATTTAACATGAGAGCTATCCTCTGAACAAATTGTAAGGGTACAGTACATTATTGTTGACTATAGGTACAATGTTATACAGCAGATCTCAAGCTAATTCATCTTACTTAACTTAAACTGTAGGCTTTTGATTAATACCTCCCCATTTCCTCCTCTCCCCAACCTCTGGTAACCACCATGCTTGTCTCTGATTTTATGAATTTGACTATTTTACATAACTCATATTAGGCCACAAAACAAGCCTCTGTAAATTTAAGAAAATCAAAATCATATCAAGCATCATTTCTGATCACAACACTATGAGACTAGAAATCAACTACAAGAAAAAAAAACTACAAAAAACACAAACACTTGGAGGCTAAACAGTATGCTACTAAACAACCAATAGATCACTAAAGAAATCAAAGAGGAAATGCAAATCGAATCCAACAATACATTAAGTGGATCATACACCATGATCAAGTGGGATTTATCCCAGGAATGCAAAGGTTTTTCAGTATATGCAAATCAATCAATGTTATACACCACATTAACAAACTGAGGAATAAAAACCGTATGATTATCTCAATAGATGCTGAAAAAGCTTTTGACAAAATTCAACATCCATTTATGATGAAAACTCTCCAGAAAGTGGGCATGGAGGGAACCTACCTCAGCATAATAAAGGCCATATATGACAAACCCACAGCTAACAACATACTCAATGGTGAAAAGTTGAAAGCATTTCCTCTAAGATCAGGAACAAGACAAGGATGCCCGCTCTAGCCACTTTTACTCAACAAAGTACTGGAAGTCCTAGCCTCAGCCATCAGAGAACAAAAAGAAATAAAAGGATCAAAACTGGAAAGGAATAAGAAAAACTGTCACTGTTTGCAGAGGACATGATACTATACATAGAAAATCCTAAAGACACCACCAGAAAACTACTAGAACTCATCAATGAATTCGGTAAAGTTGCAGGATACAAAACTAATATATAGAAATCTGTTGCCTTTCTATGCACTAACAACAAATTATCAGAAAGAGAAATTAAGGAAACAATTCCACTTACCATAGGTTTATTCCTACCTATTTCCTTTTATTGCTAAGGAAATAAAAAACCTGTACTCAGAAAACTATGACACCAATGAAAAAAACTGAAGGTGACACAAACAGATGGAAAGATACACCGTGTTCTTGGACTGGAAGAATTAATATTGTTAAAATGACCGTATTACCCAAGGCATATACAGATTCAATGCAATCCTTATTAAATTACCAATGGCATTTTTTTCACAGAAGTAGAACAAACAATTTTAAAATTTGTATGGAAATACAAAAGACCCTGAATAGCCAAAACATCTTGAGACAGAAGAACAGAGCTGGAAGAATTATGCTCCCTAACTTCAGATTATACTGCAAAGTGACAGTAATAAAAACAGTACAGTACTGGCACAAAAACAGACACATACATCAATGGAACAGAATAGAGAGCCCAGGAATAAACCCATGCAATTATGGTCAATCCATGACAAAGGAGGCAAGAATATACAATGGAGAAAAGACAGCCTCTTAAATAAGTGGTACTGGGAAAACTGGACAGCTACATGTAAAAGAATGAAATTAGAACACTCCCTAACACCATACGCAAAAATAAACTCAAAATGGATTAAAGACCTAAATGTAAGGCCAGACACTAAAAAACTCTTAGAGGAAAACATAGGCAGAATACTCTATGATATAAATCACAGAAAGATCCTTTTTGACCCACCTCCTAGAGAAATGGAAATAAAAACAAAAATAAACAAATGGGCCCAAATTAATCTTAAAAGCTTTTGCACAGCAAAGGAAACCATGAACAAAACAAAAAGGCAACCTACAGAATGGGAGAAAATATTTGCAAATGATGCCACCAACAAGGGATTAATCTCCAAAAGATGCAAACAGCTCATACAGCTCAATATCAAAAAAAAAACAACCCATCAAAAAATGGGCAGAAGATCTAAATAGACACTTCTCCAAATAGACACATCTCTATACAGATGGCCAAAAGGCACATGAAAAGATGCTCAACATCGCTAATTATTAGAGAAATGCAAATCAAAATTACAATGAGGTGTCACCTCACACCCGTCAGAATGGCCATCATTAAAAAATTTACAAATAATAAATGCTGTAGAGGGTGTGGAGAAAAAGGAACCCTCCTACACTGTTGGTGGCAATGTAAATTGGTGCAGCCACTATGGAGAACTGTATGGAGGTTCCTTAAAAAACTAAAAATAGAATTACCATATGACCCAGCAATCCCACTACTGGGCATATATCCAGAGAAAACTCTAATTCGAAAAGATACATGCACCCCAATGTTCACTGCAGCACTCTTTACAGTATCCAAGACATAGAAGCAACCTAAATGTCTACTGACAGCTGAATGGGTAAGGAAGATGTGGTACATATATACAATGGAATACTACTCAGCCATAAAAAAGAATGAAATAATGCCATTTGCAGTGACATGGATGGACCTAGAGATTGTCATACTAAGTGAAGTAAACCAGACAGAGAAAGACAAATATCATATGATATCACTTACATGTGGAATCTAAAAAAATGATACAAATGAACTTATTTACAGAACAGAAACAGACTCACAGATGTAGAAAACAAACTTACGGTTACCAAACAGGGAGGGAGCAGGGATAAATTAGGAGATTGAGATTGACATATACACACTACTTTATATAAAATAGATAACCAACAAGGACCTACTGTATAGCACAAATATAAAATAGATAACCAACAAGGACCTACTGTATAGCACAAAGAACTATACTCAATATACTATGTACAACTAAATCACTGTGCTGTACATCTGAAACTAACACGATATTGTAAATCAATTATACTTCAATTTTTAAAAATTAAAAAAAATAAAACAAACCAAAAAAGACAACCTATTGAATGAGAGAAAATACTTCCAAATGATATGACCAATAAGGGGTTAATACCCAACATATATACACAGCTCATACAACTCCACATCAAAAAAAAAAAAAGCTATTTAAAAAATGGGCAGAAGAACAGAATAGACATTTTTCCAAAGAGGATACACAGATGGCCAACAGGCACATGAAAAGATATTCAACATTGCTTATCATGAGGGAATGCAAATCAAAACCACAATGAGATGGCACCTCACACCTGTCAGAATGGCAATTATCAAAAAGTCCAAAAATGACAAGTGTTGGTGATGATGTGGAGAAAATGGAACCCTTGTATGCTGTTGGTGGGAATGTAAATTGGTGCAGCCACTATGGAAAACAGTATGGAGGTTTCTCAAAAAACTAAAAACAGAACTACCATATGACTCAGCAACCACTACTGGGCATATATCCAGAAAAAACAAAAACACTAATTTGAAAACATACACGCATCCCAATGTTCATAGCAGCATTATTTACAATTGCCAAGATATGGAAGCAACCTAAGTGTCCATCAAGAGATGAATGGATAAAGAAATGGTATATACATATACAACAGAATACTACTCAGCCAGAAAAAAGAATGAAATGTTGCCATTTGCAGCAACATGGATGGACTTGGAGGGCATCATGCTAAGTGAAATAAGTCAGGCAGAGAAATCCAAATACTGTATGATATCACTTATATGTGGAGTCTAAAAAATACAACAAACTAGTGAATATAACAAAAAAAGCAGACTCACAGATATAGAGAACAAACTAGTGGTTACCAGTGGGGAGAGGGAAGGCAGAGGGGCAACATAGGGGTAGG
This sequence comes from Balaenoptera borealis, assembly GCF_965194805.1. Taxonomy (NCBI): domain Eukaryota; kingdom Metazoa; phylum Chordata; class Mammalia; order Artiodactyla; family Balaenopteridae; genus Balaenoptera; species Balaenoptera borealis. The sequence goes on along the minus strand of NC_138881.1, from coordinate 31,664,559 downwards.
GAATTAAGAGGTTCAAACTATTAGGTATAAAATAAGCTACAGGGATATATTGTACAACACAGGGAATATAGCTAATATTTTATAATAACTATAAATGGAATATAACCTTTAAAAATTGCGAATCACTAATATTGTACACCTGTAACTTATATAAGATTGTATATCAACCATACTTCAATAAAAAAAAGAAAAAATTTAAAAGGACAGTCTAAAAGTATTAATCTTGTTCATGAAATGAATAGAAATAGAAAAAAATCGCACAGCCAAAAATATAGCAAGAAACAGAAAATTCAAAGCAAGGCTTTTCCACTAATAACAACCCCTGCCCCCCAAAATTGAAACACATGAAATTGAAGAAAACTGTAGCCCAGCCCTCTAAATTGAATTAAATATCCTCATGCAAACATTAGGAGATCTTGAATCAGAAATACAAAATCAGTTACACAAGAATAAAATAAAAGAAGCATAAAATAAGAGTTGTTTAAACTAAGGAAAGAAATAGAAGTAAAAGATAAATTTATATTAGATAGGAAGATTAAATTACAAGTTACCTAAGGAATAATAAATTTAAATGAAAATTTAATAAAAGTATTGAAATAAACCTGGAAAAATCCAATAAAATAAATTAGAAGGAAGAAAGAAGTAAAGACTGTCAGAGAGAAAGTGATAGAAATGGAATACAGAAAGCAGAGCTCCAAAATATTATAACTGGGTCCCTGTAGAAGAAATTCAATACAGTGCAATGGAACTAGTATTTAAGATAACAATCCCAATCTCTCCCTCCCCCTGCAAAACAAACAAATAAACAAACAAATTAAAAAACCCTGAATACAATGTTAAAAGGCAGTGGGTAAAACTGAACTGGAATGATCAAGACAGAGAAATATCCTAATACAACAATTCAAGTTTAAAGATGAAGAAAAAAAATATCCCTTGGTCCTCCAGGCCAAAAAAAAAAAAAAAAAAAAAAGACAACAAAAGAAAAGTAAATTTCAAAGAAAAGACGATTAACTTGTCAGAATTCTCAAAAACAACATACAAATGAAGGCAATAGTGAAATGGCACTTTCAAAAACTTAAGAAAGTACAAATCATGAATTTTACATAGTCAAACTTTCTGTTATGTGAAAAGCCTGTAAAAACTAATTTTGATTATACTGGAATTTTGTACTCAGAACCCCTTCTTGCATAATCTACTAGAGGATAAGATTCATCCAACTAAGAGATGACTGAGAAAACTTTTGAAAAAGGACATATGGTGAGAATTCCATATATTTAATTATATATCTAAGACTAAGACAAAGGTTAGTACTTGGATAGAAGGATAATATTTAAACTATGTGTTCTTAGAGAAAAAACTCAAGTGAAACATAGGAGAAAAGGAAAACAGAGAAAGACCATTGACTGTTATATAGGTTAAAGGCAGGAATCAAAAGATTCAAAACTGAAATATTGGTTAGTAAACATTTTATAAGAAAGAAAAGATGGATTAAGGGCCCTTTAAAATGTATTAATATAGTGGTATCTACTTTTTATTAATAAAAATTTTTCCTTAATACAAAAATGAATAGAAATATTTTTAAAAACCAAAAGCAATGTTGTTTGAAATGAGCCAAGAAGAAGCACCAAATAGAGAAACAGTATACAACATAAAACACACAGTAATTAAAGCAAAAAATATGACAGAATTGAGACCAACCATATCCATTATATCAATAAACATCAATGAACTTAAACTGCCTAAAAATTTTTTTTAATTAGTTTCTAAAGAAAAATCCAAGAGACAAAATAAGACACACATCTAAAATGCAGTGATCCAAAAAAGTTAAAATTAAAGAGATGGGCCAAGATTTACTAGGTAAATGGAGATGATATAAAAGCAGAAGTTGTTACTTTGGTAACAGACACAACAGAATTCAGGAAAAAGATCATTAAATGAACTAGAGACACTTTATTATGCTAAAAGTTTTATTTCACAACAAAGATATAACAGTTATGGACATCTATGCATTAAATAACACAGTAAACACATATAAAACAGAGGTATAGGAAATGCAAGGAAATGCATAGAAATACAAATTAATACAGAAGATTTTAATATACTACTCTTCATACAAGAAAGATCAAGTAGGAGAAAAAGTAAGCATATGAAGATACAAACAACATAATTAATCAGGTAGATATTTTGGTTATATATTGAACTCCCTACCCTAATAATTGACATTATACTTTCTCAAGTACACATGGTACATTCACAAAAATGGAATGCCTATTAGAGTATTAAAAAGCATTGGTCAATTCCATAAAGTAAAACTATTAAAACAACATTCTCTAACTATAATGCCAACAAACAGAAATCAAAATGGAAACCATAAAGCATAATTACATGAAACATAATAGAAAACAAGAAAAGTTTACCTCCCTTGGGAAGAAAAAAAACACTATTAAACTTCTCCTGGATTACAGGAAAAATACAAACAGAAACTACAGAATTTCTTTAAAAAAAGATAAAAATCTCAGTAAAGATAGTTTCATATAAAAAATATGGAGTAGTCCTACTTATTAATTTTTGCTTCTGTTGCTTGTGCACTTAGTGTCATATACAAAAAATCATACTAAAACTCTTCTGCATAGCAAAAGAAACACTCAACAAAATTAAAAGGCAACCTATAGAATGGGAGAAAATATTTACCAATCATATATTTGATAAGGGGTTAATATCCAAAATATATAAAAAACTCATATAACTCAATAGCCAAAACAAATAATCAGACCAATTTAAAAATAGGCAGAGGAACTGAATAGGTATTTTTTCAAAGAAGATATTCCAACAGGCACATGAAAAGATGCTCAATATCACTAATCATAAAGGAAATGCAAATCAAAACCACAATGAGCTATCACCTCCCACCTGTGAGAATGGCTAGCATCAGAAAGATGAGAAATAACAAGTGTTGAGGAATATACGGAGAAAAAAGAAAAGGGAACCCCTGTGCACCTTTGGTGGCAATGCAAATTAGTACAGCCACTATGGAAAACAGTAGGAAGCTCCTAAAAAAATAAATAATAAAACTATCACATGATCAAGCAATCCCACTTTAGGGTATATATCTGAAGGAATTGAAATCACTATCTTGAAGAAATATCTGCACTCCTGTTTTCATTGCAGCACTATTCAGAATAGCCGAGACATGTAAACAACTTACATTTCCATTCACGCATGAATGGATAAAGAAAAGGTGATACACACACACACACAATGGAATATTATTTAGCTATGAGAAAGAAGGAAATCTTGCTGTTTGTGACAACATGGATAGACCTTGAGGGCATTATGCTAAATGAAATAAGTCATATAGAGAAAGAAGAATACTGTATATCACTTATATATAGAATCTAAAAATAAAAAAACCTGTTTGAAGAAACAGAGAGTAGAATGGTGGTTACAGGGCTGGGGGGAGTGGGGGAAATGGGAAGATGTTAGTAAAAGGATGCAAACTTACAGTTTAAGATGAATAAATTTGGGGGATCTAATGTATAGCATGGTGATTATAGCTAACAATATTATATACTTGAAAGTTGCTAAGAAAGTAGATCTTAAATATTCTCACTACAATGAAGAAATGCTAATTATGTGAGGTGATGGAAGTGTTAGTTAAAGAACATGTGGTATACCTTAAACTTACACAATATTATATCTTGATTATATCTCAATTTAAAATATGGGGCAGGGGACTTCCCTGGCGGTCCAGTGGTTAAGACTTTGCCTTCCAATGCAGGGCATGCGGGTTTGATACCTGGTCGGGGAGCTAAGATCCCACATGCCTCTCAGCCAAAAATACAAAACATAAAAAAAAAAAAAACAACCAATACTGTAGCAAATTCAATAAAGACTTTAAAAATGGTCCACATCAAAAAAATCTTAAAAAAAATACATGGGGCAAATTTAAAGCAGTGATCAGAGAAAGTTTCAAAGCCCTAAACACTTACATCAGTAAAAATAAAAGAATAAAAATTAATTAAATCTCCAAATTAAAAGGCTAGATAAGGTATAAAAAATTAAATCACAAGAAAGCACAAGTAAGGAACTAATATAAAAGCAAAGATTAATAACGACAGAGAAATAGGAGATGAAATGAATAAATCAGAAGTGGTTCTGTGTAAAACTTCAGTGGTACAGAAAAAAAAACCCATTAATTTAATCAAGAAAAGAGGAAGAAAGCACAAACTATATGTGAATTAGAAATAACTATTGATACAGAGAAAATAAAAATAATTGTAAGAGACTACTTTGCACAGCTCCATGAAAATAAATTTGAAAACATAGTTTTGATATGAATTGTATACTTTGTAACCTCATTAGAAAACTTCCTTGGTAGCATTCTTGGAGGGACTGGAGGGTATGTTAAATGGAATCGTGAATACTGCCCTTCTCTCAGTAGCCAGTTTTGTGAAGTGGAGCTTTCTAGATTCTTTAAATGCAGCCAGGTACCTTAATGGAAAGAGGATTAGGGGATGACACTGAGTTAGTCTCATTCAAATATTAGCTAGCTTTGGGACATCAGGGATTTTCTTTCCCTCGTAATTTTTGTAGACTTTGAAGAGCTCTGCGAGTTACCTACAAAATTAGCCAATGAGTTCTCAAAGATCCTTTCTATTACTAATATTCTATATTTTCCTATCAGTAAGCTTTTTGTTTCTTACATGATTTTTTTTCTGGACCTATTTTATAAGCTTCCCACTGTTTTTACCCAGCGCCAATTTACAATTCAGTGGATTTGATAACACCCAGTTCATGATGAACAGCTCTAATCACGAGGTAACTTGATGTCCATGATCGGTTGTTCAGTCTTTACTAGGATCCAGTAGCATACCACTAGCATCATTCTTAAAGGAGAATAGTTTTTTATTGTGTAAAGCAGGGCTGGTCAATAGAACTTCCTATAATGATGGAAATATTCTACATCTACACCACTTAATATGGTAGCCACTGGTCATATGTGGCTATCGAGTATTTGAAATGTGGGTAATGAGACTGAGGAATTGATTTTTAATTTTATTTAATTCTAATTTACTTAAATGTAAGTAGCCACAGGTGACTTGTGGTTACCGCATTAGATAGAACAGGTGTAGAGCGTAGCTTTTCCCCAGAATTAGGGGTCCACTCTGTGACTCTCCTATCAAGGCCTGCCAGAGACTCCACAAAGTATCCGTGGCATGCTGGAACCTCCAGCACAAATGAACATGCTAAGTCATATTTCCAAAATGGCAGGATAGCTTGTATCTCACTCTGCACCTAGTCAGAGCCTTCCCTTGCTCTGGGTGCCACTCAAAACTGGCAGGCTTCTGTGTTACCAGATAGATGGATAGTGGTTCCATGAAGGGCAGTATATGCCCTGAACACACACGTGATTATATGGTGGTGTATCCTTAATAGCTAGAAAACACTGGTTTGGAAATAGAAGTGGGATATAGGATAGGCACATCTCATCACCTCTCACACTGATCCAGTTGTGCAATTTATGATTTCTGATCCACAATTTTAGCCTCTCATTGGTTAGAGGCCATGATTTCCAGAAGGGAAACACTCTATGAAGTTAGCAATGAAAAGTAAGGATGCTACTGCACAATGGGAACAGAGAGAAGTATATCTTACATCTAGAAATTTCCCTGGGGCATCTTTTAATGTTTCCAGATTAGTATAGGTCAGGAATTTTAGCAACACCAGATCAGCAAGGGTTTAGCCCTTGGGGATGAATTTCTGGCTCACCCTACCAGGCAAGCAACCCAAATGAGACTAAATGCTTGCAGAGGGTGATAGTAATCTAGAATGGTGGTGAAGATGAATGTCTATTATAGCCTCAGGACCAGGTACAGCAACAGTCCTAAAAGTCTTTGTAACTTTTTAGGAGATTACAACTGACAAAGATTGGATCTTTACCTCTACTTTCAGGGTGCATACTGGGGGATTCGATTGGTTTACACAGTTTACGCACCTCCTCAGATTCTCTTGGCACTATATGCCACCCTCTCACCCCCACCACCTAAAGACTTAACCACCTACTAGTGGAGAACCTCATCCATCACTGTCATGGACACATCTCCTCACACTGCCATCTGTCTCAGCCTCCCAGGGTGATAAAAAGCTTCTACATGTATCAGAACAGGAGCCACCACAGCTCATTCAACCCTGTCCTACAACCCATAGAAGCTATTGCTACTTCCATCCCTCTGGGTTTAGATGATCTCTTGCAATCATGAATAGGGGAATTTGACTGTCCCAGTAGTTTCCTGGAGAAGCTCAGTAACACAACCTGGAGGGTTAGGGAGTTAATGCTTTATGTGGCAAGCCTGAGCCAGTGTGATACGGTAAACAAGAAGATTTTGTTAGATAAATCCCATCCTTTTCTTCTTCCCATGTATTTTCTGAGGTGCAATGGCTCCATATCGTCTCTCAGGGAATGGTCCATGTGACTGATCAAATAATTATGTTTTCTTATAAAGCTATGGCCAATCGAATAATTTTATATATTGTATTTTCTTTTTTCTTGCCTCAGTTCCCTTTTATGAATTATTCCTCCCTGGAATTTCACATGCTCTTCCAACCCCCCACCAGTAAAATGATACTATTAATCTTTGCTATCGGCTCTGTTTTCTAAGGAACTTGGGCTGAGATAGGAAGGTTTAATGATTCTGCATATGCATTCAATGGACTGTCTATAAGAGGGGATCCTGGGAAGATGAGGGAGACTTCTTGTCATGAAAAGTAACCAGGAGGTCAATTGTAAAGAAAATCACAAAGAGAAATGAAGTGATGTGACATGCATGAAACAGAAGAAGAAAAAAACCAGAAATATAAGTAGCATGAAGATGGGAAATTGCTCACCAGATTTAAGCATTAAGCATCCCTTGAATTTTCTTTCAGGGACAAGGAAGGGTAACAAATTTGGGATATTAAATTAAGAGTGTTGTTGTTGACAGAAAGAGAACAAATGAACTCCCAGAAGAGAGCAGGCTGTCGGGAAACTGTCTTCTTTCTTATCTTTGTAGCCTTCTTTAGAATTCCATGAAGATACTCATATCAAGGCCAACGTTATTGTAAGTTGAGATAAAGAAAAAACATGGTGTGTGACCTTGGCTATTTATTTGTAAAATGAACAAGAAGCAAAGAAAATAATGGAACTCAAAGAATATTAAAAGCATCATGCTGTGGTGTTGTGGTCCTGGCCCTTTTAGGGGTTTTCTTTACAAGTCTGTTTGAATCCTGATTTAGGGACACCAATAGATAGACTAATTTCCAAAACTTTATTTATAGCCTAATCAAGGCAAAAATTTCTCTGGGGGCAAGAGTGTAAATATATAAGTCAATGTCTTTGTCTTTGTGTTATTTTTTCTCAAGCTTTTACATGCATCAGAATCACCTGGAGGCTTGTTACAACACACTGTGGCCGCTTCCTCCCCAGAGTTTCTGATTTGGTAGGTCTAGGCTAGAGCTGCAGATTTTGCATTTCTAACAGGTTCCTAGGTGATGCTGACATTGCTGATCCCAAGAACAAACTTTGAGAATCACTGTTCCATGTTATTTGGAGGAGTGATGTTATAGCCTAGTCACAGATGTAATTTTAAGAACTATGATGGTCATAGAATAGTAGGACATTCTCCATGGGGACTGTCAGCAGAATGTATTTGAAATTTATGGTCAATCATGTCCTATAGAGTTTTACATTTTAATGCAAAAAATATATTCCCACTTAGTTCATTTGAATGTTGGAAAGAAATTTTTTAAAAGGTGTTTCATAAGCAGCTAGCATTGATGTTGCCATTCTGTGTAGTCGTATGAATTTTTTTCTACTCTATAGGCATGAAGATTTTTTCTTAAAATGACTCTGATACCCCAAGGTATCACCCTGACTATCTGTCAGAAATCTAACAGACATTGAAAAGTTGCTGTTTGGGATGATTAACTACAGTGGTAGCAACTGTATCATAAGGTAGAGTTTATTTAAAAATTCAAGCTGCATAAAGAAAAACAACTCTTCTCCTCCATGATTCAAGAGGAAGCATGTAAAAAAAGTCTAGGCCAGTGATCTTGACCTTGGCTGCATATTACAATAACATGGGAACTTTTAATAAACATGATTCCCATGCACCATTCCATACTAATTAAATCAGCCTGGGAGTGTGCGTTGGTTTTATATTGCTGCATAACGAATTACCACAAACTCAGAGTCTGCAAACAACATAAATATGTTACATCACAGTTTTCCATGGATCAGGTTAATTGGGTTCTCTAATCAGGGTCTAACCAGGCTGAAATCAATGTACCACCCAGAACTATGATCTCATCTGAGGCTTTGAGTCCTCTTCCAAGCTCACTGGTTGTTGGCAAAATCAGTTCTGTGTTGTTGTTGGATGAGATTCTCAGCTCTTAGTGGTTAGCCACCATTCCCTGCCATGTGCCTCTTTCCGTAACATGGCAGTTTGCTTCTTCAAGGCTAATAGGACAGCATGTATGCTACTTTTAATCTCTCTAACTTCTCCTATATCTGATCTATGGACCCTATTTAAAAGGGCTCACCTGATTAAGTCAGGTCAACCTAGGGTAATCTCAGTACTTATTAATTATTAATTTAAAATCAATTTATTAGGGACTTGACTACATCTACAAATACCTTCGCTCTTTCCATATAATGTAACCTACAGGAGTAATATCCCATTATATTCACAGGTCTCACCCACACTCAAGGGGACTGAACTATATATGCACCCAACATTGGAGCACCTAAATATGTTAAGCAAATACTAACTGACCTGAAGGGAGAAATAGACAACAATGCAATAATAGTAGGGGACTCCAATACTCCTTTCATTGATGGATAGATTATCCAGACAGAAAATCAACACGGTAATGTCGTACTCAAACCATACATTAGACCAAATGGACCTAACAGACATTTCTAGAACACTCCCTTTAATGGCAGCAGAATACAAGTTCCTCTTAAGTGCACATAGAACATTCTCCAGGATACATCACATGATAGGCCCCAAAACAAGTCTTAGCAAATTCAAGAAGATAGAAATCATACTAAGGAGCCAATAATCAAGGTAAAATGGAAGAATTAAAAAATACTTGATTAATCCAAAAGAAGACAGGGTGTGTGGGTAAGGTTGAATACAAAAGAGTTTGAGAGAATTTTGCGATTGATGGAACTGCTCTATACGTTACTCTGGTTTTAGTAACACAACTGTGTACATTTATCAAAACATATGGAACTATGTACTAAAAAAGGTAAATTTGACTTTATGTAAATATATATGTTATATTTTTGTAAAAGTTGGAAAAAGTTGATTTCCTATTACTCTAATGCAAGAATATTTCATTAAAATAAAACTTGAGCCCGAATCACTAGGACCCAGTGTGTGTTTACTAAATAAATTGACTAATGAACAAAATGAAGAATACATAACATATGTGGTTTTCTGGAAACTATTAGAAAGTCCTATTATTCTCCTAGGGGAAAAAAGGGAATAGAAAAACCATTGGCTAAATTTAGGTGATTTTGTAACAGGTTGATTTAGCGTGACTAAATTGATGCTAACAAAATGAGTCGGCATTGCTGTGGTAGGAATCTATCATGGGGCCATTTCCATAGATCTCTGTCCTCATCACTTCCCTTTTTTTTTAACATCTTTATTGGAGTATAATTGCTTTACAATGGTGTGTTAGTTTCTGCTTTATAACGAAGTGAATCAGTTATACATATATCCCCATATCTCCTCTCTCTTGGGGAGATCACTTCCCTTTTTATTTGTATCAGTTCTTTTGATGAAGCCTTATAGGTCTTTTCTATGTGTAGATCACAGTAATTGGTGTGATATACACTATATTAAATATCAGAATAGAAATAAAAATTTAAAAAACCTTGAAAGTTGGAAAGGTGAAATGGACCTAAATATAGTCCTATTTGTATTTATTTTTTAGTGCTACAGAGAGACAGGTTACACACACACTAAGAACTATTTTAAGGGTAGAATTGATTGCTCTGAGAGGCAGTGCTTTCCTCTGGCATTTGTTGGAGTATTATTGGGTTAAAGCCAGCTAGTGGTTGATGACGAGAAAAATCAAGAACTAACAACATGGCTTAACTAGCAGGCTTTAAGGAATCTTCCAATTCTGATAATGTTCAATATTTCTGAAGTGCCTACCATGAGTAGGTCATTACTTCCAGCCTTGTAGTGGATTCAGACGAGCACAGAGCCTTGGCCTTTATCTCTCCCTCATGCTGTTCCATGAGGATGCCCTGTCAGCTCTGCCTTCACAAGACACCCAGCGTCTGACCACTGCTCAGCATCTCCCCCGTCACCAACCTGGTCTGAGCTCATCTCTGGTCTGAACTCCCGAGTTCTTGTTCCTGAACAGAGCCCCCCACCTCTTCCACACCCCCTTCCATCTGATCTCAACAAGGCAGCTTCCGGACTGTTCTTCAAACATTGCAGGCAAGCTCCAACTTAGGACCTTGGCTTTTGCTTTACCTGAAATACTCTTCTGCCATATGCCTGCCCAGCTTCTTGATCCCTTCCCTCGTCTCTACTCCAAAATCCCATCTCTCTAGTTCAACTTACCTGGCCACCCGAACTTGAAAGTCAACTCTCCACACTGACATGTCACAGCTCCCTCTTTGATTTTTTTTTCTCTTTAACACATCACTACCTAATATACTACTTATTTTATTGACATTTTAAAATCTTGTTTGTGTGTATCCCCATCAGCACATAAGCGCCATGATTTTTATGTTTTGTTTTCTGCTGTATTCCCAGTGTTCAGAATGGTGCCCCGCACAGAGTTGGCTATCAGTACACGATTGTCAAAGGAATGGAAGAAATGATAAAAGTCCATAGTGGAAACAGCCACATTCATTAAGCACTGGTTCAGGGTCTGGCACAGTGCTAAGCACTTTGCATGCTAATGTGTCCCTGAGTCCTTGTGACAACTGAGCCCCAGGTAACAGGTGAAGAAACCAAGGTTCAGAGAAGTCAAGTAAGTTGTCCTAGGTCCCACAGCTGGTCAGTGCTGGGCCTAGATAATGTTCAAGGGTTCACAGCGCCACCGTTGCCCAACTCACTAAATCAAAAGTGTATCCCATCTCACTCTTCTCATCGTCCTCAGCTTGATCAGAGGGGTGAGGCATGTGTCACCCAGGGAGAGCAGACCTATCAACTGTGATTCTGTTACGAGGGCATTTGAGGGATTGAAGACATTTTCCCAGCATGGATTTGGTAGATTTTATTTGTTACTGCATCTCAGGAAGTCAGGACCTGCGGGTTGCCATGGTAACGGAGAGCAGCTGCTCACAAACTCATTTCCTGTGGAGTGATAATCCCTTCTCCATAGTTTGAACTGGGAACAAATCTGGTAACTTGTTATGATGTGGCTGTTGCCAGTGCTGATGGTTCTATTTAGACCTACATCTAATATTTTTTTTCTCCTTTTCACTTTTAAAGTTAGTTAACCACATTATAGAAAATTTAGAAAAGAAAACAAAGAAAATTCACAATCACCTGACCCAACACAAACTCATTGTTATTTATTCTCATATTTATTTTTCAGAAGGCAATTCTGGTTCTGCCATCTACGAGTCATTTGACCTTGGGGAAATGTCCTAACCTTTGTAAAACAAAGTAAATCTCAACTCTCAATGATGCTAATAATCATTATTTTATAAATTTTTAGTTTTATCTTTCTTTTTAGTTTTTATCTTTGAGGATTAAATGAAATAAAGTATGTAATAGTCTGGTGCTAGGGGCTTCCTAGGAATGTTTGTGTCTCTCTTCGGATTTCCTTCTTTTTCTTCATATTATTCCCTAACCTGCCATGCTACAGATACCACCACCCCCCAATGAGCACTTTTAGAGGTATATTTGAAATGTTTAATTATTGGAAAATAATATATAACCAATAGGAAGACAGTGCTGATATGTGATAGCTAAAACTCTCCTTGTGAACTTGACTTCTCTAAATGACAATGTTTTCAAAGCCCTTTGCCTCTCTGCATTGTTAGTGCTAAGTACATAGGGTCTGCCTATGCCTCAGAGCCAAAATATCACCTGAAGCTCAAGGGTCTGTCTTGCATACCTGCACTGCACTCACAACCACCATCTTCAGAACTTATTTAGACACACAAGTATCTCTTGTCCTCTGTTCTGTGTTCAACATTCTCAAACCTCTGAAAGTAGCATCCCAGCTCTGTCCCGTATTAGCTGTGTGACTTCAATGCCTTGGTCTTCTCATCTCTAATATGCAGATGATAATAGGTGTAAGTTCATAAGTGTTGCCAGGATTGCGATAATGCACGAAAGTTCTTCACCCAATAGCTGGAAAATACTGCCTACACACAGGATGAACATCTGAGCCTTCAGGAGAGAGTAGGGGAAAATCTTGCTTGCCTTCTCTCACTATTCACCATTTCTTTTCTTTTTCACTTACAGACTGTTTGGCCCATTTCAATCTTTGCTAGGTTTTCTTTACAGAAATAACTTTATTTCCTGCTGAGTCTTTGGCCCATTTTCTAGTTCTCTGTCTCTGCAATCATTACATGTAATCCACCATCAGGACCACCACACACACGGGTGCAAATTTTGATGTGAAGGAATTTTATCTTCTGTTATACCAAAAATATATATTAAACACCTTGTAGATTGCCACACACTGTTTCTGGCACTTTAAGGAGATGTTCAGCCAAGTTTCTTCCATTTTTGAAGCTTAATTTTTGTAGGCGTTCACAGCCCTCAGTGCTCATATGCTTTCTGTTCCATATCCTGCCTCAGTTTACTGACATCCCTCTGTCTTGGGTCCCATCCCCATTGGAAATTTTTTTATGATCTTGAACTCAGGACTTAACCCAAACTAATGTGCTTAAGAGTCATGCCATTTAATGAACATTTCATTCAGCAACTGTTTATTAGGCCCCTGCTCTATGCCAAGCTCCATGTTATTCCCTCTATGTAATATGTATTCATTCTTACAAAGCCTTCTAGAAAATAGTACTTTAACCCAAAGTATATCAGTTGAAAAATTCAGGCAGGTTGGGAAAATAACTATTCAGGAGGTAAACTTTTAAAAATCATTTTTGTGTCTCACTAATAGGCATTACTGTATTTCACACTGGATTTGTCAACCCCTGATGCCATGTTTTGAACTGATATATGTGATGACGGTGATCAGTGACATTCAGAGGAAGAAAATAAAATGAACGTTTTTAAAGTCAAAGAAGGTCATGGCATTCCAAAGCAAACAAGAGATCTGAAACTTTCAAATGGCATTTTCTTCAACTAAAATTTGTGTCGAGTGTACAACAAAGGGGAATCGTTGCCAGTGGGGTTATCAATTCTGCTTGAGCTATTAACTTAAGATATCAACTTGTTACCAGTCAAGTATCCATCTTGGAAATGTCTCCCCTGCAGAGTAATGGTTGCGTATAACACTACAGGCTAAACTAATCCTGTTGCCATTTGGGGTTCTAAAATCCACCACACATAAAGATTCTATCCGAGCTTCCAGCTCATACAAGAGTTGATGAACTAGGAGCTTTTCTAATAACAGTGAACTCCACATAAATGGAATGTTCATTCCATAAGCTCCATGGTTAATCGGATAAAACCACTTTGAGTAAATCAAACTAATAGCACTTTCTTCTAATTGATGCTCAAGAGCCACCTACTTCTTCTGTGCAGTAAGACAACAGTAAATTAGTGTTGTTTTCAACTTGCGTGGGATGCTTTCCTGAGACTAAGAGATTTGTTCAGACTTTCAGAGCTTTCCTTGTCAGTTAACCTCTGTTAACTTTCTATCTACCTACTTCCTCAGGAGCCTTAACCCAGGGATGTGCAGGGATTTGTGAGTATGCAAATATCAGACTCTATTTCCCTTAAAGCTAAAGAAGGGCTCCTAACTGGCCATGCATAGGTACCCACCTTCACTATGATGGGTCGCAATCTCAACATTTTAAAATAGCACCTTGGCATTTCCTTTTTGCCGTGAGGGATGACAGTGGATTTAGTTCACATGCCCTCAAATGAGAAGCTCCAAGATTTGTCTGTGGACAAGTAAGCCTGTAAAAGGATGAATTTATCTACCTGTGATTGATATGTCATGTTCACAGTTTCCTCAGAGATGACTGAAGCCAGTGACATTTTTGTCACAGTTGGTCCATTATTCATTTGCCTAAAACATCCCCCTCATCTGTAAATTAGAGATGATAACCAGAGTCCTTTCTAGAGATACAGTGAAAAGAATATGAAGCAAAGCATGCAGAGTACTCTGCCAGAGGCTGGTCCACAATAAGCTCTCACAATGACCATTTACATTATAGCAATTCTAGATTTAAAACAATTACCAGATTTTTCTCAATGCAGATTGTTTTGATGCCTCCAAGATTGTTTCAAGGCAGGCAAAATGGTAGAGAAAACAGCACAAAATCCTGCAGGATGCAGCCCTCAGTTCTAGTTCTAGTTCTGTGGTGATTAACCATGGGGATGCTGGTAAATCACAATACGTTTTAGAACTTGAATTCCCTCCTCTGTGAAACCAGGCTGACCAATGCCTACATTACATAGATGCTGGAAAAATCAAACAGGATAACTTATGTAATGCTATTTTGAAAAATACATAGAGCCACATGTAAAGCATTATTGGGATTTTAGGGTTTAACTTCTGTTGAATGAAAAATCAATAATCTCTTTGAAATATCTCTCAGAGGACTGAAAACCCATTAACTTTATTTTTATCTATAACATTATTTTGTCTGGTAGAGGTTTTAAAATGGTTAGCTTACGAATTGCAAAACCATCAAATCAGAGCAAGACTACCAAGGGTGCAACACAGAGAGCTAACATATGTCCATGGCCTTGCCTTATCTTCTCTCTGCAACTCATTCAGATTGCATTCTGCCTTTCTTATTAGCGAGTATAGACATGTGTTTCTCACCACTAATGTCTTTCACTTTCTCGCACGTGACAACTATAAAGGATGCTCAGGGTCTTGACAAGGCCTTAAAGAAAAGTAGAGAAATGTTTTACTTTTTAATTGACCAATGCAGAATTTAACTTGGAAATGCTCATTTAGTTTGAAACATCCAAAAGTGAGAGCTACAAAAAATGGTGTATAATTTATTGTTTTAAATATATGCCTTCATTATATTTTTCAATGTCCCATAATAATACAAAACATTGTCATAACCATCCTCTTGCAGAAATGAAATCCTATTAAATGAAAAAGACATTTAAGAGCTTTAAGGAAACTCATTTTTCAAATTATCTTCTTTAAACCAATTGGCAGTGCTTTTTTGATTTAAATAGGAAGTACTGATAACACAGTCAACTGATTCCGAGACTATTTTGATATAATATTTTTAACAGTAGTTTAAAGATGCACACTCAGCACTTGTTGTGGTAACTGATGATGCTAAAAATACTTTCGAATCAGAGGCCGTTTACTTGTGTGAGTCCCCTGAGCCTTAGAATCCTTTTAGAAGTGAAGTAAGAGGGTAGAAGGAGGAAGTGTGTTTCACACCATGGTTTTGTCCTGTGATTGTTGCAATGCTTCTTTCTATATGTGATGTCTTTTTCCCCCCTCATCTTGTCGCAGAGAAAGGGCTGTGGGGAATGTGCATGCACTAACATGGCCCAGAGAGTTATTTGGCCAGGACCAACTATGGTCTGCCATGGACATGTCTTTTTTCTGTTTCTCAGTCCTTGACTCTCAGTTCCTACCCTGTGGTTGGCTTCTACTCCTTCCTCTCCTTTTTCTTATTCCAATACTAGGATCAGTTGACCTGTGCTTTCTCCACTGGGCTGCCTTTGGTCCATCTGTGTACACTGTTCTTCATCTAAAATATGGAAATAACATCTCTTATGTTGCAGAAGCATTGGCAAGATTAAGTGAGATGATGCTTAGCCCCACATTTGGTATATAAGCTCAATAAGTTACAGGTATTGTGACATGGATTATCTACTCATATTGCTACCAAGTCTGCTAAACCAGTGATTAAAATGCAAATATCTTCCTCTGCAACTCATCCAGATTTCATTCTGCCATATAAGTCAGACAGTATGTTTCTCACCACTAATGTCTTTTACTTTCCCACATACGACAACTATAAAGGGTGCAGAGGGCCTTGAATTTTATATTGAAAGAGGTTATCTCCTATTTTATTTTTACTTTCCTTCTACTAAGTCTCCTTGACTTTGGGTCTCACTGTGTTGTATTTTCAAGGTTTCTCACTGTACCAAACAATTTATTTAGGTTATCTTGGTATCTGATTCCCAAATTCCCATTTGCTTTATCATGTGACCCTTTATTCAGTCAGAGTTTGAACACCTATAACCAATTTTGTTTTGTGATCTGATATGGAACTTTTTTTTGGTAAAATGAGTTTGCCTTTAAACTTGGTGCTTTGTGACCACCTAGAGGGGTGGGATAGGGAAGGTGGGATAGGGAGGGTGGGAGGGAGACGCAAAAGGGAGGCGATATGGGGATATATGTATATATATAGCTGATTCACTTTGTTATAAAGCAGAAACTAACACCCCATTGTAAAGCAATTATACTCCAATAAAGATGTTAAAAAAAAATAAAATGAGTTTGCCATTAAATAAATCCATGCAACGAGTTAATTTACAAGTTGTTAAGATACATCATCATAAATTGCTAAGTCTGACACCTCAGTTGATAAAAATAAAAATTTCTTCTCTCTTTCATCTCTTTGAACCTTTTTCCAAATATAGCTTTTTAAAATTTGAAACTTTCTATTGGACTATGAAATACATACCAAAAAATTTCATAAATTATAAATGCACTGTGCAAAGAATTTCACAATCTGAACATACCCATGTGGCCTCCCCACCCGTCTAACTCTTGAATGCATGAGCACAAGTCCTTGCATCCAGTAGTGCTCTTTCTCCTCTGCAACCACATTCAGAATCTGAGAACACTTCCTATGAAAACTTAGAATATCCACAGAGTGGTGCATTAGTGGGACAAAGAGGAAGTCTTGAAGTAAATGGCTGTCCTATGTTTCCATCAAGCTTGAGTATAGAATCTCACTTTCTAAACAAGAACAACAACAGTACATTGTAGGCTTTGTTATGTGTGTAAGAATAAAATGCATGCAAAGAGGAGAAATGGAAGTACACCAATATTAGGTTTTCATACCATTTGTGAAATGGTTGTAATCAATACAGAATAATGACATCAAGCAATGGAATAAGTGGAAAAAAGGGGGCCCTCTTTAGGATGCTTCTATTTTAAATCTTGAAGTGTCTATCCAAAATGATTGCTTTGGGCAATCAGCTGTTCTTGCAAATTTGGATGGAAAGACTCAAGGTAAGAATCTGAGTAATGTCTACCCACAGAGCTAAAGATAATATTTAGCTCTGCCTCCTTTTCTTCTTTTGGATCCTATCACTCATCTTTCCCGAGAATTTCACTAGTTAAACCACACTTTTATTGGATATCATTAAAAAATTAAGTGAAAATTGGGACGAATTTTGCTGTGGGCCCGGAAGAGTAACTGTCCTTCTATTGTCAGGGCAGACCTAACATGCAAATGTCATTAGAAATGCTATACTTTAGCTACCTACAGGAAAGACACCCTACAACTAGTTGAGCTTCCTTTGTTCTTATATGTTAAATGCCTGGCATTCTAACTTAAACGAAAAGCACAGGAGGATCCTGATCTAGGCACTAATAATGAGGCCAAGGTTGTGAGTAGGTTTTATAGAAGAGGCATGGTATCATATAGATCAGCACTAAGACAGGATGCAGTTAAAAATGCACATGGACCAGAGCCCACTGGCAGAATTGGCAGAGCTCAATAATAGTGAAAAATAAACTCAAAGGATACCGGAAGACCATGGCTAATAGTGTGCCTGTAGAGGTTTATCAACAAAATGACGTGTATTTTCAAATTATCTTTGTGTAGTTTCTATGATAGGTAACATGTCCATATCATTCTGAACCCGATTAACCTAAAATGCAAGGAGTGATATGGGTACCTTTTTAAAAATGGTAATTCAACATAATATTGTACCTCAACTCTATTTCAATATTTTTTTAAAAGGAATTTTTAAAAATTATAATTCTATATTTGGAAAATATTTGTTCTTTTTTTTTCATTATAACTATTATTTTTAATCTACTCAGAGCTTGAACTAAATCAGGCACTTGAAATGACAGAAATGCCTGACTGTTCAAATATCTCATCAAATGATAGACAGAAAAAGACCTCCCTTTGCATAGATTAAGAATAAATGATTACAGTAGGTCCTTTGAGGGATAGCCATTATAAAAAGCCAAATCCTGAACCCCTTAGATATTTTCTAATGCTCTCCATTATCTTAGGTGATACTCTAAGTAAAAATGCATTAAAATAAGAAAAAATATTCAGATTTAAAAATTAATGCAAAGAGGAAGACTAGTTTTCATCATGTAAAATGTCAAGTCCTGGCTTGTGTTGTTATAAACTGTTTCCCCTCCCCCCAAGCCATTTAAATATTGTGTATCTTGGGCCCAAATTAAGCTTGCTCAACCATCCACCATCACCATCACAGATTTCCCCAGAGTGTATGGACAACTAATGACTAATGCCATAAGATGTACTTCTTGGGTATACTTCTGATTCAGGTTTCTGTATGTGGAAAGGGTTCATTTTAGAGAGAGGAAAGAATGAGGCCAACTCAGAAAGAAAATTAAATTATGGACAAAAACTGAAGAGGGATCCTGAGCTTTTCAAGAACTTGTATTCTAGTCATTTCTGAGGCCTTATATGCCCTAGCATCTCTGACACAGCCAGAGAAGCAAAGAAACAAGGGAAGACTATTCATTTAGGATGTATCTTGGGAGAGATGTAATTTTATATAAAATTATAAAATGTTTGGTGGTTTTAGTGAAAAAACGTTAGCAGAACTGAAATTAACCTAAGTTCTTCTCTTGAAAAAAAAATTATCCAATAAAAAAATGCATGAGTGTTTTTTCATGTTCAATCTCTGTATATACTAGATTGGGTATTACTGACTACCTATGCTTGCAAAAATGTTTCTCTAGTAAATATCTTTCCTAATCAGATTCATCTGTCAGTGCTAAACATGAAAATATATTATGTGCATGTGAATGTCTGTGTGTGTATATATGTGTGTGTGTATTAAATATACATACGTGTATATATGCATTGTGTAGATATACATATATATGTTGATAATTATGCAGAAATTACTATTTTAAACTGATGACAAGCTCTTCCAAGGAGCTAAGGTTTCTATAGGACTAAGTAAAAAATGGTTTTTGGAATTGGAAATTGTTTCAAAGCGGGTAGCTATAATACCTGCAGGCCTTGAGTTATAAGGCAGGAAAAAGAGAACTATCTTTACATATGAGAGAAGCGCATTACAATTTAGGAAGTTTTCCCATACAGAAACATATTTGACTTCCTTAACATTGTATGAAGGCTGGCCTAGTTACAATTACATCTAGTTACAGATATGCACAACAAATACTAAAGTTTAGTGCTGTAAAAGAACCATTTTATTATGCACATAGATTCTGTGGGTCAGAACTTTGGAAAAGGCACAATAGGGAATACTTGTTTCTTTTCCATAGTGTCTGGGAAACTTAAAGGCTGAGGATGAACTGATGGCAGGGGCTGTTATTAGGAGACGCTCATTCATCTGGGCTGGCAGGACTTGAAGACTAAGGCTGCCAACAGAAAAAAACATCTATACATGGTCTCCCTCGTCACTTGGCATCCTTACAGCATGACAGTTTCAGTGTAATTTGACTTCTTACATGGTGGCTCAAGGATCCAAGAGCTCGTGTTCTAGTGAAAAAAGGCAGAAGGAGCTTTGCTTTCTATGACTGAGCCTTAAAAATCAAGCAGCATCACTTCCATCCCATTCTATTTGTTACAAGCGAGTCACAAACCCATCCAGATTAAATAGGAGTGGTAATGTTCTAGAATGGCATGAGGGATATGGGGATATTGCTGCAGCCATCTTTTGCAAATACAATATGCCACAGAAGCTAAGGTTCAAAGAGGTTGAATGACTTGCTGAAGCCGAACAATTGGTAAAACCAATACTTGGTGTTTGACTAGAAGACAGCATTTGTGATCTGCAAATCATTGTTCAAGGTCTGCAGCAAAACACGTGAGATGAAATTGTATCGCAGCTACAAAATGGAGGTGTGGACCTCAGTATAGTAACAATATTTTAAACTTTCAAAATTCAAAACTTTACTTCTGATACCTATTTTTCTCTTGAGGACCCTACTTTCTCCTCTCTCTACATTAAAGTCCTATATCCTGGTTGTTCTGAGCTGTATTCAGCATTCAGGAAATATCTTAATCTAATGCAATGTTAGAGCAGATTTTCCATTGCCAAACTCATAAAATGAGACTTGTGTTGTACAATTTAATGATATCTGGGGGGACTACTTCACAGCAGACATACATTTTCCCTGAGGGTTTTCATCAGTGCCGAGTCCAATTTTGTCTGATGTGCTGCTTATTTCTTAGAATGCTGTATCTTGGGAGTTCTTCCCCTGTAGCAACTGAGTGTTATCAATGAGGACATACGTCTTAAATAAGAGCTCTCTCCCATGATGGTATTCAAGATCCTAAGGGGGAAAAATGACCCCTCACTGGAGGTGCAATTCTAGAAGGACCACAAGGATTTTCCAACTCAGCAACTGAAGTGGAAAGCTTCTAGTTCCCAGAGCAACAGCTGGCATCACTGGGGGAGCCCCGGCATGATGTTTCCCAGATGAATTGATGATGGGGTTAGTAGTGCCCTGGCATGTGAGGAAAGGAGGGATTCAATGGCACAAGGCCATATCATGGCTCTCTGACTTACAGAAGCAAATGTGTTTCATGTCTTCCTTATAAAATGAGAGTCCATTCAATCATGTCATTAAACCCATATTCAGGTTACTTCAGCCATCATAAACAGAGGACCTACAGTCTTCCTGCCATCAGTGGATGCCTAAGAAGTACCAAAATGAAGAAAAGATTGTTCAAATGGCTCTCTTTATGTTCTTTTATATGACTTCTTTCTACCGTCCTTTTACCCCACACATAGGATTACCAACCACATCTGTTTTGCCCAGGATATGGCTGTTCTTATCAGACAGCCAATATTTTTCTCAGCCTCAATAAATACAGAAGAGCTACTGCTATTTGACCTAGATGGATGTGTAAGAACTTCCAGAAGGATAAAAACTAATAGGCATACCAAGGGCTTAACCTTTTACAAAATTCAGATGCATTGAAACATAGTGGATAAATCACAAATTTGGGGATAAGTCTGTACTTTGGTAAGTTCCTCAGTCTTGCTGAATTGTAGTTCCTCCTTTTTAATATCAGTTTTAAATGTAATACATAGAATTGCTATAAACTTTAACTTAGGAAAATATTTCAAAAGAATGTTACATGGCCTAAAAATGTCTGTGTGTACTATTTACTCAGTAAGTTTGTTAAAACTGGTGATTCCTTGTTCCCACTCTCAGTATGTCTGGGACAGGGCCCAGGAATCTTCATTTAACAAGCTCCCCGGGCAACTCCCATCTTAGAATAATACCGTAAGTAGGACGTATCACTCAAAAGAGACAGAAATAAAGAACAAAAATAATATCTTTTAAAAGTATAGAAAAACCAAACATGAGAAGGTATCTTTTCAGGAGCTTTAAAAAGTAATGCAAGAGTCACACAGCTGTGAATGAGCATGACTGCCACTGGACATACTCACATGCCTTTTCTTTATAATCAAAAGAGATGCTTCACAAGAAAGCAAAATGTATAAACTGCTTTTCTATAAGTTGACCCTGGACTCAAGTAAATGTAGCTTCCTTCTGGGCATTAAGGGTTTCACTACACTTTATGTTCCACCAGATTTTGGTTTCTTTGATGACAGAATTTTGTGAATCCCCATCCCTGATGCCAGCTATTGATGAAAGATCAGACTCTCTTCAGGTAGTGACATCAATGCCCTTGACGTGTCCCCTCCCTTCTACACTCTCTCACTCTCTCTCTCTCTCTCTCTCACACACACACACACACACACACACACACACACACACACGCTCAGCTGTCAGCCAGCACTAGGGCTTGTGTCTGTAGTTACCACTGCCTCCCTGGACAGTTCAAAATGCCCAGCTGTCTCCTCTCCCCCAACAAGTTCAGCAAACTTATGTTGAACACAGATCATGGTCTTTTATTTCTGGCTTCTAATGGTGAGAGGAGATTTGACTCACTGGAGGAAAAGGAAGAGAAACATTAAATGGTGGATCCAGTCAGAACTTGACGATCATGAATATTCACTAAATGCAAAGTGGAGTTAAGGATCTAACACAGACCCCCTCTCCTGCTACATAGTGTGCTCTTTACCTGTATTTTGTAAATTTTTGCTACGACATTATGAGGACCAGTATGTTCATACTGGTTTTACAGATGAAGAATCTGGGGCTTAGAATGCTAATTACAAAATGGAGGTGAGGAAACATTTTTGAGGTCATTGACTTGTGCATTATCTGGACTGTGATAATGGCTTTATGGATATACTCACGTACCCAAGCTTATCAAACTGTGTTTTAAACACCTGCAGTTTATTTTATGTCAACTACACCTCACTGAAGCTGGAAAAAACAAACAGCATGCTACATAACCTGTCTAGGACAACACAAACAGAACAGTACTTCTACCGTCTCACCTCTGAAACCTAGGTTCTTACTCAGCAAGCCTTGCAGCAGAACACTGGGGGAAGACGTCACAGCCTAGCTGGGAGGAAAGGAGATGGAGTGAAGAGGAAGATGCGCACGCATTTTGGTTTCCTTAGAATATTAGCACCTCCTCCTGACCTGCAAACCAACTTCAGGAGAAACTGAAGCCCAAACTGCGGTCTTTGGATTCTAAGTTGCCCAGGTGGATCTGCTGTGTCGTTTGTTTCTGGGGTAGAGACGCTGGCAGCCTTGGCCCATTCACCCCCAATAAGATCACAGCTCTAGTATGGAGGCAGCTGTGAGTCCAAGGAGGTTGGGATGACTGTCGGCCTTGGAAGAAGGAGAAAAAGTGCAAACTCAAAACCGCTAAGCGGTGATCTCTGCTGGGGCTCAGGTTGTGAATGTCCCATCACAGTTGTAACCCCCCTAGCACTCATGGTGTGTAGTAGATGCTCAATAATTAAATTGAAATAAATGACCCAATGAATCACCAACTCTAAAAAATTACATCCAAGTGGCTCTTTTGCCGTTAGATTTATATGGAAAAGTTACAACACTATAGATATGGTACAATAGTTATTTTGGGAAAGGTAGAGATAAATATCTAAAATTAAAGTGTGGAAATGATCTAAAGATTTCTATTACCTATGCTTCCCCTCTGGGCTAAAATCATATCATTTACATCATAATTAACTTTCCTCTGCAACTGCTTTTTGCAGTAAACCTCTGGCTTTTATTAGGGGCAGACTGATCTGCATTAGCAGACAAAATAACATCACATTAGCGTTTAGCTTGCTCTGCTTATTTTCCCACAAAACTCAGCTCATCATAACTTCTCTAAAGAAATAACACTTCCATTTTTGCCAATATTCATAATTAGTTGTATTTACATA
Organism: Balaenoptera borealis; assembly: GCF_965194805.1. Taxonomy (NCBI): domain Eukaryota; kingdom Metazoa; phylum Chordata; class Mammalia; order Artiodactyla; family Balaenopteridae; genus Balaenoptera; species Balaenoptera borealis. Next base: position 31,640,905 of record NC_138881.1, on the reverse strand, counting down.
TTCATTGATGGATAATGGACATTTTAGACAGTCTAGCTACATTATACATTATAGGACATGAATCAAGTAAATCACAAGGTGTGTGTGCCAATGTAATTTCAAAAAATGTAAGAAAATTTTACTTTCTACTACCCCGCTATAAAATTGTTAGTTCAGTTAAAAGGGGTCATTTTATTCCTTAATGATGGAGACTTACAGAAATTGAAAGGCTATTGAAAACCTGGCAATTGGCCCAGGTTTTTTCCTTGTCAGTTCCACAGGTCACACATGTTTGTGTGATAGGTAATATGAATTCACTGCGTTGGGAGGTCTGAAGCTGCTAACTTTCAAAACCTCTCTTAGCAGACAAGTTCAATCAGCATGAAGAACACAGTGAGGCACGGAACTGTTATGTTGCATCAAGCAGCAAAGTAATTTATTCCTTGAAACACCTGAAAATGAACAAATGCATTTCTGAGGCATGAGAACATGTGTTCTACATTGTAGGCTAAGATTCATTTAGCCTGACCAACAAAGTTTCAAAATCATATTGGGAAGTATGCCTGATTAGATGGGTTGGGTGTAAAGTTTATGATATTAGAAGGGAATAGAGGATACTAGGCAAGAGGTAGCCAGGACAGAAATCAGGGATTTCATAGTAAAGAACCCCTTACTGTGAAATTATTGAGACCCTTTTCTCTCCTGTCCATGCTGGGGAGATTTTGCCGTTCCATAAGTTTTTCTGTTTAAAAATGTACTCATGGTGGAATTTGAACTTTTGATTAAAAAAACAAATTGGATTGTAAAAATCCATCAGATTGGCTCTATAATTCCTTTGAAGGAACAGTTCAACTGTTTTTTTGTTTGTTGTCTCTTTTGAATAATAACAATGTTAGGCTTCTTTATTTTTTTCCTTTGCCATTTTCCTGCAGTGAGATTCTTTCCAATTTAATCCTCTTTCATCCGTAATTAGTAGTGGATAACAACAGCTTGATATTCTCTCTCTCCTTCTGTTTTGCCTAAACAAAATGGTGTGATTGGCAATATGCATTTAGTAATCCATTTAGGAAAATGTGGAATGTGGAAGAATTTGTTTTTTTGTCCTGCCTGGCTTCCCTATACTAATCCTCCTACCCCTTACCAAAGGGGGAAAATTAAGGCAAAGATAGTTCACTTTTGATACTGAAGGGGCCAGAAGGTGTGCTGTGGAATGTAGTTTTAGCCTTAAGTAGACCATATTTGTATGGACGAAGCCCATCAAAATGAGAAGGAAGGAGGGGAGGGAAAGGCGATGAGGAGAACCCATTTCTCCAGCATTGAAACTGGACGCTGGTGCTCTGAGTATGTTTATCAAGGCGCCTGGGGTGTTGAAGTTACCAAGAGGCCAACAGAGGATGTTCAGTGGGAAGCCGATGTGCAGTGCAGGTGATGCCGATCAGAGAATAAGCTAGAAAAGAGGCAATTACAGCTGAGGATGACAAACTGACAAGCACAACTGAGAATGTGCAAATGCACAGACAGCAGCCAACGCAGCGTCTCCACAGGCCGTGGCCAGAGACTCGGGCTCCTCCCAGCGCGAGTCTCCCCGGGCACGTCCTGAAACCTCATGTTAGATCCAAACAAGTTGCCACAGCTCCATCTTCCCCTCTGGAACCACTGCCACTGCACTAAAACACAGTCGCACTTGATAAAGGCCGAGATGAAGCCAGCACTGCAGCCCCTTTGCTGGACAGCTGACTTTCTCTCTCACACGCCCATTTCAGTTGGCAGGTCCAGCAAGTGACTGAATTAAAGAGACCTGCCTGCAAAATTCACGAGGGGCCCTCGCAGGCACTGCCCCTTTACCTCTCAACATCCGAGCAAATCATGCCTGTCTAGACCGGCAAGCACCACAGGAAACTGCTTCAGAGGCTGTGTCTGCCGGGTGTGAAGGGATAATGAGGAGACCTCCGGTTTGGGTGAAATGAGCCCTGTTTACGGCATCAGACTAAGTGAAAGGAGGAAACTGTATCCTGCCTCAGGGAGAATTTTCACAATTACATCACATCACCTTCGCTCCAGCGTCCTTATTTCACCCTGTGTCCCCAGGATGAGGGCTCCTCTGCAAACCAGACTCCTCTGTTGTGCTCCCACCCGGTGATTTTCACAGCATTTGAATATTAGCACTTTCTCTTTTTAACATCTTTATTGGAGTATAATTGCTTTACAATGGGGTGTTAGTTTCTGCTTTATAACAAAGTGAATCAGCTATACATATACATATATCCCCATATCTCCTCCCTCTTGCGTCTCCCTCCCACCCTCCCTATCTCACCCCTCTAGGTGGTCACAAAGCACCGAGCTGATCTCCCTGTGCTATGCGGCTGCTTCTATTTTACATTTGGTATATATAAGTCCATGCCACTCTCACTTCGTCCCAGCTTACCCTTCCCCCTCCCCGTGTCCTCAAGTCCGTTCTCTACATCTGCATCTTTATTCCTATCCTGACCCTAGGTTCTTCAGAACCTTTTTATTTTTAGATTCCATATATATGTGTTAGCATACGGTATTTGTTTTTCTCTTTCTGACTTACTTCACTCTGTACGACAGAATCTAGGTCCATCCACCTCACTACAAATAACTCAATTTTGTTTCTTTTTATCGCTGAGTAATCTTCCATTGTATATATGTGCCACATCTTCTTTGCCCATTCATCTGTCGATGGACACTTAGGTTGCTTCCATGTCCTGGCTATTGTAAATAGAGCTGCAATGAACATTGTGGTACATGACTCTTTTGGAGTTATGGTTTTCTCAGGGTATATGCCCAGTAGTGGGATTGCTGGGTCGTATGGTAGTTCTATTTTTAGTTTTTTAAGGAACCTCCATACTGTTCTCAATAGTGGCGCTATCAATTTACATTCCCACCAACAGTGCAAGAGGGTTCCCTTTTCTCCACACCCTCTCTAGCATTTATTGTTTGTAGATTTTTTTTTTTTTCATTTCATTTATTTATTTATTTATGGCTGTGTTGGGTCTTCGTTTCTGTGCGAGGGCTTTCTCTAGTTGCGGCAAGCGGGGGCCACTCTTCATCGCGGTGCGCAGGCCTCTCACCATCGCGGCCTCTCTTGTTGCGGAGCACAGGCTCCAGACGCGCAGGCTCAGTAGTTGTGGCTCACGGGCCTAGTTGCTCCGCGGCATGTGGGATCTTCCCAGACCAGGGCTCGAACCCGTGTCCCCTGCACTGGCAGGCGGATTCTCAACCACTGCGCCACCAGGGAAGCCCTGTAGATTTTTTGATGATGGCCATTCTGACAGGTGTGAGGTGATAGATACCTCATTGTAGTTTTGATTTGCACTTCTCTAATGATTAGTGATGTTGAGCATCCTTTCATGTGTTTGTTAGCAATCTGTATATCTTCTTTGGAGAAATGTCTATTTAGGTCTTCTGCCCATTTTTGGATTGGGTTGTTTGTTTTTTGATATTGAGCTGCATGAGCTGCTTGTATATTTTGGAGATTAATCCTTTGTCAGTTGCTTCGTTTGCAAATATTTTCTCCCATTCTGAGGGTTGTCTTTTGGTCTTGTTTATGGTTTCCTTTGCTGTGCAAAAGCTTTTAAGTTTCATTAGGTCCCATTTTTTTAATTTTTGTTTTTATTTCCATTTCCCTAGGGGGTGGGTCAAAAAGGCTCTTGCTGTGATTTATGTCATAGAGTGTTCTACCTATGTTTTCCTCTAAGAGTTTTATAGTGTCTGGCCTTACATTTAGGTCTTTAATCCATTTTGACTTTATTTTAGAGTACGGTGTTAGGGAGTGTTCTAATTTCATTCTTTTATACGTAGCTGTCCAGTTTTCCCAGCACCACTTATTGAAGAGGCTGTCTTTTCTCCATTGTATATTCTTGCCTGCTTTATCAAAAATAAGGTGACCATATGTGCGTGGGTTTATCTCTGGGCTTTCTATCCTGTTCCATTGATCTATATTTTTGTTTTGTGCCAGTACCACACTGTCTTGATTACTGTAGCTTTGTAGTATAGTCTGAATTCAGGGAGCCTGATTCCTCCAGCTCCATTTTTCTTTCTCAAGGTTGCTTTGGCTATTCGGGGTCTTTTGTGTTTCTATACAAATTGTGAAATTTTTTGTTCTAGTTCTCTGAAAAATGCCATTAGTAGTTTGACAGGGATTACACTGAATCTGTAGATTGCTTTGGGTAGTACAGTCATTTTCACAATGTTGATTCTTCCAATCCAAGAACATGGTAATCTCTCCATCTGTTTCTATCGTCTTTAATTTCTTTCATCAGTGTCTTATAGTTTTGTGCATACAGGTCTTTTGTCTCCTTAGGCAGGTTTATTCCTAGGTATTTTATTCTTTTTGTTGTAATGGTAAATGGGAGTGTTTCCTTAATTCCTCTTTCAGATTTTTCATCATTAGTGTATAGGAATGCAAGAGATTTCTGTGCATTAATTTTGTATCCTGCTACTTTACCAAATTCATTGATTAGCTCTGGTAGTTTTCTGGTAGCATCTTTAGGATTCTCCTTGTATAGTATCATGTCATCTGCCAACAGTGAAAGCTTTACTTCTTCTTTTCTGATTTGGATTCCTTTTATTTCTTTTTCTTCTCTAAAACTTCCAAAACTGTGTTGCATAATAGTGGTGAGAGTGGGCAACCTTGTCTTGTTTTGATCTTAGTGGAAATGGTTTCTGTTTTTCACCACTGAGAACGATGTTGGCTGTGGGTTTGTCATATATGACCTTTATTATGTTGAGGTAACTTCCCTCTATGCCTACTTCCTGGAGGGTTTTTATCATAAATGGGTGTTGAATTTTGTCAAAAGCTTTTTCTGCATCTATTGAGATGATCATATGGTTTTTCTCCTTCAATTTGTTAATATGGTGTATCACATTGATTGATTTGCGTATATTGAAGAAACCTTGCATTCCTGGGATGAACCCCACTTGATCATGGTGTATGATCCTTGTAATGTGCTGTTGGATTCTGTTTGGTAGTATTTTGTTGAGGATTTTTGCATCTATGTTCATCAGTGATATTGGCCTGTAGTTTTCCTTCTTTGTGACATCTTTGTCTGGTTTTGGTATCAGGGTGATGGTGGCCTCGTAGAATGAGTTTGGGAGTGTTCCTCCCTCTGCTATGTTTTGGAAGAGTTTGAGAAGGATAGGTGTTAGCTCTTCTCTAAATCTGTGATAGAATTCACCTGTGAAGCAGTCTGGTCCTGGGCTTTTGTTTGTTGGAAGATTTTTAATCACAGTCTCAATTTCAGTGTTTATGATTGGTCTGTTTATATTTTCTATTTCTTCCTGGTTCAGTCTTGGAAGGTTGTGTTTTTTTAAGAAATTGTCCATTTCTTCCAGGTTGTCCATTTTATTGGCATAGAGTTGCTTGTGGTAATCTCTCATGATCCTTTGTATTTCTGCAGTGTCAGTTGTTACTTCTCCTTTTTCATTTCTACTTCTATATATTTGAGTCTTCTCCCTTCTTTTCTTGATGAGTGTGGCTAATGGTTTATCAATTTTGTTTATCCTCTCAAAGAACCAGCTTTTAGTTTTATTGATCTTTGCTATTGTTTCCTTCATTTGTTTTTCATTTATTTCTGATCTGATCTTTATGATTTCTTTCCTTCTGCTAACTTTGGGGTTTTTTTGTTCTTCTTTCTCTAATTGCTTTAGGTGTAAGGTTAGGTTGTTTATTTGAGATGTTTCTTGTTTCTTGAGGTAGGATTGTATTGCTATAAAAACTTACCTCTTAGAACTCCCTTTGTTGCATCCCTTAGGTTTTGGGTTGTTGTGTTTTCATTGTCATTTTTTTCTAGGTATTTTTTGATTTCCTCTTTAATTTCTTCAGTGATCTCTTGGTTATTAAGTAGTGTATTGTTTAGCCTCCATGTGTTTGTATTTTTTACAGATTTTTTTTCTTGTAATTGCTACCTAGTCTCATAGCATTGTGGTCAGAAAAGATACTAGATACAGTTTCAATTTTCTTAAATATACCAAGGCTTGATTTGTGACCCAAGATATGATCTATCCTGGAGAATGTTCCATGAGCACTTGAGAAGAACTTGTATTCTGTTGTTTTTGGATGGAATGTCCTATAAGTATCGATTAAGTCCATCTTGTTTAATATGTCATTTAAAGCTTGTGTTGCCTTATTTATTTTCATTTTGGATGATCTGTCAATTGGTGAAAGTAGAGTGTTAAAGTCCCCTACTATGACTGTGTTACTCTTGATTTCCCCTGTTATGGCTGTTAGCATTTGCCTGATATATTGAGGTGTTCCTATGTTGGGTGCATAAATATTTACAATTGTTATATCTTCTTCTTGGTTTGATCCCTTGATCATTATGTAGTGTCCTTCTTTTTCTCTTGTAATAGTCTTTATTTTAAAGTCCATTTTGTCTGATATGAGACTTGCTATTACAGATTTCTTTTGTTTTCCATTTGCATGGAATATCTTTTCCATCCCCTCTCTTTCAGTCTGTATGTGTCCCTAGGTCTGAAGTGGGTCTCTTGTAGACAGCATATATATGGGTCTCATTTTCATATCCATTCCATGAGCATGTGTCTTTTGGTTGGAGCATTTAATCCATTCATGTTTAAGGTAATTATCGATATGTATGTTCCTATTACCATTTTCTTAATTGTTTTGGGTTTGTTATTGTAGGTCTTTTCCTTCTTTTGTGTTTGTTGCCTAGAGAAGTTCCTTTAGCATTTGTTGTAAAGCTGGTTTGGTGGTGCTGAATTCCCTTAGCTTTTGCTTATCTGTAAAGGTTTTGATTTCTTCATCGAATCTGAATGAGATCCTTGCTGGGTAGAGTAATCTTGGTTGTAGGTTTTTCCCTTTCATCACTTTAAATATGTCCTGCCACTCCCTTCTGGCTTGCAGAGTTTCTGCTGAAGGATCAGCTGTTAATCTTATGGGAATTCCCTTGTGTGTTGTTTGTTGTTTTTCCCTTGTTGCTTTTAATATTTTTTCTTTGTAGTTAATTTTTGATAGTTTGATTAATATGTGTCTTGGCGTGTTTCTCCTTGGATTTATCCTGTATGGGACTCTCTGCACTTCCTGGATGTGATTGACTATTTCCTTTCCCATATTAGGGAAGTTTTCAACTGTAATCTCTTCAAATATTTTCTCAGTCCCTTTCTTTTTCTCTTCTTCTTCTGGTACCCCTATAATTCGAATGTTGGTGCATTTAATGTTGTCCCAGAGGTCTCTGAGACTGTCCTCAATTCTTTTCATTCTTTTTTCTTTATTCTGCTCTGTGGTAGTTATTTCCACTATTTTATCTTCCAGGTCACTTCTCCGTTCTTCTGCCTCAGTTATTCTGCTATTGATTCCTTCTAGAGAATTTTAAATTTCACTTATTGTGTTGTTTATCATTGTTTGTTTGCCCTTTAGTTCGTCTAGGTCCTTGTTAAACGTTTCTTGTATTTTCTCCATTCTATTTCCAAGATTTTGGATCATCTTTACTATCATTACTGTGAATTGTTTTTCAGGTAGACTGCCTATTTCCTCTTCAGTTGTTTGGTCTGGTGGGATTTTTCGTTGCTCCTTCATCTGCTGCATATTTCTCTGTCTTCTCATTTTGCTTAACTTACTGTGTTTGGGTTCTCCTTTTCGCAGGCTGCAGGTTTGTATACCTGATAAATATCAGGAAATAGAAACATGATAGTCTTAAGACTATCAGATGAGAATTTGTAGTCCTGGTAGGGAAACTATATAGAACCAAAGTATTACTTTCTCCACTACCATCCTTCTTTTAGGTCTAGTATAGTTTTTAAATTTGGGGAATATAGGAGCTATATATTTGAGTTTCTTACTATAATACGTTTTAGGAAAATGGGGATATTGCCCAAGGCTCTTCTGGAATTGACCTCTGAGCTCAACCATCCAAGAATTAATATTCTGCAGGTAGCATCTTTAAAAGCAAAGCCAAATTTCCTATTTTTATTGAGAATGTGAGTTGAGGCAAAGTTGAAAATTCAAATATATTGTAAAGCTAGTAACAGTGTAATCCTGGACCTCACTGTCAAATGGGAAACTTATGAAACAATGAACTTTGTAAAGAGCAAGCTCTTGTTTATTAACATTTTCTATTTTCTCCATTGGGAGAGATAGTGTCAAACTCCATGAAATGACAGTGTAAAGAGAAAGATGTGAGAACACGTCAAAGAAATCTAGTTACTCTTCTGGCAAATCCAAGACAGAGCTAAAGGGATGCAGAAAGAAGGGTGATATCCAAAGAATATTAAAAAGAACTGGTGAGGTCAATCTTACTCTTGATGAGATGGTTAAAGGATGACAATCAAAAATGGCCACACACTTCCACCTCTATTCAAGATCCATTAATGGGCTGAATTTACCCTCCTACATGAATGAACTGAAAACACTGGTCAAAATACATGAAGCAGAATTCTTAAGGTATTGAATATCCAGCAGTGAAGGACTGTGATTTCTAAGACTTGGGAAACAAACTGGTTAACCTGACTGTTGATAAAATGGGTAGGGTAAAGGATGATGCTTTTTAAAAGTGGCACCAGATTTCAGAGGTAGAAATATGAGAAAGGTCACATACTATCATAAATGATGGAGGCACATCGGCAAGCAAGATGGGGAAAATGGATGAAGGGGGGTGATTCTTCGGCTTGAGGTTTTGGGGTTTGTTGGTTGGCTGGTTGATTTTTTTTTGTTTGATTTCTTTCTGTACTCTCCTGTCACATTCTTCGGGTTTAGGGATTAGATGAAGAGACCCTAAAAACAATGTAATTTGTGGTCAAAGATCAGTGAATCAAGGGCCAGGAAAGATGAATTTAAAAAATGATACATAGACTGCTGATAGCTATACTTTTAAAAGAGATATGAGTTCTGCAAGGGAGCTCAAACCAAAGCAGTTGAACGTAAAGACAAGTCCATTTTCATTAGGGGGTTGGTGAGACATATTCTACCTTATGCTAAATCTCTATATCTCAAACTGTAGTGAAAGAATGGCAATTGTCCACTGAGTTGAGGTGGTAAATAACTCAGCTTGCATCCCATTATGCCTTCAATTTTCTAAATAATAGAAGTGAAAAGAAGACGTGTAAGAAATATTCCTCATTTGCCCTTGTTTGAGGTATTTTCTTTTTATCATTATCAGTAACCTAAGAAGAAATTTAACAAGCTATTAAAATTTAAATATTCATAAAAAATAAGACAACTTTTTTAGTTCCAACATAAACATACAGGCACCCCTTTCCACTAAATGTGCTCTTGTCTTTATGGCTTTCATTTGCTCACTTATAGCTGGAATTTCTGCCAAGTTTCTAGCGAAATAAGATGTGTTTATGACTAAGACTGAATTTCACAGCTTCAAAAAACTTCAAGTAGATACTTAAGAAACTTTGTATCTGAAACTAGATACCTGAGAAATATGTCTCTATGGAACTTGACAAGTGAAGATTTACTTTCTAACCTTGCAGTGTGTCCAGCATGGGCATGGATGAAAAGAATGAGCTCAGGCTTAACAGCCTTGAACATGACATATCACAAAGGCCAGCATCGAACCCTGCTGTAACTACACTGGCCAGAACTGTCACTATGGAATCCCAATGGCTTTCATGCTGTGGAATTTATAATTTAAAGGCCATTTAAGAGAACGAACATCTGAAGAGAGTAGCACAGAGTGTACCAAGAGTTCTAAGAACCTTTTTACCCTTTTAACTTTTCCAGAGACTCCATGAGACAGCAGTATGAAAAGTGGGCAGGAAAGGGACACTGCTAAGTTGGCCACAGGCTGTGGCATGCGGGCTGAGGCAGGGACACAATTGCTCTTCTCTGAAGAGGACTTTGATAAGTCATCCACTTAGGGATATATCTGTCCTATTTTTTTTTTTTGACACACCAAAGATGAACAAAAAGTGTCCTTCTAAAAAGGAAGTAAGAAGATGTAACTTCCCTTTAAATGATGGAAGCACTTGAGTGTTTAATTTTGCACTATGGTGTTCCTTAGCAAACGATCTGTAGATGAACTCTTAGAGAGTATAAAAATCAAGAGGCACCAGTGTTAAATTATCAAGAAAAATCAGTACCCCTGGTATGGTTTCTAAGTGAAGCAAATATGGTTTGGGAAGATGAGGCTGTGAAAAAAAGAAAATTGAAATAGAGGCATGGGGATAATGGTAGTTTTAAGTGTCCTCAGAGACAGCTCAGATTTGTGGTATTTGTTGAAAACAAATGATATATATGTTTTGTCAAAATGGCATACCAGTCTGGGCAAGATCAGAAAGACAATATGAAGGTTAAAAAAAAAGAACTGAGTACAAGCTTTGAAAGCCAAACAAATGAATAAATGATTTAAAGAACAGTACAGACATTGGTTTGTGCTGGTAACATAGAGCATGCTGACTTAATGCAAATCACAGAAGGTTGTAGGCAATGCATGTCATGGTGCCAATCAGGAGACTCTATAATTCTGATAGAGTGCCATTCTTTGCTTTCTGAGACTATGTGTTGCGTTTTATTATTTAAGGATGCATTCATAATGCATTCCTGCATTTTCTTTTTCTTTCTTTCTTTTTTTCCCCCCCATTTAAGGCTATAGTATCTTAAATCTATGTACTTTTCTTTTGCATTAAATATGTCATCATAACTGGACTATAAAATCCCTTGAAAAGAAGATAAGATAGAGAGATGTAGATATCAGAGATGATTTTCAGTAAGCCAGTTAGGTAAATGGAGATTAACATTGATGCTAATGCAGTTTATGTGCACATCTCCTCGTAACATACGTTCTTGTAATCCTCCAAGGTCATATAGTCTCCAGAGGACAAACCCCCATATTGAGGAATTGGTCATTTGCAGTTAAGTGGTCAAAATTAAGTGTGTAAATTTGTTCACATATCCTCTTATTATCTTTTAGATGCCTGCAGGGTCTTTAGTAATAGCCCCTGTTTACTCCTGATATGGGTAATTTGTGTCTCTTTTTTTGTCATTCTTACTAGAGGTTTATCCATTGCATTAATCTTTTCAAAGAACCAGCACTTTATTTCATTGATGTTCTCTATCATTTTTCTGTTTTCAATTTCATTGATTTCTTTTCAATTATTTCCTTCCTCTGCTTGCTTTGGGTTTATTTTGCTCTTTCTTTCTTACATTCTTTAAGTGGGAACTTAGATTATTGATCTGAAATTTTCTCTTTTCCCAAATTATGCATTTTGTGCTATCACTTTCTGTCTTATCCATGCTTTAGCTGTGTCTCACACACTTTGATATGCTGTATTTTCATTCATTTTTAGTTCATTATTTTTAAAAATTTTGCTTGGAATTTTCTCCCTGACCCATTGGTTGTTTAGGAGCATGCTATTTAGTTTCCAGGTGTTTGGAGATGTTATTGGGTTGGCCAAAAAGTTCCTTCGGGTTTTTCTGTTACATCTTACGAAAAACCCAAACAAATTTTTGGCCAACCCAATATATTCATTCGTTTTATTTTTTAGATTCCACATATAAGTGAAAACATACAGTATTTGTTCTTCTCTGTCTGACATTTCACTACACATCATAACCTCCAAGTCCATCTATGTTGTTGCAAATGGCAAATTCATATTCTTTCTTATGGCTGAGTAATAGTCCATTGTACATAAATACCAATTCTTCTTTATCCATTCATCTGTTGATGCACACTTAGATTGCTTGCATAACTTGGCTATTGTAAATAATGCTGCTGTGAACATTGGGGTGCATATATCTTTTCAAATTGGTGTTTTTGTTTCCTTCAAATAAATACCCAGGAGTGGAATTGCTGAATTGTATAGTAGTTATATTTTTAATTTTTTGAGGAACCTCCATACTGTTCTCCATAGTGGCTGTACCAATTTACATTCCCACCAACAGTGTAGGAGGGTTCCCTTTTCTCCACATCCTCACCAACACTTGTTATTTGTTGTCTTTTTGACAAGAGCCATTCTGACAGGTGTGAGGTGATGTCTCATTGTGGTTTTGATTCACAGTTCCCTGATGATTAGTGATGTTGAGCATTTTCATGTGCCTGTTGGCCATCTGTATGTCTTTGGAAAAATGCCTATTCAGGTCCTCTGACCATTTTTTAATCAGGTTGTTTGTATTTTTGATATTGAGTTGTATGAGTTCTTTTTATATTTTGGATATTAACCCCTTATCAGACATAATTTGCAAATATCTTCTCCCATTCAGTACGTTGCCTTTTGTTTTTTTCATGGTTTCCTTCACTGTGCAAAAGATTTTAAGTTTAATTAGGTGCCATTTATTTATTTTTGCTTTTCTTTCCCTTGCCTGAGGAGACAGATGCAAAACAAATTGCTAAGTCTATGTCAGAGTGTACTGCATATGTTTTCTTCTAGGAGTTTTATGGTTTCCAGTGGTACATTTATGTCTTTAATCCATTATGAGTTTATTTTTGTATATGGTGTGAGAAAATGTTCCAATTTTATTCTTTTATGTGTAGCTGTCCAGTTTTCCCAGCACCACTTATTGAAGAGACTGTCTTTTCCCCCACTGTATATTCTTGCCTCCTTTGTCCTAGATTAATTGACTATATATGCATGGGTTCTTTTCTGGGCTCTCTATTCTGTTCCACTGATCTATATGTCTGTTTATATGCCAGTACCATACTGTTTTGATTAATGTAGCTTTGTAGTATAGTCTGAAGTCAAGGAGCATGATACCTCTGACTTTGTTCTTTTTTTTTCTCAAGATTGCTATGGCTATTCAGGGTCTCTTGGGGTTCCATAAATTTTCGAGGATTATTTGTTCTAGTTCTGTGAAAAATGCCATTGGTATTTTGATAGGGATTGCATTAAATCTGGAGATTGCTTTGGGTAGCATGATCATTTAATTATTAATTCTTCCAATCCATGAACATGGGATATCTTTCCATTTATTTGTACCATCTTCAATTTCCTTCTTAAATGTCTTACAGCTTCCAGCATATAGGTCTATCACCTCCTTGTTTAAAGTTATTCCTAGGTATTTTATTCTTTTTGATGCGATTGTAAATGGGATTGTTTTCTTGCTTTCTTTTTCTGATAGTTCATTATTAGTGTAGAGAAAAGCAACATATTTCTGTACATTAGTCTTGTATCGTGCAACTTTACTGAATTCATTTACTAGTTTTAGTAGTTTATTTGGTGGAGACTTTAGAGTTTTCTATTTATAGTATCACATCATCTACAAATAGTGACAGTTTTACTTCTTTCCTTCCATTTTGGATGCCTTTTTATTTCTTTTTCTTGTCTGACTGCAGTGGCAAGGACTTCCAATACTATGTTAAATAGAAAAGGCGAGAGTGGGCATTCTTGTCTTGTTCCTGATCTTAGAGGAAAAGCTGTCAGCTTTTCACCACTGAGTATGATGTTAGCTGAGTTTTTCATAAATGGCCTTTATTATGTTGAGATATTTTCTCTCTATACCAACTTTGTTGAGAGTTTTTATCATGAATGGATGTTGAATTTTGTCAAATGCTTTCTCTGTGTCTATTAAGAGGATCAAGTGATTTTTATCTTTCCTTTTGTTAATGTGGTGCATCATATTGATTGATTTGTGGATAATGAACAATCCTTGCATCCCTGGAATAAATTCCACTTAACCATGCTGTATGATCCTATGTGTTGTCAAATTTGGCTTGCTAATATTTTGTTGAGGATTTTTGCGTCTATATTTGAGATACTAGCCTGTAATTTTCTTTTTTTTGTAGTGTCTTTGACTGGTTTTGGTATCAGGATAATGGTAGCCTCATAGAATGAGTTTGGGAGTGTCCCCCTTCCTTAATTTTTAATGATGGTTTTGAGTGTTTGTCTTTGTATAGTTTCTTTAATAATTGCTCTTAGTATCATATTACATATGTATAATGTATCACAATCTTCTGGTGTTATTGTTTAACCAGTTTGAGTAAAGAAATCTTACCTCCCTTTACATCTTTTATCCTCTCCCATTTATAACATGATTATCAAATATTTCCTCTACATGCATCCAGAACCACATCAAATAGTATTATAACTTTTGATATTCCACTGTCATACAAAATTTAGAAAACTCAAGAGGAGAAGGAAGATTTATTGTATTTACTCATATTTTTGCTTATCATGCATTTTCAACCTTCCTGATGCTCCAAGGTTTCTTCTTTCATCATTTTTTTTTTCTTTTTAGAAAACTTATTTTAGGCACTCAAGGTAAGTATGCTGGTGAAAATGTTTTGGTTTTATCATATTGTGGATTGGGAATGCTATTTGTATACTGTTTGTAATTATATGAATGAGATGTGTGTGTGTGTGTGTGTGTGTGTGTGTGTGTGGCTTAAGTAAATCACAGTCAATTTTCATGAATTTTCCATGTGCAATTGGAAATAACATGAATTCTTGATTCTCAGAATTTGATATTTATATCAATAAGATCTACCTGATTTATTATGTTGTTAAATTCTCCTACAGACATAACATTTTTTGGTTTACTTGATCTGTTTTTGTGAAAAGTAAATCTCCTGGTGATACTCAGTTTCCCTCTATTTCTCTTTATATTTTCACGTTTTTTTCTTATGAATTTTGTTCTGCTGAGTTATTAGGTGCATAAATATTAACACCTGTTTTATATTCATTGAGAATGTCACCTTAGCATTATAAAGTATTCTTATCTATCTCTTTTTATGTTTTGTTTGATGTCTACCTTCTCAGATATCAGGTTTAAGACCTTTACTTTCTTTTTATTTGCATTTACATGTTTCTCCATCGTGCATTTGAAATTTTTTATTAGCTGTATTTTCTTTATACATCATAGTGTTATGTTTTACTTTGTAAGTGAATCTTATTTTTTCTCTTTAAAGTAGGCATGTTAAGCCTAGTTGAATAATTTTACATTGTTTAAAGTACATACACATATATACATATAGTTTTGCACTATGCCATTTTGCTCTCTTTCTCTCTGTCTCTCTCTCTCACATGCACACATTTTGGATTCTTTTGGTATAAAGGTTATATCTTTTGCTCTAATTGACATCATTAAAATATGACTTTTTAATAATATTTTTATTCCATCCAATTTTTAGCTATTGTCTTTTAGTTCTGTATTATGAGCAGTATTGAAATTAGCTAAAATTATCTGCTCCCTACCATCTAATATGAGGTAACATATTTTTATTCGGTTAATAGCTATAAGGCAATAAGTGAACTTATTCTATTTTATTTACACTTTCTTCATTTCCCTACCACTTTTAGTATTTATACTCTATCTAGAGTGTCAGGAAGTATCAATATAATCATTACATACCATCCTTTCTTCCTTATAGCCACAATTTTGATTTATGTTTATAGGTAAAAATGAACTCAATGCTTGTGTTGACATTGCTCCTGTCATTTTGATTGCCTGAACTTATTTCTTTACTTGGTTCTTCAGGAAGGACTTGTGAAAATAATATTCTCTGAGCCTTTACTTTTGAAGATAAGTTTGGGTGGTGTATTAGTTTCCTAGGACTGTGATAACAAATTACCAGAAACTGGGTGGCTTAAAACAAGAGACATATATTTCCTCATAGTTCTGGAAGCCAGAAGTTTGAAATCAAGATGTCAGCAGCTCCTTCCTAAGCCTCTAGGAGAGAATCCTTCTTTGCCCCTCCCAGCTTCTGGTGGCTCCTGGTGTTCCTTGTCTTGTGGCAGCATAATGACCACCTCTTCTTCTGTTTTCACATGGCTTTCTTTCCTTTATGTCTTTGTGTCTTCTTGTTTGTATGACAGATGTCATAGCCAGATTGCCCTCACATCCTTGTTTGTTTCTTGTAAGGAAACATCGTTGGATTTAGGGTCCATTCTAAATTAAGTTAAAGATTTTGAGATCCTTAATACATCTGCAAAGACCCTCTTTCCAAATAAGGTCACATTCCCAAGTACTAGAGTTTAGGACTTAGACATATTTTTGAAGGCTGTTATTCAATCACTACAATTCACCTTCTGGCCCCCAAAACTTTATTTCTGTCCCATGTGCAAAATACATTCACACCATCTCAACATCCCCAAAAGTCTCAACCTATTACAGCATCAAGTCTAGGTCTAAAATCTCATCTAAATATCATCAGCTCAAAAAGTGCCAAATCTCATCTTCTAAATCAGGTATGGGTGAGACTCTGGGTATGATCATTCTGGGTCAAACTCCCCTCCATTTGTGTACCTGTGAAACTACAAAACAAGTTATCTGCTTCCAAAAAAGAAAAATGTGGGGCACTCCTTGGTTAGACATTCCAGTTCCCATACAGAGAAAGTGGAGGTAATAAAGGAGTCATTGGTTCCAAACAAGTTAGAAACCCACCAGGGAAAATTCCATTACATTTTAAGACCTGAAAATAATCCTGTATGCCTTGAAGTTCTACCTTCTGGGACAATGGAAGCTCTCTGGGCCCACCTCTCTGGCTTCTTTCTCTGTATCCACAGTTCTTCCCTTGGAGACATGGTTCCTTTCTCTTGAAGGATATCACATGTTTGTAGCTGATTATCTCTATCAGCCTGACTCCTGCCTATAGAATTTTTGAAGTTGATTACCCTCTTTCACTTTGTCCTATCTCTGTCCCCTTCAGTCCAAGCTGGCAATGTTTTTGCTGATACAACATACTCAAAAAATACTGTGGTTCTCAGTATGGAGGTTCCTTAAAAAACTAAAAATAGAGTTACCATATGACCCAGCAATCCCACTCCTGGGCATATACCCAGAGAAAACCATAATTCAAAAAGACACATGCACCCCAATGTTCATTGCAGCACTATTTACAATGGCCAGGTCATGGAAGCAACCTAAATGCCCATCGACAGACGAATGGATAAAGAAGATGTGGTACATATATACAATGGAATATTACTCAGCCATAGAAAGGAACGAAACTGGGTCCTTTGTAGAGATGTGGATGGACCTAGGGACTGTCATACAGAGTGAAGTAAGTCAGAAATAGAAAAACAAATATCGTATATTAACGCATATATGTGGAATCTAGAAAAATGGTACAGATGAACTGGTTTGCAAGGCAGAAATAGAGACACAGATGTAGAGAACAAACGTATGGACACCAAGGAGGGAAAGCAGGGGTGGGGGGGTGGTGGGAAAAAAAATCTTTTGAAGTCTTATAATTTCCATTTTGGAGTTCACCCATTTCATTAAAAGTTATCTGCTTTACCTGTAAAAAAAAAAATACTGTGGTTCTCCCATGCTTTTCATGGGGATCTATGCCATTAGACAGGAAGATCCTCCACAAATCTTTCCTAGGTAACTCCATATCTTGCCCTGGCTTCTGTGGAGATGGTTGAGTATATCCATTAGTCACATGCATAATCTCTCAGCAAAGGTTGTCCAGGCAACCCCATGACCCTCTCTTCAGGTCAGGCTTTTCCAGCAGTGAGTTTGTTAAATTTTAGCTTCATGTGCAATCTGGATAGGTCAAAAACCTCCCAAATCATTGAATATTGGTTTCTTTTTGCTTACTACTTCCTTGCTCAATTTAGTTCTTTCCTCTCACATTTTACTACTTTGCTTGGAAATCTCCTCAACTAATTTGTTTTTCGTTTTGCTTTGTAAACAACAGAACACAATTCAGCCAAGTTTTATGACACTTTATAACAAAGATCACCTTTCCTCTAGTTTCCAATAACATGTGACCTTATAAGAAGCACTTTTAATATCCATATTTCCCTAAATCTCTTCAAGGCAATCTAGGCTTTTTCTATCATGTACCTCAAAATTCTGGAAGCTTCTACCCATTACCTAATATAAAAGCCACTTCTACATTTTTAGTATTTGTCACAACAGCACCCTATTTCCAGGTAGCAAAATCTATATTAGTTTTCTAGAGCTGCCTTAAACAAATTGCCACAAACTTAGGTAGATTAAAATAACAGAAATGTATTCTGTCAGAGTTCTGGAGGCAAGAAGTCCAACATCAAGATACAGGAAGGGCCACACTCCTTCCAGAGCTCTACAAGAAAATCCTTCTTTGCCTCTTCCAACTTTTGGTAGCTCTTGGAGTTCCCTGGCATGTTGTAGCATAAAAACAATCTCTGCCTCCACCTTCACAATACCTTCTTTTTAATGTGTCTCTCTGTCTTCTTTTATGTCTCTTAAAGAATACTTGTTATTGGAGTTAGGGCCTGATCTAAATCCAGGATCATGTCATCTTGAGATCTTTTACTTAATTACATTGGCAAAGACCCTATTTCCAAACAAGTTCACATTCACAGGTACTGGGGGTTAGGACTTGGACCTATCTTTTGGGGGCCACTATTCAACACACTACAGATGAATATATAAAATCCTTTGCTATCTTTTTACTTTCTTTTGTGTTTCTTAACTTCATCGTTTCCTGACATAAAGGGGGACTGTTTAAAAGCTTGATGACAATTTCATTGTCTTTTCTTTGTGAGTTGATCTTTTTGCCTAGATGCCTAAATGATTCGTTTTCCTTTAAAATATAAATATTTTAGTAAAAGATATCTCAGTGTTGAATGTTTTGTATCAGTTTCCCCATATATGTAGAATGCCCTTTCAATATGTAGTTTCAAAACTTTAAAGCAGTTTTTCTTGAATTAAAAATTGTATTAATTTTATTGTTTTTCTAATCCAATGCTTTGATTTTCTTTTTCTTCCTATTATATTTTGGATTTTTTTCTTATCTTCTGTATCTACCATTTTATCTAAACTCATTATATCTTTATTAATTTCTTTTTAATTAAAAAAAATTTCCTCCTTTTAATCTTCTACTTATTTTAAGGCAATTTGCATGGTGCTTATTTACTAAAGTTTCTCTTGGTTTACTCTTCACTTTATATTTTAAAATATTATTTCCTTTCTGTCAGCTCACTTTCCCACATCATCTGGTTGAATTTTCTAATTCAGACTTAAGTTTTTGTTTTATATTTTCTATATAATTTTAAATAAAAAGTTAAAAGATTAAAACATTAAATGTAAATTTTAAATTTTATTGTATTTTTAAAATATTAGTTTATAGTTTTCATCTGTTTTGTAGCCAAAAATCTCTAAAGTTCCTTCATTTAAGGCAAGAATGTAATTTTGCTTCCAAAAACTCCCCCCACCAAGAATTGAACAAGAGAATTTTAAACAATGTTGAAATAATCAGGTCAAAAACTAATTATTATTCTATTATATTTAATGACTCAATTTCATAGGATCTTTAAAAATAAATAGTCACAACGTGTCACAATATGTACACATTTATTTGTATAGAGGATGACTGAAAATCCAAACATGTTTCATGTAGTAATGCATTAGAATGACTTATGTCATCTATCATTTATGGGCCAAAACATATGATTCTCTCAGCAAGACTGCAAAGTTATTACTTTATCCATTTTATAGAAGACACGTTTAGATCTGGAAATACTAATTCACTAACCCAAGATAACTCAGCAAGCAAGGGGCAAAGCTCAGATTTGGTTTAAAAATCCAATCTTCCTCTTTTTGTTGCAATGGTAAATGGGAGTGTTTCCTTAATTTCTCTTTCTGATATTTTGTTGTTAGTGTATAGGAATGCTAGAGATTTCTGTGTATTAATTTTGTATGCTGCTACTTCACGAAATTCATTGATTAGCTCTAGTAGTTTTCTGGTGGCATCTTTAGGATTTTCTATTTATAGTATCAGGTCATCTGCAAACAGTGATAGTTTTACTTCCTCTTTTCCAATTTGGATTCCTTTTATTTCTTTTTCTTCTCTGATTGCCATGGCTAAAACTCCCAAAACTATGTAGAATAATAGTGGTGAGAGCGTGCAACCTTGTCTTGTTCCTGATCTTAGAGAAAATGCTTTTCGTTTTTCACCATTGAGAATGATGTTGGCTGTGGGTTTGTCATATATGGCCTTTATTATGTTGAGGTAGGTTCCCTCTATGCTCACTTTCTGGAGAGTTTTTATCATAAATTGGTGTTCAAATTTGTCGAAGGCTTCTTCTGCATCTATTGAGATTATCATATGGTTTTTATCCTTTGATTTGTTAATATGGTGTATCACACTGATAGATTTGTGTATATTGAAGAATCCTTGCATCCCTGGGATAAACCCCACTTGATCATGGTGTATGATCCTTTTAATGTGCTGTTGGATTCTGTTTGCTAGCATTTTGTTGAGGATTTTTGCATCTATGTTCATCAGTGATATTGGCATGTAATTTTCTTTTTTTGTGACATCTTTGTCTGGTTTTGGTATCAGGGTGATTGTGGCCACGTAGAATGAGTTCAGGAGTGTTCCTCCCTCTGCTATATTTTGGAAGAGTTTGAAAAAGATAGGTGTTAGCTCTTCTCTAAATGTTTGATAGAATTCGCCTGTGAAGCCATCTGGCCCAGGCCTTTTGTTTATTGGATGATTTTTAATCACAGTTTCAATTTCAGTGCTTGTGATTGGTCTGTTCATATTTTCTATTTCTTCCTGGTTCAGTCTTGGAAGGTTGTACTTTTCTAAGAATTTGTCCATTTCTTCCAGGTTGTCCATTTTATTGGCATATAGTTCCTTGTAGAAATGCCTAGGAATAAACCTACCGAAGGAGGCAAAAGACCTGTATGCAGGAAACTATAAGACACTGATGAAAGAAATCAAAGACGATACAAACAGATGGAGAGATATACCACATTCTTGGATTGGAACAATCAACATTGTGAAAATCAGTATACTCCTCAAAGCAATCTACAGAATCAATGCAATCCCTATCAAATTACCAATGGCATTCTTCACAGAACTAGAAAAAAAAAAATTACAATTTGTATGGAAACAAAAACACCCCGAATAGCCAAAGCAATCTTGACAAAGAAAAACGGAGCTGGAGGAATCAGACTCCCTGACTTCAGACTATACTATAAAGCTACAGTAATCAGGACAGTATGGTACTGGCACAAAAACAGAAATATAGATCAATGGAACAGGATGGAAAGCCCAGAGATAAACCCACGCACATATGGTCACCTTATCTTTGACAAAGGAGGCAAGAATACACAATGGAGAAAAGACAGCCTCCTCAGTAAGTGGTGCTGGGAAAACTGGACAGCTACACATAAAAGAATGAAATTAGAACACTTCCTAACACCATACACAAAAATAAACTCAAAATGGATTAAAGACCTGAATGTAAGACTGGACGCTATAAAACCCTTAGAGAAAAACATAGGAAGAACACTCTTGGACGTAAATCACAGCAAGATCTTTTTTGACCCATCTACTAGAGTAATGGAAATAAAAACAAAAATAAACAAATGGGATGGAATGAAACTTAAAAGCTTTTGCACAGCAAAGGAACCCACAAACAAAACGAAAAGACATCCCTCAGAATGGGAGAAAATATTTGCAAATGAAGCAACTGACAAAGGATTAATCTCCAAAATTTACAAGCAGCTCATGCAGCTAAATATCAAAAAAACACCCAATCCAAAAATGGGCAGAAGACCTAAATAGACATTTCTCCAAAAAAGACATACCGATGGCCAACAAACACATGAAAAGATGCTCAACATCACTAATCATTAGAGAAATGCAAATCAAAACCACAAGGAGGTATCACCTCACACCAGTCAGAATGGCCATTATCAAAAAAACTACAAACAGTAAATGCTGGAGAGGGTGTGGAAAAAAGGGAACCCTCCTGCATTGTTGGTGGGAATGTAAATTGATACAGCCACTATGGAGAACAGTCTGGAGATTCCTTAAAAAACTAAAAATAGACCTACCATATGAGCCAGCAATCCCACTACTGGGCATATACCCTGAGAAACCATATTTCAAAATGATACGTGTACCACCATGCTCCTGGCAGCACTATTTACAGTAGCCAGAACATGGAAACAACCTAAATGTCCATCGACAGATGAATGGATAAAGAAGATGTGCCACATATATACAATGGAATATTATTCAGCCTTAAAAAGGAATGAAATTGAGTTATTTGCAGTGAGGTAGATGGACCTAGAGTCTGTCATACAGAATGAAGTAAGTCAGAAAGAGAAAAACAAGTACTGTATGCTAGTGCATATATACAGAATCTAGAAAAATGGTACTGATGGTGGTAGGGCAGGAATAAAGATGCAGATGTTGAGAACGGACTTGAGGACACACGTGGAGAAGTGGAGGGTGGGACATAGTGAGGGAGTAGCATTGACATATATACACTACCAAATATAAAATAGATAGGTAGTGGGAAGCTGCTGCAAAGCACAGGGAGATCAGCTCAGTGCTTTGCGACAACCTAGAGGGGTGGGACAGGGAGGGTGGGAGGGAGGCTCAAGAGGGAGGAGATATGGGAATATATGTATGCATACAGCTGATTCACTTTGTTGTACAGCAGAAACCAACACAACATTGTAAAGCAATTATACTCCAATAAAGATGTATTAAAAAAAAATCCAATCTTCTGAGACACTGTTAGAAAGCCAGTTGCCTAGGCAATCCTCAAATCTATTACAAGGATACAAGGTGCTATTTTAGGAATAGTTTCTCCTTCTTTGGAGTACTCTTTCCAGCATCCTGGGGCATTAGCAATTATTCTATACAAGTAATGTCCTAGCTTTACTTAACAAGGTCTGGCAAGATAGGATTATACAAGAGATTTCAGAAAAGCACATGCGTACACACACACACACACACACACACACACACACTGAAAAATCGTAATTATGTAGGTGACTAACACCAAGAAATTTACCAGGCAAATTCCAATCTTAACTGTCCAGCAGCATGTCAGTTTTACATTCAAACGCATCTTCAATCTGACCACTTCCCAGCACCTCCACAGCTATCACGTTTCGTCCAAGATACTTCCATCTCCCCTTAAGTTTTCTGCAATAGCCCCTTAAATGGCCTCACTACTTCCACTTTTGCTGTACAGTTAGCTTTCCATATTGCAGCCAAGGTGATCTTTAAGAACATAAAGCAGATTCTATCAATCATCTTTCAAAATTTTCTAATAGCTGCTCCAGTAGACAATAAAAGACGAATCCTTGTACTAATCTAACAGCATTATTGGATTTTTAATTGTTGATTTCTAAGAGTTATTTATAAATTCTGGATATAAGTACTATATCAGAATTATGAATTGCAAATATTTTTCCTCATTCTTGGGTTGTCTTTTCACTTTCTTTATTGTGTCCTTTGAAATACAGAAGGTTTTAATTTTGATTAAGTCCACTTTATTTTTTTCTTTTGCTGCTTGTACTTTTAGTGTCATATCTAAAAAGGCTTTTTTTAACTCAAGGTCATAAAGATTTACTTTTCCTTCTAAGATAATTATAATTTTAGCTCTTACATGTAGGTCCATGACCCATTTTGAGTTATTTTTTGTGTATGGTATAAGAAAGGAGGTGCAACTTCATTATGTTGCATGTAGATATCCGGTTGACCCAGCGCCGTTTTTTGAAAAGACTTCAATTGTCTTGGCATAATTTTCAAAATCCAATTCACCAAAAATGTAAAAGCTTATTTCTGGATTATCAATTCACTTCCATTGACCTGTATGTCTAACCTTGTCAGAACCTGACTGTCTAGATTACTGTAGCTTTATAGTAAGTTTCGTAGTTGGGGAGTGTGAATCCTCCAAATTTCTTTTTTCATTCTCAAGATCATTTTGGCCATTTTATATCCCTTGAATTCCCATATGAATTTTATGATGATTTTGTCAGTTTCTGCAAAAATGTAAACTGGGATTTTGACAGGGATTTGACTGACTCTATAGATGAGACGATGGAAAACTGACATTTCTTTTTTTAACATCTTTACTGGAGTATAATTGCTTTACAATTTTGTGTTCGCTTCTGCAGTATAACAAAGTGAATCAGCTATATGTATACATATATCCCCGTATCCCCTCCCTCTTGTACCTCCCTCCTTCCCACCCTTCCTATCCCACCCCTCTAGGTGGACACAAAGCACCGAGCTGATCTCCCTCTGGTTTGCGGCTGCTTCCCACTAGCTAACTATTTTATATTTGGTAGTGTATACATGTACATGCCACTCTCTAACTTCGTACCAGCTTACTCATCCCCCTCCCCATGTCCTCAAGTCTATTCTACATCTGCATCTTTATTCCTGTCCTGCCCCTAGGTTCTTCAGAACCATTTTTGTTTTTTTTTAGATTCCATACATATGTGTTAGCATATGGTATTTGCTTTTCTCTTTCTGACTTACTTCACTCTGTATGACAGACTCTAGGTCCATCCACCTCACTACAAATAATTCAATTTCCTTTCTTTTTATGGTTGAGCAATATTCCATTGTATATATGTGCCACATCTTCTTTATCCATTCATCTGTTGATGGACATTTAGGTTGCTTCCATGACCTGGCTACTGTAAATAGAGCTGCAGTGAATACTGTGGTACATGACTCTTTTTGAATTATGGTTTTCTCAGGGTATATGCCCAGTAGTGGGATTGCTGGGTCATACGGTACTTCTATTTTTAGTTTTTAAAGGAACCTCCATACTGTTCTCCAAAGTGGCTGTATCAATTTACATTCCCACCAACAGTGCAAGAGGGTTCCCTTTTCTCCACACCCTCTCCAGCATTTATTGTTTGTACACTTTTTGATTATGGACATTCTGACTGGTGTGAGGTGATACCTCACTGTAGTTTTCATTTGCATTTCTCTAATGATTAATGATGTTGAGCATTCTTTCATGTGTTTGTTGGCAATCTATATATCTTCTTTGGAGAAATGTCTATTTAGGTCTTCTGCCCATTTTTGGATTGGGTTGTTACTTTTTTTGATATTGAGCTGCATGAGCTGCTTGTAAATTTTGGAGATTAATCCTTTGTCAGTTGCTTCATTTGCAAATATTTTCTCCCATTCTGAGGGATGTCTTTTCGTTTTGTTTGTGGGTTCCTTTGCTGTGCAAAAGCTTTGAAGTTTCATTAGATCCCATTTGTTTATTTTGGTTTTTATTTCCATTTCTCTAGGAGCTGGGTCAAAAAGGATCTTGCTGTGATTTATGTCATAGAGTGTTCTGCCTACGTTTTCCTCTAAGAGTTTTATAGTGTCTGGCCTTACATTTAGGTCTTTACTCCAGTTTGAGTTTATTTTTGTGTATGGTGTTAGGGAGTGTTCTAATTTCATTCTTTTACCTGTAGCTGTCCAGTTTTCCCAGCACCATTTATTGGAAAGGCTGTCTTTTCTCCACTCTATATTCTTGCCTCCGTTGTCAAAGATAAGGTGACCATATGTGTGTGGGTTCATCTCTGGGCTTTCAATCCTGTTCCATTGATCTATATTTCTGTTTTTATGCCAGTACCATACTGTCCTGATTACTGTAGCTTTGTAGTATAGTCTGAAGTCAGGGAGCCTGATTCCTCCAGCTCCGTTTTTCTTTCTCAAGATTGCTTTGGCTATTCGGGGTCTTTTGTGTTTCCATACAAATTGTGAAATTTTTTGTTCTAGTTCTCTGAAAAATGCCAGTGGTAGCTTGATAGGGATTGCATTGAATCTGTAGATTGCTTTAGGTAGTATATTCATTTTCACAATGTTGATTCTTCCAATTCAAGAACATGGTTTATCTCTCCATCTGTTTGTATCATCTTTAATTTCTTTCATCAGTGTCTTATAATTTTCTGCATACAGGTCTTTTGTCTCCTTAGGTAGGTTTATTCTTAGATATTTTATTCCTTTTGCTGCAACGGTAAATGGGAGTATTTTCTTAATTTCACTTTCAGATTTTTCATCATTAGTGTATAGGAAGGCAAGAGATTTCTGTGCATTAATTTTGTATCCTGCTACTTTACCAAATTCATTGATTAGCTCTAGTAGTTTTCTGGTAGCATCTTTAGGATTCTCTATGTATAGTATCATGACATCTGCAAACAGTGACAGCTTTACTTCTTCTTTTCTGATTTGGATTCCTTTTATTTCTCTTTCTTCTCTGATTGCTGTGGCTAAAACTTCCAACACTATATTGAATAACAGTGGTGAGAGTGGGCAACCTTGTCTTGTTCTTGATCTTAGTGGAAATGGTTTCAGTTTTTCACCATTGAGAATGATGTTGGCTGTGGGTTTGTCATATACGGCCTTTATTATGCTGAGGTAAGTTCCCTCTATGCCTACTTTCTGGAGGGTTTTAATCATAAATGGGTGTTGAATTTTGTCCAAAGCTTTCTCTGCATCTATTGAGATGATCATATGGTTTTTCTCCTTCAATTTGTTAATATGGTGTATCACATTGATTGATTTGCGTATATTGAAAGAACCCTTGCATTCCTGGGATGAACCCCACTTGATCATGCTGTATGATCCTTTTAATGTGCTGTTGGATTCTGTTTGGTAGTATTTTGTTGAGGATTTTTGCATCTATGTTCATCAGTGATACTGGCCTGTAGTTTTCTTTCTTTGGGACATCTTTGTCTGGTTTTGGTATCAGGGTGATGGTGGCCTCGTAGAATGAGTTTGGGAGTGTTCCTCACTCTGCTATATTTTGGAAGAGTTTGAGAAGGATAGGTGTTAGCTCTTCTCTAAATGTTTGATAGAATTCGCCTGTGAAGCCATCTGGTCCTGGGCTTTTGTTTGTTGGAAGATTTTTAATCACAGTCTCAATTTCAGGGCTTGTGATTGGTCTGTTTATATTTTCTATTTCTTCCTGGTTCCATTTCAGAACGTTGGGCTTTTCTAATAATCTGTCCATTTCTTCCAGGTTGTCCATTTTATTGGCATCATATAGTTGCTTGTAGTGATCTCTCATGATCCTTTGTATTTCTGCAGTGTCAGTTGTTACTTCTCCTTTTTCATTTCTACTTCTATATATTTGAGTCTTCTCCCTTCTTTTCTTGATGAGTGTGGCTAATGGTTTATCAATTTTTTTTATCTTCTCAAAGAACCAGCTTTTAGTTTTATTGATCTTTGCTATTGTTTCCTTCATTTGTTTTTCATTTATTTCTGATCTGATCTTTATGATTTCTTTCCTTCTGCTAACTTTGGTGTGTTTTTGTTCTTCTTTCTCTAATTGCTTTAGGTGTAAGGTTATGTTGTTTATTTGAGATGTTTCTTGTTTCTTGAGGGAGGATTGTATTGCTGTATACTTCCCTCTTAGAACTGCTTTTGCTGCATCCCATAGGTTTTGGGTCATGATGATTTCATTGTCATTTGCTTCTAGGTATTTTTTGATGTCCTCTTTGATTTCTTCAGTGATCTCTTGGTTATTAAGTAGTGTATTGTTTAGCCTCCATGTGTTTGTATTTTTTACAGATCTTTTCCTGTAATTCATAACTAGTGTCATAGCGTTGTGGTCAGAAAAGATACTTGATACAATTTCAATTTTCTTATATTTACCAAGGCTTGATTTGTTACACAAGATATGATCTATCCTAGAGAATGTTCCATGAGCACTTGCGAAGAGAGTGTATTCTGTTGTTTTTGGGTGTAATGTCTATAAATATCATTTAAGTCCATCTTGTTTAATGTGTCATTTAAAGCTTATGTTTCCTTATTTATTTTCATTTAGGATGATCTGTCCATTGGTGAAAGTGGGGTGTTAAAGTCCCCTACTATGATTTTGTTGCTGTCGATTTCCCCTTTTATGGCTGTTAGCATTTGCCTCATAAATTGAGGTGCTCCTATGTTGGGAGGTCACTTATCCGTTCTTCTGCCTCAGTTATTCTGCGATTGCTTCCTTCTAGAGAATTTTTAATTTCCTTTATTGTGTTGTTCATCATTGTTTGTTTCCTCTTTACTTCTTCTAGGTCCTTGTTAAATGCTTCTTGTATTTTCTCCATTCTATTTCCAAGATTTTGGATCATCTTTACTATCATTACTCTGAATTCTTTATCAGGTAGACTGCCTATTTCCTCTTCATTTGTTAGGTCTGGTGGGTTTTTACCTTGCTCCTTCATCTGCTGTGTGTTTCTCTGTCTTCTCATTTTGCTTATCTTACTGTGTTCGGGGTCTTCTTTTTGCAGGCTGCAGGTTCGTAGTTCCCGTTGTTTTTGGTGTCTGCCCCCAGTGGCTGAGGTTGGTTCAGTGGGTTGTGTAGGCTCCCTGGTGGAGGGGACTAGTGCCTGTGTTCTGGTGGATGAGGCTGGATCTTGTCTTTCTGGTGGGCAGGTCCACATCTGGTGGTGTGTTTTGGGGTGTCTGTGGCCTTATTATGATTTTAGGCAGTCTCTCTGTTAAGGGGTGGGGTTATGTTCCTGTGTTTCTATTTGTTTAGCATAGGGTGTCCTTCCCTGTAGCTTGCTGGTCGTTGAGTGGAGCTGGGTCTTAGCATTGAGATGGAGATCTCTGGGAGAGCTTTCGATATTACATGGGGCAGGGAGGTCTCTGGTGGTCCAATGTCCTGAACTTGGCTCTCCTACCTCAGAGGCTTGGGCCTGACACCCGGCCAGAGCACCAAGACCCTGTCAGCCACATGGCTCAGAAGAAAAGGGAGTACGAAAGAAATAAAGAAAAAAAAATTTTAATAAAATTATTAAAATAAAAAAAAATAGAAGAGAGCAACCAAACCAATAAACAAATCCACCAATGATAACACGCTCTAAATACTAAACCAAGATAAACATAAAAATCAGAAACAAGTCAGTCACAGACAGCAAACCCCAAGTCTGCAGTTGCTCCCAAAGTCCACTGCCTCAATTTTGGGTTGATTCGTTGTCTATTCAGGTATTCCACAGACGCAGCGTACCTCATGTTGATTGCAGGGATTTAATCCGCTGCTCCTGAGGCTGCTGGGAGAGATTTCCCTTTCTCTTCTTTGTTTGCACAGCTCCTGGGGTTCAGCTTTGGTTTTGGCCCCACCTCTGCGTGTCGGTTGACCTCAGGCTTCTGTTCCACCCAGACAGGACTGGGTTAAAGCAGAGGCTGATTAGGGGGCTCTGGCTCACTCATGTCAGGGGGGAGGGAGGGGTACGGTAGTTATAATTGGAATATGGGGTGAGCCTCCAGTGGCAGAGGCCAGCATGACGTTGCAACAGCCTGAGGCATGCCGTGTGTTCTCGTGGGGAAGTTGTCCCTGGATCATGGGACCCTGGCAGTGGTGGGCTACACAGGCTCCTGGGAGGGTATGGATAGTGACCTGTGGTTGCACACAGGATTCTTGGTGGCTGCAGCAGCAGCGTTAGAGTTTCATGCCCGTCTCTGGTGTCCAAGCTGATAGCCACAGCTCGTGCCCACCTCTGGAGCTTGTTTAGATGGTGCTCTGCCTCCTGTGGGCAGACAGGGAAGGAATCCCCTCTCCTCGCGCACCCCGAAACAATGGTCTCTTGACTCTTCAGAAGTTCCGGACTTAGTCCTGCACTCCCTTCTGGCTAGCTGTGGCACACTAGCCCCCTTCAGGCTGTGTTCACGCAGCCAACCCCAGTCCTCTCCCTCGGATCTGACCTCCGAAGCCTGAGCCTCAGCTCCCAGCCCCCACCCACCCCAGTAGGTGAGCAGACAAGCCTCTCAGGCTGGTGAGTGCTGGTCAGCGCCGATCCTCTGTGCGGGAATCTCTCCGCTTTGCCCTCTGCATCCCTGTTGCTGCGCTCTCCTCTGTGGCTCCAAAGCTTCCCCCCCTGCCCACCCGCCGTCCCCACCAGTGAAGGGGCTTCCTAGTGCGTGGAAACTTCTCCTTCTTCACAGCTCCCTCCCAGAGGTGCAGGTCCCATCCCTATTCTTTTGTCTCTTTTTTTTTCTTTTGCCCTCCCGAGGTATGTGGGGAGTTTCTTGCCTTTTGGGAAGTCTGAGGTCTTCTGCCAGTGTTCAGTAGGTGTTCTACAGGAGTTGTTCCACATGTAGATGTATTTTTGATGTATTTGTGGGGAGGAAGGTGATCTCCATGTCTTACTCCTGTGCCATCTTGTAGGTCCCCCTTCGAAAACTGACATGTTAACAATATTAAATCTTTTGCTCCATGAACATGGGATGTCCTTCCACTCATTCAGGTGTTCTTTAATTTCTTTTAAAGACAGTATTTGGAGTTTTCAGAGTATCAGTTTTATACTTCTTTTGTTAAGTCTATTCTAAGTATTATATTTTTCAACATTCTATTATAAATGAAATTGTTTTCTTAATTTTCAAATTTTTTATTGCTAGTGTATAGAAATAAAATAGATTTTGTGTATTGATCTTGCAACCTGGATGAAATCAGTCATTTGTGAATTCTAGTATTTTGTTTTTGTTTTTGTTTTTTTTAGTGGATTCTTTATAAGTTTCTATGTACAAGATCATGTTATCTGCAAAGAAAGATAGTTTTACTTCTTCTTTTCTGGTCTGGATTTCTTTTTTTTAATTGTCTTGCCTAATTGCCCTAGGCAGAGGCAATACAATGTTAAGTAGAAGTGGTGAGAGTGAACGTCCTTGTCTTGTTTCTGATCTTAACATAAAGACATGCAGTCATTTAACACTAATTACAGTGTTTAATGTGGACGTTTAATGTATGGGTCCCATTTTCTTGTTTCGTTTCTTGGATACTTAACATTTTAGATAATGTATTGTAGTAGCTCTGGATACTAATACCCCCTCTTGGGTTCATTGGTATTGTTTGCTTGCTTATTGGTTTAGTGGCTTGGCTGGACTGTTTTAGTGAAGTCTATTTTCCTAGCAGGATATACCCTGTGATGTAGCTCTTCATAGGGCATAGCCCTGGACATGCACACATTTGCCCTGGAGTAACAATGGCTTCAGCTTGCTCTCTTTGTTTCTTTCCCTGATCTCTCTAGGCTCTCTGCTACAGTTAGATTCACGTGCAGCTGTTAGACTGATGTTGCTATTGGTTTCAGTACTGCCCTTAGGCATAAATTTCCCCACAGTCTGATCCCATTAACAGTCATCTCTTTGTAGAAGTAATCTTTGAGGCCAGTCTTTGAGCTCTGTTCCTACCTTAAGAGGACTCTTCTTAGAGCTACCTCCTTCCCTGATTCTCTATGATATATATTTAGTTGGTTTAGAGTTTAACTTACTGTTCTCATTGAGCAACCAGCTTTTTTGTAATTGTACCACTGAAAACCTCCGCTGGTTTGGGGAGCACCCTTAGCCTTGAACTACCCATGTTTTGTTCCAAATGAAGTAATTTCCCTTGGAAAGAGCTTTAGAGCTCTTTGTTCTTATAGCCTGCCTCTTCTCCTGAGCAAAACCATGCTGATCCAGAGCTGGGGGCATGAAATGTGGCCTGATTCTCTCAGGGACACCTCTGCTTCATGAGCAGGGTACTGGGCTGAGGTACCACCCTCTGGACTTCTTGTTTTGCTTCTTCCAGCCCAGAACCTTCACCCAGTGAGTGAGCTGGGGTGATGGTGACTGGAGCCCCAGTATTGTTGGCCTGCCAAAGCTGGAGTAACACTCTGTCCAAGAAGTGGGAGCTGGGTAGAAGAGATTTCCCAGGTCTATCAGCCTAGTCTTTCCTGGAATAGAGCCTCTGCAACTCCAAGCTGCTGAGACTGAGAAATGCTGGTGGCCTGTCCCCCTGTGGGAGATACCACTGTCCTGAACTGGGACCTGGAGGGAGAGAAAGCCCTGTGCTCTTGTCCATATTCTGTCATAAGTGGAGCTCCCATCACTCTGAGTTGGGACGAGGATATAGGGAGGAGGTTGTGGTTCAAATGCCACAGACTCTTACTGTACTTATTGAGATTTGGTAGTTATTCTTGAAATTATTTTTTTAATTTGATACATGTCCTTAGAACAATTTCCAGAGATGTTAACTGGTTGCTTTAAGACAATATATAATTTTCACCAGTTCTGGTTGTTTCACTGGAGAAAGGATCCACAAAGCTACTCATCTCCTCATGTCATCATTCCAGAAGTCATTTTGAAATTCTTAATAAGCTTATCTTTGAATTCGTGTTTTTAAGTGGAGCCCCATGGGTCAATGGAGGATGTGATAGTGGTTGAAGCCTCCACTCATATTGTCCCACCTCTTATCACCTCCTGGCCTCTCTGGTAGAGCCTAATTCCCATCCCCAGTGCTCTGGGCTCCACAGAGCCTCTCCCTCATCCCACCCATGTGGCAACCACTGCTGCCTTCTACCCCGTGGGGCATGGATCTGGACAGAGGCACAGAGAGGGTTGGAGTCAGGTGACTGTGCTCCATGGCATTCTGGGACAGGGTATGGCAATGGCTATCCATGACCCAGGCTAACAGTGCCACAGCCCATTTAGAGTCAATCTGAAGGGGCCAAGACCTTCAGCCATGCTTGATTCAAGCAATAACCAAGTGTGTCCCAGCATGGAGGTTGAAATCCCTTTGGGGCTGCTCATCTGTGACCCATGGGAAGCTAGATGCCTGGCTCAATTTCCCCACTTTCAAAAGACTCATTGCTTTGGCTGCTGGTGGGAGATGGAACAGAAAGCCAATGGGCCACATGTGCTCCCAACCTCTGGCCAGGCTCCCCGGTGCCTATGAAGGTCTGCAGGTTTGCACTTGCCCTGTCCATGTTCCCTTACAGGAGGAAAGGTGACATGAACTAACAGAAAATGAAAAACAAACAAACAAAAAACACCATGACAGGTTGAGAAAGAGACCATGGAAGGAAATTTTATATTTTAATAACATTAAGAGAATTTTTTCCTGCTTTTTTTGACCTAGAGGTCTCACATTTTCATTTTGCACTGGGTCCTGCAAATTATGTTGCTGCACCCATCTTTAGACCTTGGCATAGGCTGTCTTCCCTGCCTACAGTACCACTTTCCCTCATTCTCCCTTCCCCATTCACCTGATGGTCACTCCTATTTATTCTTCATGGTCTTGCTTAGAAGTCAATTCCTCTCAGAATCTTCCTCTCCAGTTGGATCAAATACTGCCACATGCTCTGATACAGTCTCTCCTTCCCTGATCTAATTACCTATGTTCAAGTGTCTATTTGCTCAATTATATCCCATCAAAACTCTTGAGGGCGGAGATTATTTTCTTGGTCATCATTGTATCTCTGGATTCTCACACAGTGCCTGGCATCACGTGTTTAATACATCACCCTTTAATGATGACTAAATAGAAAAAGAAGCCTCTCAGATGTGATGTCTTGGCTGATTTCTGAAAGAGGACAAGGAGATGATAGGAGGTAATGTGAGAGGAACTTGCAAAGGCATAGAGGAGGTGTGGCGTAGCCAGTGCATCCAGGGGGCAGCCAGCTGTTCCATGGGACTGGAATGCATGGCACAAGTTGATGTGCACAGAGATCATTGTGCATGGTATTAATGAGATTGGCCTCCATCTGGAAGGTAATACAGAGCCATTGGAATGATTTAAGATGTGAAGTTAGCACATCTTAGTGAGATCACCCTGGGTCTAATGCGAGAAAGCCTGGCTATTGCGGTCACTAACAGGGGAGGAAAAAGAGGGCCTGGGTTAGGGCAGTGGGGGTACTGAGCAAGGAATGGATTAGAGTGGCCCTTAAATAGGACTCAGTGACTGTTGGAACATGGAATATGAAAGAGGAATGGCTACAAGTGTTCTAACTCAGGTGTCTGGGTGATGGAGATGCAGCGAGTCAGGGTAGAAGCAGAAAGGGAAGAGCGGGTGTGAGATCAGGAGCAGAAGGGAAGATGGGGACTTTGTTGTACACGTGTTGGCTAACGTGCCTTTGGGACGTGTGGGAGGTAAGCTTAGTGTCAACCAGACATACATGGCAGTGGGGACCCAGAAACACTGTTCCTCAAGCACACAATGGGCGCATGGGCTTAGGGGATGGGTTTGGGATGCCATTGCTGCCTTCTGTAACACTGCTTCTATGGGTGAACACCTTGTGAGTCAGAACAGCTAACTTAGAAATGGGTTTGGGGACATAATGTATTTATAAACTGGAGTCAGTCTATATTGGGATTTATAGTCGAACACTGGGGTTGACACTGAGAGCAGTATAAACATGCAATACTTCAAAAAATAATAAGGAAGTCACAATGCAAAGATCTAGCACAAGATGGGCTTAGAAACTGCCCCTCTACCTCAGTTCTCAACTCCTTCCATCTCTCTCTGGATTTATGCCTATATGCTTGGTTCTTTTTTTTTTTTTTTTCCTGTTTGATGTTCTTTTTCATGGGGGAATAGAAATGTTTCATGTGCCTTGTCTGCAGTGGGATTTTCCCCTATGCCCTGAAAACATGTGAACATCGTATTGAGCCAGGTGACCTACAAGGTCACAGACTTATCTTCCATTATATCATCACTGCTGCATGTGTGCAAGTGCGCACACACACCTGTACACACACACATAACTTGCTTCAGACCATCTAGTCTATCTTCAATTCTTTCAATGTACTAAGGTCCCTTAAACCTCCAAATCTTTGGCCATGCTGTTACATCTGCTGGAATTTCTTTTCCCCCTCTTCTGCCTGTATGCTGATCTTTCTGGCTAATCCTTACTTGACCCGCAAGAATCGCCTCACTTGATGCTAATGGGTCCCCATAAGCATCTTCACAGTCCTCAGGCTGACTCAGAAGATGCTCCCTTTTCATCTCATCATACAGTATGACAATGACTGATGTTCTTCCACATGTCCTCTTCTCTATGCTGAGCATCTTGAAAGTCAGGGCTGCTCGGTGCCTGGCCTTTAATATGTACGAAATGAGTGCATGAGCCGGTGATGCTCAGGAATGAGAGGCTATGGGTGAAGGTTTAGGAAAACCTTCAAAGTGCTCTTGGAGTGAAGGAACGGAAAGTCCACAAGAAGAAAAAAAGTCAACAGGGAACGAATAAACTTGCTTGGGATAGTCCACTAAATTTCTACACCCTTTTCAGAAAAAAAGGCTTGATGACACAAGTAAAAGCATAAGTTTCCAGAATTGATAGGCCCAGATCCAGTTTTATTCCCCAGGAATAGAGTATTAAATTTCATTGTAAGAAGAGCAACAGGAAGCCTTATCTGCTGGTCATACCTATTGGTAGGTATTTGCAGGGATGTTCTTATGACTTATTATTCATCAATTGCTTCTTATGAACAAGCAATTCCCACCCTAACCAGGTACCAGCAGCCTGTTAGTTGGCATCTGATGATAGCTTCACATCTACTAGATCGAGAAGGAAGTGGGCTTTCTCTGCTTCCCTGTAAAGGACCCATGGACATTTACTGCCATAAGGGGCTGCTATACTTGGTGTGCATTCATCAGTAAACCAGGCACTGAAGTCTTGACTTTTATCTCCTCACTGCACTCACAAATGATTCATCTTTTCACAACCATCTGTAGCAAATAAAGAATAAAGTAACAGAACCTCACTGTTAAAACCACTTGTGATTACCAGGGAGAAAACAGGGATTCATTGGCTGCAAGAGATTATACTTAGAGAGGGGAGAAGTGAAAACTGTGAAGCATTTGCAGATTCAGCCTATATGGCATGTTTCCTCAGCACAAGCTCCTTGAGGATGTTTCTGTGATGCAGAAATCAATCTGTGGCATCCAAGTTGGCCCTTTATGACCTGTTCAAACACCCATCATACGGAGCTTCACCTTTTCGTGTGCCCTATTGTCATGCAAATACCTCAGCACACTGTGCTGCTCAGCATTTCAGATTATCCCCCTTTGGTCAAACAAACCAAAATGCTATTTCTGGGATTTTTTTCATCCCACCATCAAGATTCCTCCCTCATTCTGCTACATCCTCCAGTGAATTTTTTCTTTTATTGCTTTACAGTTCATGGATAATATTTCTTTTGGAAAGAGATCTGTAAATCTTCACATTTCATTTTAGCACTAAACTGATGTTACATAAGAAGAGAAAAATCTGTAATCCATCATATGAATGGAAATGAGAATGAATGCAGCATACACCATTCTATAAAATGGTTTTATCCTGCCTGTAGGGAATAAGTTAACCAAACTGACCTGAACAGATGCCTTAAATAGAAAACATCACAAGCAAGATTCAGCTGTGTACTGGATGGAAGCAAGGAGGGGGAGAAAACTGCAGGGCCCAAGCAGTCATTTTAAACCAAGGACTTCCAGGTGAATGATCTTTCAAAGAAAAATGATCATGCCCAGATAGAAAACTATGTATTTAACTCCAAACAAGGCTGTTTTAAACTTTCTCCTTGAAGTGGAATAATATCAGGGTGAAAAATGATTTTGAGAAATGCTTCATGGGATATTAGAATCCATCCACACCTTTCTGCCTCAACTAAACATAGGCCCAGTGGATTTGGGGCACTTGCCTCCCAATCTATTTTTATCTCACAAAATACTTGCTATTAACATTCAAAGCATAAGCAGCAGTCTTTTGTGCTTAGAATAAGGAAAACACCCTTTCCCTGCAGCTGATGCAAGCAGTGAAGGCACGCTGCCTTTAGCAATAGAGTGAGGATCTCAAGCTTCTGAGTATCCCAGGCATTAGAAAAGCTGTGTATGGCTGCACAGGATGCATTCAGCCAAACATGAATGAACCTGCCAGCCTTTGCAAGTCTAGAAATATCTAAAGCTCTTCTCAGCAGACATTCCAGGAGCAATTTAAATTTCTGAGGGCTTTGAAAATATCTATTTTTGGTTATCTCACATGGGAAGTGTGCAACGACGAAATCCTACTGTCTTCTTCCCAGCCCACTGGCTCCCCACTCCTAGCCAGCTCAGGTAACTTCTTTGGAGAAGGCTTAAATTCCCCTCAAGCTCTTGCCCTAGCAGACCTCCAAGAGAGTCATCAGGAAAAGGTCAACATGAGAATGGCTAAGAGCTCTCTGAAGTCCCCAGACTCTACCCTAGCACCTGGTCTAAGGGTTCATGGTAAAAACTGGTAAGGCCACAAGTTTTTGCCGATCTGAATTCAACAGTGTCTGTATGGCCTCAATTTCTGACAGGAATCCAGAAATGTTGCCTCCCTTGGGAGGTAACTTAACTCCCACCAAACAAGACTATCCCTCATCTACCAACAAACTCAGTCATATTATCATGGCCATTATTTCAACTCCTGTTATAAAGCTTGTAGCAGGAACCCCAAAGGGAATTTGATCCAGCCCTCTATTTTCAGAATGAAATGTTATATTAGCTTCATTGAATAGAGATTGGGATCATTTAGCGAATGTAGAGGACATGGTAAGTGCAATAAGAGGTTTCATTCATTATGAGATGAGTGTGTGCCAGGCACCATGCATGAGGCACTTGATATTAAATATCCCATTTTTCATATCAGAAGACTGAGGCTTAGGGAAGACACATCACTTCTCCATGGTCGTGTGGACTGGAAACTAGAAATTCAGAACATAAATTCAGGCAGGCAGACACCAAAGCTACCTCTGTATATATATTGTTCATTTTTCCCCAGCAGTCCCCATCCCTTTCTCTATCATCTGGAAGCAGCACCTCTAATCTTATGGTACAATCATCTTTCTTCTTTCACTGCAACAAAGGATCCTAGGGGAGGCTGCCAATCACAGGCGTGCATCTTCCTAGACACAATGACAGGTACAGACTCTGTGCCAGGGAGTCAGAGTGCTTCTCTGGGATTTGGGCTCTGCTCAGCCCCTCTCTGATGGTGAAGCTGTGAGGACAAGAGCTGTGAGAGCCAGGCTGAAGACCGTGTGGAAGACGCTGGCTTACAGAAGATAAAGGAGCCCACCGCAGAGAAACAGAGCCTGGCAGAGACAGCACCACTGTTCCCACTGTCTCAGAGGCCTGGCCGCACCACTGCCCACCTTGCCTTGGCTACTGCAGCAGATCGAGTCCCTTTGTGCCTCAATTTGTTCAAGTTGAGTTTCTAGGACAGTCCCTGACTAGGATCTTTAAGATAAAATTATCGACTGCATTTGTTTTTCCTTTAGTTTTCTTTTGTCTTGTTTTAATCTACTGCTCCTAATACAGTGTTTGGCATGGAGTAGAACCTCAAAAACATAAAAAGTAAAATAAAATGAAAAGTAGCCTAGAATACTGACCCCTACACATCTTCTTTCTTGAATGAATATTCATGGTAAAGTGATATGCTAAATACACTAATAATCCGAATAAAACAATTACTTCTAAATGAAAATAAGACATTCGACTTTACAAAGGAAGATAAGACTTATATTCTTTACTCTTTCA
The DNA here is from genome assembly GCF_965194805.1 of Balaenoptera borealis. Classification (NCBI taxonomy): domain Eukaryota; kingdom Metazoa; phylum Chordata; class Mammalia; order Artiodactyla; family Balaenopteridae; genus Balaenoptera; species Balaenoptera borealis. The sequence continues at coordinate 31,603,012 of NC_138881.1, read as the reverse complement.
GCAAATTTTCATAGAAGATAAGGGAAGTCTTTGAGACAGGCTTCAAAGAGGCAGAAGAGGCAATAGGCAAAAAGATAAAACAAATCCAGATAGGAAACTTGTGTCAAGATGTGGACACTCCCTGTTTTATGATAAGAATCAAGTCACCGGGAGAAGAGAAATAAGTGTTATATTCTGACTATAATAATAGCTAACCTTTTCTGAATGCTTGCCATGAGCCCAACACAAGGTATATAATGAAATTTTTACAACCCTATCAATAAGGATTCCAAACAGCAATTCCCTGCCCCAATTTAGCAAATAAGGAAACTGAAAGAGAGACTTTAACAAAGTGTCCTAAGGGTGCCTTTCTAGTCAATGGTGGAAATGGGTTACCACAAGGTAAAGTCCACAGCCCATGGGTTTAACAAAATGCTTCAAAGTCTTTAATATTAGAAACTGTAGGATTAGATAAAAGCCAAAAAACAAACAAAAGAAAGCAAAACAAAAACCAGAAGATGATTTAGTTAAGTGAGGTAACATGAATTTTATTGCTTAATATCTTAAGAAATTAAAAAGTCACAAATAATAAAACATTAAATAACACAATATGACAATACATACAAAACATCATTTTCAGAAGTTCCTAGACTACAGGTAAGGAGAGGTATTTATTTATCTATCTATCTATCTATCTATCTATCTATTTATTTTTATTGGGGTATAGTTGTTTTACAATGTGTTAGTTTCTACTGTACAGTGAAGTGGAGTTCCCTGTGCTATACAGCAGGTTTTCATTAGTTATCTATTTTATACATATTAGTGTATGTATGTCAATCCCAATCTCCCAATTCATCCCATCCCCCCTTTCCCCCCGTGGTGTCCATATGTTTGTCCTCTACATCTGTGTCTATTTCTGACTTACAAACTGGTTCATCTGTACCATTTTTCTAGATTCCACAAATATGTGTTAATATACGATATTTGTTTTTCTCTTTCTGACTTACTTCACTCTGTATGACAGTCTCTAGGTGCATCCATGTCTCTACAAATGACCCAATTTTGTCCCTTGTTATGGCTGAGTAATATTCCATTGTATATATATATACCACATCTTCTTTATCCATTCGTCTGTCGATGGATATTTAGGTTGCTTCCATGACCTGGCTATTGTAAATAGTGCTACAATGAACATTGGGGTGCATGTGTCTTTTTGAATTATGGTGTTCTCTGGGTATATGCCCAGTAGTGGGATTGCTGGATCATATGGTAATTCTATTTTTAGTTTTTTAAGGAACCTCCATACTGTTCTCCATAGTGGCTGTATCAATTTACATTCCTACCAACAGTTCAAGAGGTTTCCTTTTCTCCACACCCTCTCCAGCATTTGTTGTTTGTACATTTTCTGACGATGCCCATTCTAACTGGTGTGAGGTGATACCTCATTCTAGTTTTGATTTGCATTTCTCTAATAATTAGTGATGTTGAACATCTTTTCATGGGATTGTTGGCCATCTGTATGTCTTCTTTGGAGAAATGCCTATTTAGGTCTTCCGCCCATTTTTGGATTGGGTTGTTTGTTTTTTAGATATTGAGCTGCATGAGCTGCTTATATATTTTGGAGATTAATCCTTTGTCCATTGATTCATTTGCAAATATTTTCTCCCATTTTGAGGGTTGTCCTTTCATCTTGTTTATGGTTTCCTTTGCTGTGCAAAAGCTTTTAAGTTTCATTAGGTCCCATTTGTTTATTTTTGTTTTTATTTCCATTGCTCTAGTAGATGGGTCAAAATGATCTTGCTGTGATTTTTGTCCAAGAGTGTTCTTTCTATGTTTTCCTCTAAGAGTTTTATAGTTTCTGGTCTTACATTTAGGTCTTTAATCCATTTTGAGTTTATTTTTGTGTATGGTGTTAGGGAGTGTTCTAATTTCATTCTTTTACATGTAGCTGTCCAGTTTTCCCAGCACCACTTATTGAAGAGAAGGAGAGGTATTTAACTTAAAGGTGAATTAAATCTGGTAGGTATAGTATTAAAAAAGGAACAGATTTCTAGTAATTTCTGCATGGGATCATAGTTCTGTCTCCTGCAGTAATCCTAGATGCCCATTAGAGAAGCCTTGATTAAAGCATTATTAACAAGCCCTGTGTCTGTTTGGCCATTGGAGACTTCCGTATATGCTTGGGGATAATTTTCCAAACCCAATTAGATGTAGAGAGTTAAGGCATATTAGCTTCTCCCAGGATAACTTCATGTTGGACCCTACAAAACCCAGTGAAACATTGTTAAGTGGTTTATCCACCTCCTCACAGCTCATTCAACTTCTGAGTGGTTCCCAATGACTTGAGAAGTTTTCTCTCTTCCAAGACTCAACTTTGCTATATTCTCTAATTATTGCAAATCATGAGAGCAATTTCTATGGCAGATTATGTTGGCAAATTCTCTTCAACTACCTCCTTTTTCTTTATTATTCATTTTGCTATCTCTTTTTGTTGTTGTTAGAATTTCACCTCTTCCTATAAAATGGAGAAGGTTGATGGGCATTGGCCAGATATTTTCATTAGATATAACTTTTGTTCCAAATACTGCATCTAAAGTTCCCAGAGTTAGAAAATATTCAACTCATTTCTCATGCATTAGAAAAATCATGAAAAGTGTAATAGATGATTCTGGGTCAGAATTTTAAAAATTAGCACTATGTTTCCTGTTTATAATTTACCACTTTTTTGATTACCACTCAAAAAGAACTTAAGCACAAGCTAGTAGCCCCCCAGTTACCCTCCTTGCCGGCAGCCCCTCCTCTTCCAATCTTCCAAATTAAATTTCATAAAGTGAAAATCATTATTAAAGGTAAAGAAAAAAAGTTAAACATGTTCCCTAAAGCAGTTTCTAATAATCCCACAATATACAAGCAAGTAAATTTATATGGATAATATTTTTTAAAAATCAACATTATAGCAAAAATTGAGTAGAACTTGAGATGTGATTATTCAATGTTTCTGAACAGAGGCAGACCTTATTAATTTAGAAGAAAAGCAAGAATATACATGAGGGAAGATCAAGTTGGTTAACTGCTTGCATTGCTTCCCACTCCCTTAGCAGATGTTACCATTTCACCCACTTCTCTTAAAAATAAAATGAATAAATGCTTTTCACTGGTTCTTGGAAAATCTTTTCTATTTATTGAGTGCCATTTAACTTCCCTTCATAATACCCTGTGAAATATTATAAGGGAATCTAATTTTAGCTTTAATATTAGCAGGTAGGACTATGGCTAAGTAACTCGTCTCCAGGTTACAGAGAGGCTGTCAGAACATAAGAGTATTCAAGTCTTCTACCTCCCAAAATATTCACTTGGCAACACAAAAATAAAATTTTAACTATGGATATGTCTACGTTACATCAAAATAGCAGATTGATTCAGCTGGGGAAAAAGCATATGCACATTTATGGCATTGTATTGTCAAACATATGAACTGATTTTTTTTAATATTTTCATTTTGATTTGGGTGCTGTGAGGACACAGCTGAAATGTGACAAACACTAAGTTAGCAATTGAAATTCAGAAGAGCCAATTTTGAAAAACACTCATTATGTTGATCATCCACACATATACTTTTGGACACACATTTATTAACAAAACCTGTTTCCTATCACTCCTATATGTCCTTTTAATGACCATCATGATCAAGCGTTTCCTATGCTTCAGATACAGCAGGGTGTGAAATGCAACTAATTTCTTAAGATGTAATAATTTCAGAGCAATGCATAGAGAGTAACAGGAGTTTCATTCATATCATGGTGACAGCTTGGCTCTCCTTGATTTTACATACACTAGAGAGAGTGTATGTAATGTATTGAAAAAGAGACCTGGCTTGGGTGGTCTCCTTGTCACAGCTCTGTCATCACCTTAGTGGAGGAATGTAAAGAATATCATTTAGTCCCTTCCAGCCTCTTCTGCCTTGTCATTTTCAGAAGAAGGGAAAGAAGGCAGAAGGGAAGGAGGTTGGTAAGGAAGCTGAAAAAGAAATGAAGGGAGGAAAAGGATAGAGGGAGGGAACATATAAAGGGAAGGGAAGGAAAGGAAATAATAAAATAGTGGAGGGAGGAAGAAAGAAAAGGAGAAATAAGACAAGCATAGTTAGCTGAATAATGGCCCCGCAAAATACCAAGATCAGATCCTGGAACCTGCACATGTTACTTCATATGGCAAAATGGACTTTGCAGACGTGATTAAATTTAGAATCTTGAGAAAGGTATATTATCCTGGATTATCTAGGCAGGCCTAAAAGTCCTTATAGAGAAAGGCAGAGGGGGATTTTACAAACAGAAGAGAAGTAGGCAAGTGTGACCACAGAAGCAGAGACTGGAGTATTGACCAAAGAGTTCCAACAGCTACCAGAAGCTGGAAGAAACAAGAAATGGTTTTTCTTCTAGACCCTTTGGAGAGATCATGGCTCTGTGGACACCTGGATTTTGGCCCAGGGATACTGATTTTAAACTTTTGCCCTCTAGAACTGTGAGAAAATAAATTTCTATTGTTTTAAGCTACATAGTGTGTGACAATTTGTTACAGTAGCCATAGGAAGTGAATACAACAAGGGGCAAAAATGTGTTGTTGTTGTTATTATTATTACGATTAGTTTGCTGGGGCTGCCATAACAAAATATCATATACTGGGTGGCTTAAACAACAAAAATTTATTTTCTCACAGTTCTGGAGGTTAGAAGTCCAAGATCAAGGTGTCAACAGATTTGGTTCCTTCTGAGGCCCGTCTCCTTGGCTTGCAAATGGCCATCTTCTTGCTGTGTCCTCACATGATCACTCCTCTGTGTGTGTGCATCCTTAGTATCTGTGTCCAAATTTCCTCTTCTTGTAAGAATACCAGCCAGACTGAATTAGGGTCCACCTTAAGGACCTTATTTCAATGTAATCACCTCTTTAAAGGGCCTATCACCAAATACAGTCACATATAGTATGGGGGGTTAGGGGTTCAACACAATAATTTCAGCAGGGCACAATTCAGCTCATAACAACACATAAAACTCATATATTATTTTCTGCCTCACTCAACATATCCACTGAAACAGAAACAAGATACATTCAATCTCTTCATCTGTTCAGCAAGCATTTATTAAGCACTATATGCCAAGTGGCATGCTTTGTGCTGAGAATAACATGATAAATGTGACAACATACTTCCACTCAAGTTTTCAGAGTGTAGCATAACTGATAAAATCATTACAATGAAGTGTTGTATTCTAAGTGCAGTCATTGCTTACAAAGAAGAGAATTCAATTGTGTCTGAGGTTTGGAGGCAGTAGGGTATAAACACTGTAGATAAGAGAATTATTGATTTGGATCAGGAATAGCAGTAAGATCTCACCCATGGAAGAGCTAAGGAATGGTGATCCTCTGAGAAAGAAAATGTTCAAAATATGGAAGAGAAGAACATGTAGAACTTTAAATAGGTCAGTAGAAGCTAGATTCTTGGATTCAAAAGGAGGTAGGGCTTCCCTGGTGGTGCAGTGGTTGAGAATCCACCTGCCAATGCAGGGGACATGGGTTCGATTGCTGGTCCGGGAAGATCCCACATGCCGCGGAGCAACTGGGCCCGGGCGCCACAACTACTGAGCCTGCGCTCTAGAGCCCGTGGGCCGCAGCTGCTGAGCCCGTGTGTCACAGCTGCTGAGGCCCAAGTGCCTGGAGCCCGTGCTCCGCAGAAAAGAGAGGCCACCGCAATGAGAGGCCCGCGCACCACAACGAGGAGTAGCCCCAGCTTGCCACAACTGGAGAAGGCCCACGCGCAGCAACGAGGACCCAACACAGCCAAAAATAAATAAATAAATAAATAAATTTTTTAAAGGAGGTACAGAGTAAGAAATGAGGTAAAAATCTATTCATAAATGGCCTATTTTGCCACCGTTTGAGTTCTCTTGCAGGCAATGATGGATAAGTGAAAATATTAAGTAAGGAAGTAATATGATTAGATTTTTATCTTAGCAAGATATTATGAAGGATGAAGTAGTATGGAAAAGAATTGAAGTGAAATAAGGTGGATGCAGTTAGAAAGTAAAGAGGCCAAGGGAGAAATGATCAGGGCTTCCATTAGGGAAAGATCAGCACAAATGAGGGAAGAGTATGGATGTGAAGGATGAAAAAGAAGAAAATTGAATTTAGAACTTGATATAAAATAGAAAGGGTGAAAAAAAGAAAAAAAAAATAGAAAGGGTGAAAAAAAGAAAAAAAAAATAGAAAGGGTGAACAGAATGAGGTCAAGCTTCCTTGGATGATGATATCCTCAAGGAGAATAAGGTATATTGTTTTATAATGGACTTATGATGGAACTAATCAACTCAGGTCTAGACATGCTGAGTTCAACACACTTATATCTAGGGGTGGGCCCTATCTGCTTGGCAGTGGGATTTATGGATATCAAGGACCCAGGAGCCATATCTGTGATAGAGATTTAGATTTAAGAGTCATCCAGGTATAAGTGGCTATTAATAACATTATTGTAGACATAAGTCACTGAATGAGAGTTTGTAGAGTAACAATTAGCGCAGGGTTGTCTGAGGAATTCTGAGGGAAATCAACTCTTCAGATATAAGCAGTAAAAAAATCAAAAGTGGTTAGAGGAGCTGGAAAAGAACTGGAATAAAATGGTACCCCAAGAAATCAAGGTCAGTTAACATTCAAGAAGGGAATGGATTCTGGTGTCAAGTGGAGAATAGGTCAGGAAATATGACAACTGTGTCCACTGCATTGAGAATTAGGAGATCATTAATAATACTGGCAAGACCAATTACAATGGAGTCATGAGGGAAAAATAATTACAGTGGGAATAAAGAAAATGGGAAAGGAAAAATTGATTTTTTTCAGCCAGCTTTTAAAGGTTTTTGTTATACGACTAATCCATAGATACAGTATTTTATAAAATATCTATGCATTGCATCACAATCAGACACAAAGCAAACTTAAAATTCTCTCTTCATGTTTCCCCCTATATTTCTCTCCTTAGATGTAACCACCATTAACAAATTGATGTGTAACCTTCTATTTTATTTATTGGACCTTTATGTGAATATATGTATTAAGCACATATTTATTTTTAAAGCAAAACACAATATCTAAAAGCCATAAAGAAAAAGATTGACAGAACAAGCCTTATTAAAATAGACTTTTATATTCTAAAGTAATTCATAAAGTTTGAAGATAAAAGACTGTAAGATGGTATTTTTTATCATATTCAGCAGACAGGGATGGATAGCCAGAATGAGTGATATGTAAATACTCACAAACTAAATGGAAAAGCCATACAATTCAATAGAAAAATGACCAAGACTATAAACATGAAATTCACAAAAAGCAAATATAAATGATAGATTACCATATGAAATATATTCAACCTCATTGATTATCAGGGAAATTCAAAATGAAACAAGAGTTTTATTCACCTATAAGATTTACAACAGTGTGATAGCTTGTTGTCATCAATTATTGGTGAAGCTGTAAGGAAAAGGGCACTCCCACATACTCTTGTAAGAGTGTAATAGGATAATTTTTAACAGGCAATTTTTGCAATACCTACTGAAATGTTAAACACACATATGTTTTGGCCCAGCAATTATCCTTCTAAAAATACTCACATGGGACTTCCCTGGTGGTGCAGTGGTTAAGAATCCGCCTGCCAATGCAGGGGACACAGGTTTGATCCCTGGTCCCGGAAAATCCCACATGCTGAGAAGCAACTAAGCCCATGCGCCAAAACTACTAAGCCAGTGCTCTAGAGCCCGTGAGCCACAACTGCTGAGCCCGTGTGCTGCAACTACTGAAGCCCATGTGCCTAGAGCCCATGCTCCACAACAAGAGAAGCCATCGCAATGAGAAACCCGCGCACCTCGATGAAGAGTAGCCCCCTCTCACCGCAACTAGAGAAAGCCTGTGTGCAGCAACAAAGACCCAACGCAGCCATAAATATAAATAAATAAATAAATAAATAAATACACATATATACAAAAATATAAGTACTAGGATGCTCACTACTGCATTATTTGTAATGGCAAAAAAAGAAAAAGAATAGAGAATCAAGATGTCCATCAAAAAGAGAGTGGCTAAACAAATCACATTCTCCACTCAAGGAGTCACAGACACTAAGACAGAGAAGTGTGAAGCCCTTGTCTCCGCAAAGCCAGGAGCAACAATACCAAGAAGAGTATCACTGAAATTCAGCAGCTGTCTGAGGTCATATCCTTTTCAAGACTCAAGGCATGACTTGCAGGGATGGAGGAAATGGGCACTGAGACTCCCTTCTGTTACAAGAGTGAGGTATCTATGGTAAGGGAGCAAAGAATGCGGACTGTAGATGGAAAAAAATGTAAAGGGAAAGAGATCTCAAAAGTAGAGGTAGAAAGGCGGAGAATTAAGAAAAAAGAAAGCATCCAGATGATATTTTTTTAGAAAACCAGAGTCTATAAAACAATTAACTAAGTAATTCAGTAATGGTTTGATTTATTTTTCACTGGAATATCCTGTGCATATGAGATTGAGGGCATGTGGGTATCCCGTACAAGTAGAAGGAGATCCTATCATCTATGAGTACTTAAAAAACATTGGTGTGGAATAAAATTTGGGAGGAAGATTAGTCTTCAGAGGACAGCCCAGCAGGAAAACAGGGATTTGATCACACAATCCAACCATTCTAAAATTTTAGCATGAATCAGAGGGCTCATTTCAATACAGAATGCAAGCTCTACCTTAGGCAACTAGTGAAAGAAGAGTAAAGTAAATCTAAAGTAATAAGAAGAAAGAAAATTATACAGTTGGTGCAGAAATCAATAGAAAATAGAGAAAATCAATGAAAACGAAATCTGGTTCTTTGAAAAGATCAACACAATTAATAACCATTTAGCCAGAATAACCAAGAATAAAAGAGATAAGATACAAATCAACAATATCAGCAATGAAAAAGCAAACATTACTGATTCCACTGGCATAAAAGTATTAATAACTCTATGCCCTTAAAGTCAGTAACTTAGATGAAATAGACCAATTCTCTGAAAGACATGAACTACCAAAAATCACTCAAGGAGAAATGGGTAACCTGAAGAGTCCCAAATCTATTAAAGAAATCGAATGTGTAGTTTAAAATCCCTCCTCCCCTTCCCCCCCAAAAAACCCTGCAGTCTGAGTGGTTTCACTATAGAATCATCACCAAAGTTTAAGGAAGAAGTAAGATCACTTCCACACAACCTCTTCCAAAAACCAAGAGAACACTTCCAAGCTCATTTTATAAATCTATCAGTACCTTAATACCCAAACCAAAGGCATTAAAATTAAATATAGCTATATACTAATATCTCTAATTAACAAAGATGCAAAAATCCATAAAAAATATTAGCAAATTGAATCCAGCAACATATAAAAATGAAAATACATCACAACTAAGTGGGGTTCATCACAGGAACTCAAGGCCAATTCAACATACAAAAAAATTAATATAATTCAGCATGTTAAAACACTAAATTTTAAAGTATGATTCTATTAATAGGTGCAGAAAATCATTTGACAAAATTCCACATTCATCCATGATAAAAACGCTCAAAAACTAGTAACAGAGGGGAGTTTCCTTAGTCTAATTGAAGGTATCCACAAAAAACCCTACAGCTAACATTATACCAGAAGGTATGAGATTGAATGCCTTCACCTTAAGATAAGGCAAGGAAGCCTTCTCTGACCACTGCTATTCAATATTTTATTAAAAGTACTGTCTAGATTAGTAAAGCAAGAAAAAGAAATACCAGATATACAGATTGGGAAGGAAGAAATAAAACTTTATTCTCAGATAACATGATTGTCTATGTAGAAAATCCCAAAGAATCTACTACAAAACTAGAACTAATAAGTGAGTTTAGCAAGGTCACGTGATACAACGTCAGTACACATAAGTAAATTGTATTTCTATATACCAGCAAAACATAATTGGAATTTAAAATTAAAAAATGATAATGCCATTTATAATTGTACCCCCAAAATGAAGTACTTGGGTACAAATCTAATAAAATACGTGCAGGATCTATATGTGAAAAACTACAAAACACTGATGAAAGAAATCCAAAATTTAACTCAAAAAGAATCATATGTATATTATAACATATATATTAAGTGTACCAGAGTCTATACTGATATAATAAATAAATAATTAAATTAATTAATTAATTGGAGGAAGACAAATCTTCCTTACAGAATAATTCCAAGTAATTTATGTCAGTATGACCCAGAAAGTGCATTTAAATTCTCTTAACTTCCCTTGAGTGTAGCCTGGACTTAGTGACCTGATTCCAAAGAGAAGGGTATGGATGCAAGGTAGAGTAACTTTACAATGGAGAAACCTAGCATAGCAAATTGGGTCCAGGGGTCAAGGTTAAAATCGCCAATGATAAGTCATGCTGATAGCATGCACACATCTATATAATGTCATTAGAATGACATTTCACCTATGTGGTATTCTTTACAAAATCCCATAACCCAGTCTAATCATGAGGAAACATCAGATAAACTCAAAAGGAGGGACATTCGACAAGGTACTTGACCAGTACTCCAAAAAACTGTCAAGTAGTCCCATGGCTACTTTGGCACTTCAACAGAAAGCAAGGAAAGTCTGAGTAATTGTCACCGTCCAGAGAAGACCAAGGAGACATGACAAATGTAATGTGGTATTCTGGATTAGATCCCGGAACAGAAAAATAAAAATTGATTTGTGCAAAACTAATGAAATCCAAATGAAGTCCATAATTTAGTTATAAATAATGTGCCACTGTTGGTTTTTTTAGTTTTGGAAGGTGTATCACAGTTTTTAAGACGTTAATAATAGGAGAATCTAGGAAATGGGGGATACAGAACCGTTCTGTAATCAAGGTAAAATTATTCCAAAATAAATTTTATTTTAAAAATTCTTTCAAACTTAAATAAAAATAGTTCTTAAGACTCCTGAACACACACACACACTTACACACACAAAATATACACATAACATATACACAGAGATACACAGATTGCTGGGCCTCAGGAGGCTGCCCCAATAGTTATCCTGACTCAGACATTTCTCCTAATGGTTCTCACCTGCCTCATCTGGCAGTACAGGCTATGGAGCTCACCACACAGATTTTTGACCTCCTGTCTCTGTATTCACAGGGATCCATAAAAGGAGCCAAGAAGAGATGGTTTGGGCTGATACCAAGATTCACCCTACTGCTGGACCTGGTGATATACATCTGTTCCCTGTTTTATTTACCTGCAAAGTAATTAAACTCTATACAAACCCCTGGGATGCCAGGGCTTTTGAGGCCCAAACTTTCTTGCCATCTGTGTTTTCTGAGAATTATTGTGAGACAGATTATGCTTGGAAGGCATTCTCCATTCTCCAAGCAGGCATCTATCAATCAGCAAATTCAGTGATTTCAAACTCTCCACTGAGCAAACATCACAGCTCATTTTGCAGGCTTGGAAGACAGTTCATGCTTCCAGGAGCAGGCTCAGAAATACTCTGGGAAATGTTTTTACATGCCGTCCTGCCAAATCCCCCAACAGACAAGTAATGCTCACTTCCTACTCACTGCCAGACTATGTTCCAAAGCCAAGACCGGGAGACAGACTGTTTGCAGCCTCCAAAGGAAGGAAGGTTCAACTATTAGAGACAAGCGATTGAATAAATAAACCCTACAACCTAAACCGATTTGTTCACGCACAGCTATTAGTTTGCTTTTGGTAGATACACAACAAGAGCAGCCACAGTTCTGATGTGGGTAACGGCTGAAGAAGCCCCAAAGCCTCACTTCCAGGTCATACTAAAAGCCAGCTTTGAATCAAACTCTAGCATATACCCATTTATTAATTACCCATTATCAAGTGTCCATAAAGCAGTTCAGGCAACTTGGGAGTGGCACCTGATAAGTGCGTTTTTAACAAGCATATTAGATGATCCTGAAGCACACAACAGTGTTAAAACCACTGCCTCAAGTTGTGCCTACATCAGAGACGATTCTTGCCTTAGCTGCCTCCCATTTGGTCTCCGGGAGCTGGAAGAGACCCAGAAAGAGCTGCTGGAAGGACGCCCAGGGAAGGCAACATTTGAGGCAGATTGAAGGTGCATTACACATGCTCTTGAGCTTGTTTATTTTATAAAGCATAGAAAGTATCTGAGGAGACTATTTTTAAATACAGGGTTATGGAACGTACCCCCGACATGCTGAATCTGCATGCTTGCTGTGGGAGAGTCATATATATTTTTCAAAATCTCTGTGATCAATTCTAATGCATGTTTGTGAATCATTGGTATTGAGCTAGCCAAAAGTCCCTTTCCATTTCTCCTGCTCCAGTTCTAGAAGCTTCCAACAATAGAAAAATATTGCATTTTTTTTGTACCCAGAGTTGCTATTATCACTGGGTTCTCAGGCAAGTCATTTAACACATCAAAACTTCAGTTTTCTCACAAGAAAATACACTAATATAGATACCCTGGTAAAATGTTATCCCAATTCCAATCATCTAATTAGCCACAAAGTTTTGTTTGCAGGTGTGTCAGGGGACAATATTTTGATAATAACCAAGGCTTTTCTTTCTCCCATTTTCTTGATAATCTGAGATCCTTCACCCATTGGGTCACTGGCATTACATGAGTCAGAGGAAGGCTTATCCACCTGAGAATAAAGAAATTGAGTTTCTGAGTAGATATTTTAAACTGGTAGAATATACGAGTTATGAAAACCTGGTACTCCAGTAAACTCAGCCTTGAAGGAAGCAGAACTAGAGTTTATGCTATATGTATTCTATTCAAAGGGTTGTATAAGGATGTGAGAACAGTTTCCTAGCCTATCCTGATAAACAATCCATGTACTTGCTTTAGGGAAAGAAAAATAATTGACAGACTTGATCAAGGAAGTTAAATTGTGGATTAAATGTCCCCAGCCTGTTTCCTAGGGCTTAGGGTTAGTGGGACCCAAACATAAGAGGGGTTAGGGAAAGGTCCCTGGAGAAGTCCCATGGCTACTTTGGCACTTCAATTTAGAGTAGTTAAGTTATGAGTATATGTTCTCAATGTGGTGGTTGGAGGAGCATCCAAAAGTGGTTTACACCTTTCAGAGGGACATAAAAATGGCTGAAAGTATACTGGCAACTTGGTTAGACCCCAAAATGAAGAAAAATGAACACACATATTGAGCTGTAATAAACTGGGCACCACAGAGCAGGGGGGCATGGACGTTTGAGTTACAGAGGCAGTTGATAGATGTCAACCAATAATACCATTTAAGTTTATTCATTTCAGCCAAAGTCAGTATTTAGTTGGTTCCACTGCTAAGTTATACATAATAAATGACATATATTCCCCAAGCGCCACCTTATTTATAAATCCCCTTGGAACACAAATCACCTCCAGGGCAAAAAGAAGGAAAGGAGAAACAGGAATTTCCTGAACTAGGAGAGTGCTACCCTAAAGAAAGTTGAGTTTCAATCCAGAATTTACCTTCAATTTAAAAGAATACAGTTTTCACTACTGAGCTGAAATGGAAGCTCAAAATCTAATTTTAGTTCAGGCAAAAAGATAAAGACATATTAGCCCTTTTGTGGTTAGTGACTACACTCTACCTAGGACAATTCTGCTTTCCTGATTAAAGAAAAATTATTTATTTATTATCAGATATTTCTATTCTGATGAATATGTTAATCAAGTTTCTGTCCAGAATATAGTACCCCCAAACAGTGACTATTTTATGCAAAACAGCTCATACAGTATAAGTGAATTTTTTGTTTGTAACTCTTTTTTCTTTCCTACATAATTTTAAATGCAAATATATAAAACAATAATTATACATCTATATTAATGTGCACACAATGCACAGAGATGTAATTTGTGACAACAATAACAAAGGTGGAAGGAGCTGTGTAGGAGCAGAGTTTGTGCATGCTATTGAAGCCAAGTTGGTATTAATTCAAACTAGACGGTTTTAAATTTAGCATGTTAATTGAAGCTCCCATGGTAACCACTAAGAAAATATTTTACAAATATACACAAAAGGAAATGAGAAAAGAACCAAAGCGGTACACTTCAAAAATTAAACATAAAAGAAGGCAGAGGTGAAGGAAATGAGGGGAAAAGGGAATAAGAAATCCAGAAAAAAATAGCAAAATGGCACAGGTATATCCTTCCTCATCAATAATTACATGTATGTGGGTTAAACTCCAAAAGCAATAAACAGAGATTTGCACAATAGATTTTTAAAAAACCCATAATCCAACTATATGTTCTCTACAAGAGACTCACTTTGGATCCAAAGACACAAATAGCTTAAAATTGAAAGGATGGAAAAAGATGTTACATATAAATAGTAACCAAAAGGGAGTTGGACTGGCTATACTAATATTAGACAAAATACTACTATAGGGGACAAAGAAGATTTTATATTGTGACAAATGGATCAATTCATCAATTAGATCCAAAGAAATTAATGAAGACCTAAAGAAATGGAAAGATATCCTATGTTCATGGTTTGGAAGACTTAATAGCAAAGCTACCCAAAGTAATCTACAAATTCAATGTCCTTACTATAAAAATTCCATTCATTTTTTTTTTTTGCAGAAATGGAAAAGCCACCCCTCAAACTCATATGGAATTGCATGGGGCTCCAAATAGCCGAAACAATTTTGAAAAAAATAAAAAAGAGGACTCAAACTTCCTGATTTCAAAACTAGCTGAAAAACTACAGTTAATTCTAACAGTGTGCTACTGGGATAAATACCAAAGGAATAGAATTGAGAGTCCAGAAATAAACCTATATATCTAAAGTCAACTGATTTTTGATAATGATGCCAAGACCATCTGTCTTAGTCTGCTAGGGTTGCCATAACAAAATATCACAGACTGAGTGGCTTAAAAAACAGAAATTTGTTTCTCATAGTTCTGGAGGATGGATGTCCAAGATCAAGGTTCCATCAGGATTGGCCATTATCCTTGGCTTGGAGATAGCTGCCTTCTTGCTGTGCCCTCACATAGCCTTTTCTTTGTAGATACCAGACATATTGGATTAGGGCTTCACACTTATGACCTCATTTAACCTCACCTCTCTTTAAAGTCCTATCTCCAAATACAATCACGGGGGGTGGGGAGTTAGGGCTTAAACACATGGGTTGTGGGGGAATACGATTCACTCCGTAACACTATCCAAAGTAGAAAGATTATTCTTTTCAACAAATGCTGTGGGCAGAATTGAATAACAATATATGAAACTGAAATTAGACCCTTATTTCACCTCATATACAAAAATTAACTCAAAACAGACAAAAAATTAAATGCAAAAGCTAAAATTATAAAGTCATTACAAGGAAATATAGGAATAAATTTCATGACCTTGGATTTGCTCATGTATTCTTGGACAAGATACCAAATGTATGACCAACAAAATAAATAGATAAGTCAGACTTCATCAAAATTAAAAACTTACCTTATCAAGAAAGTGAAAGACAACCTATAGAATGGAAGAGAATATTTGCAAACTATATATCTGATAAGAATCTAGTATCCAAAATATATAAAGAATTCTTACAACAAAAAGTCAAATAACCTAATTTTAAAAATGGCTGAAAGACTTGAATAGACATTTCTCCAGAGAAGATATACAAATGGACAAGCACATGAAAAGATGCTCAACATTTTTAGTTATTACAGAAATGCAAATCAAACAACTCTGAGGTGTGACTTCACACCCACTAGGATGGCTGTAATCAATAAGACAGAAAATAACAAGTGTTGGCCTCTATGAAGAGAAACTGGAATCCTTGTGCATTGCTAGTTAGAACGTAAAATGGTTCAGCCATTATGGAAAACAGTTCTTCAAAAACATTAAAAAAAAAAAAAAGTAAAACACAGAACCACCATATACCCAACAATTCCACTCCTAGATATGTATATACCCAAGAGAATTGAAAGCAAATACTCAAACAAATGCACGTATTTACATGTCCATAGCAGTACTCACAATAACCAAATGTGGAAACAGCCCAAATATATATCAAGAGATAAATGGATTAACATATGTACATACAATGGAATATTATTCAGCAGTAAAAAGGAATGAAGTACTGACACATGCTACAATACAGATGAACCTCAAAAGCATTATGCTAAATGAAAGAAGCCAGACACAAAAGGTCACATATTGTATGATTCTATTTACATGAAAAATTCAGAATAGGTATATCCATAGAGACAGACAGAAGATCGGTGTTTGCCAGGGGCTGGCGAAAGAGAGGAATGCTAAGCAACTGCTGAATGGCTACAGAGTTTCCTTTGGGGGTGATTAAAATGTTTTGGAACTAAATGGAGATGGTGGTTGCACAATTTTGTGAATATATTAAATATCACTTAATATCGTTCAGTTTAACATGATTAATTTTATGTCATGTAAATCTCACCTCTATAAAAATGAAAAATCTTTGGATTCTCAGACCAGCCCCCCACTTAGGTTACTACATTAGCACAATCATAACATTTGGTGTGCAGAGATATAACTTGTGCAACCAGGTAAAGCACCAAATTTTACTATTTTCCAATTTGCAGAGCAAATGATACATAAATTGAACATTTATGGTAAACTCAGCAATTTCTGGATTTTTCTCAGTATTATTTAAGAAGGAAATGCCAGATTTTCATCTTTGCCATCTGTTTTCCTCTGGGCTACATATACTGTGGTTGGTGGAGTATTTTATATTGTCACATTAGGGTTTGTGTTTGGTCCATAGCCACTTTCTGCTTTCTATGGCCTCTGCTGAGATGCCTCTAACTTTGTCATCAATCCCATCTTGTTGACTGCTCTTTGATGCCAGATCTATGCAAGATATGTCATCCTCCTTATCTAAACACTGAGTCCCTTCAAATCCACTGAGACTTCCTCAAAACTGTCTCCTCTCAGGGACACTAGGAATCTCTGGGTATTCAAAATCTGTCTCATTCTCAGAGAGCCAACTATACTGCAAGAAATTTGGCAATGCAAGCAACTTGGGACAGGGAGGAGATATGGGGATATATGTATACGTATAGCTGATTCACTTTGTTATAAAGCAGAAACTAACACACCATTGTAAAGCAATTATACTCCAATAAAGATGTTAAAAAAAAACCCAACACAATTGCTTTATAATCACACCCTTCCTGTGGCCATTTTTACTGTGAGGTTGCACTCCTGGAGTTCCAAATGGGAAGTGGTCAATAAATCATGTCTGATCTTATTTCATCATAAATCGGCTCTACCTAGCAGCATCCCTTTCTGCAGAATGTATTTCAATGACTTTCTTTCTCTCCTCTCCCAGTTCTCCCTTCTCTCCCACTGAGCTGCATTCCAGGGGTAGAAAAGACCAACTCTTTCATAGCTATGGGTCCTTTCAAAAGTATTGTTCAGCACTTTGGGTCTCACCTCTCGGTGTTCAAAGCAGAGCTTCTGGAAGTCAATAAACATTTTCTTTCCTCAAGCAGCTCAACTCTTACACTCAAAAAACTTTGGATATCAAGAATATTGTTAGAGTTCTAAAATTCTTTGGAAATGGAGTTAACTTTTTTGTTTTTTGCTAAAATGCTACATTTGTTGAATTTTAATTTCTGGTTAAGGTGGGCTAAATTATTTAGATCAACTCTTGCACTAAAAATAACTTAAAACATCAGATAAAATTTATGAGACATCACTTTAAATACACCAAGGAGCAGGTAAGAGCATGGAAAAATCCCAGGCCAAGGTTGTACTATAAAGTGAGAACCCAGGAAGCTTAGCAGAGAGCAAAGCAATTGGTCTCACGTCACAGCCCCCTCAACTCTGAGACGCTTTGTGTTTCCCTCATTCTGGAAGTTAGATTCTCGGGCTTGAGTAGGGATGAGGGAAAGAAGGAAGGAGGAGGGGAATAGAGAAGGCAAGACTCAGGGTCTGCCCAAGGAGGGGAGTCTGTGATCAAAAAGGGCTACATCCTTAGTACTAGAGAAAACCAGAACTAACTTATCCCCAGAGGATACAGGAAAGTTATCTTGGCACTGAGCAGAGAGAAGAGAGAAAAAAAAAAATCAATTAACATATGCCATAAATAGCCCTAATGTAGATTTACTAAGGCAAAAAAGCATTACAAGAGATAGAGAATTCAAAAAGCTGAATGACTCATTTCATCAGGAATATAAAACAACAGCATAAGCTCAACACACACACACACACACACACACACACACACACACACACACAGAGGCAAAATATACAAAATTACAATGAGAAATGGAGAAATGGATAAACCCCATAGGTGTGGAAGATTTTAGCATACTCCTACTTTGGTAACAATTACAGAAAAAAATCAATCAGGATATAAAAGATTTGAACACTATTAACAAACACAGCCTGATAGTTATGTGTGTGTATATGAATGTGTGTAAATCACTTCACCCAACAACAGCACAATACACATTATTTTCATTAACACATAGAATATTTACAAATATTCACCGTAAAGTTGATGTACTTAATTGTTATGGTAATAAAAAGGCAGCAAGTGACAACCATAACACACAGGATGTTTTGTATCGGTCTCAGCCTGTCCATAGTGATGTTATCGGCTAGAAATGCCTGGGGGCACTCATCAGGGCCCATACTACTTGTGGGAGCCCCACAGACACTTCGCCAACCAGGGCCAGTGTCCTGGCTGGACTGGCCCTTGTGGTTCTCATTATGATTGCAAGACGCACCTCAGCAACAGCCATAAGGGAAATTTGAAAAAAACAAAGCTTATTTACTCACAAGTCCTGGAGAGTACACAGCATGCCTGGGCCACACAGTGAAGCTGCGGGTAGAGAGACAGAGTGAGCAGGCACAAGCAAGTGAGCACGCACAGTCCCGGGTTCTGCCTTTACTGGGATCTACTGTGGGGTGCTCAGGGTTTCACAGGTTCACTCTTTATTGGTAAATTTAAAACCTAAGAGTGGGAATTAAAGCGCAGGAAGTGAAAAACAAGCGGTCAAACTGGTCAATAATACAAGGTCAACCAGAGCTTTCTAAAAAGGGGAACTTTGGGACTTCCCTGGTGGCACAGGGGTTAAGAATCCTCCTGCCAATGCAGGGGACATGGTTTCGGGCCCTGGTCTGGGAAGACCCCACATGCCGCGGAGCAACTAAGCCCGTGCGCCACAACTACTGAGCCTGCGCTCTAGAGCCCACGAGCCACAGCTACTGCGCCTGCGTGTCTAGAGCCCGTGCTCCGCAACGGGAAGCCACTGCAATGAGAAGCCCGCGCACTGCAAGGAAGAGTAGCCCCCGCTTGATGCAACTAGAGAAAGCCCGCGCAGCAACGAAGACCCAACACAGCCAAAAATAAATAAATAAATTTATAAAAAATAAATAAAAAGGGGAACTGGGGCAGCCTGGCTCTTCACCTAGTTGTGTAGCTGGCAATGTGTTTATTCGAGATGGATGTCTTTAAAGTGGATGCCTCAACAATCGAAAGCTTAATGTCAGGCACATATATCACAATCAAGAAAGCTCATTGTCAGGTGCTTACACTACACAGAATAAGCTTTACACTGTCGGTTGTGATTGGTAGGGAAATGGAACGGTTATACAAGTATTCACTTTTCAATTTTCTATTAAACTATGCATTTGTGTTTTATGGATTTTTCTATAATTGCATTACATTTCACAATAAAGTTGATTTAAAAATAAGGACAATTAATACTTTCACTTTCTTCCCAAGTGATACAAGGAGTTTAATGTACTTTAATTTATCCCTTCCCAACTTATTATTATTGCCATGCATTTAATTCTATATATAAATCCACTAGACATTATTAATATTTTAGCACAGTCAGTGTGCATCTGCCTATGTACTTAACTATTTTTTGCTCTTACTCCCTTCTTTCACCTTGGACCTTCCATCTGGAATCTTTTTTCTTTTTGTTCTGGAGAGGTGTACATGTAGTCTTAATGTTCTGGCACTTTCTAGTTCTTGACCAGATGTTTACATTTTGATCATTTATTACAGTGTGCATGTATGTTTTCTGTTTTCTATATGCAATATAGTAATATAGTAATAAAATCAGAGAAGGTAAAAAATAATAACCTTAGATTTTATTTCAAATATTTTTTGGATATGCTAGTTTAACTCTCATCCCATTGTTGGCTGAATATAACATACATATTTTTCTGTTGTCTCCCTCCCCAGTATGTATTTTGTAACAATGAAATATTTCTTTACTAAATTATGATGCTTTCCTTAGACACCACAATATCCAAAGAGACAGAATTGATTGAGTCAGTGTGATATATTTTTGAGGGTCATGGATTTGGAACCTGAAGTTTTAGGTTCAGATCTGAGCATTACCATTTTCGTACCTGTCTCAATTTACAAAAATTCTTTAACCTATCTGAATTTCAAATAGCTCATCTTTAAAATGGAGTAAATAGTACCATTTGTGCCCATTCCATTTGTGTGTTGAGAAGTACTAATGAAACAAAATATGTGAATCTGCTTTATAAAATGGTTAAGTAACATGACTTTAAACTAGTATTATTTATGTGTATATGGAGAAGAAAAAAAATGAAAATTAAATGTTTTGTGTAAAGTGGAGATGAGGACATATTTAGGTATGCGGAAAAAAGCATTGTGGTATAATGGACACAGTAGGATTTTTTGAGTCAGATATAATAAATTGTAATAATTTGTGTTCCTGCTCTACTGCCTGCTAGCTCTAGAATGTCTTGCAAATTAACTTTTCTTTTTTTAAATTAAATTTATTTATTTTTGGCTGTGTTGGGTCTTCATTGCTGCATGCGGACTTTCTCTAGTTGTGGCAAGCGGGGGCTACTCTTCGTTGCGGTGCATGGGTTTCTCATTGAGGTGGCTTCTCTTGTTGTGGAGCACAGGCTCTAGGCACGTGGGCTTCAGTAGTTGTGGCGCACAGGCTCAGTAGCTGTGGCTCACGGGCTCTAGAGCTCATGCTCAGTAGTTGTGGCACACGGGCTTAGTTGCTCCACGGCATGTGGGATCTTCCTGGACCAGGGATCAAACCCGTGTCCCCTGCATTGGCAGGGGGATTCTTAACCACTGCACCACCAGGGAAGCCTGCAAATTAACTTTTCTGAGTCTCAATTTCCTCATCTGTAAAAAGGAGTAATAATGCTTCAGCGATACCTCATTTACTGTGAAGATCCAATAGGATACTATGTCTATAGCATCTGAGGTGTAGTAATTGCACCCTCAATGTTAGTCTCTACAATGAAAATACAGTTTAAAAAAAAAAAAGAATAGAATGCAATTATGGTGTTGATAGAAAATGGTCTATTCAGATAGGATTCTGCCTTGGAAGTGAGAATGAACTGATAAGACTAAATTTCAAAATTATACAACTGTAGACTCCAGGAGTCCTTGGGCATTTTAAAAACTGTCCTTTGGGTATACTTGTGGCCTTTTTTGAAATGTGACTAATCAGCTTGATCCAAGGTTTCTTTCCTCTGGTGTTCTCTGGCTCCTCCTGACTAGACAGGAGACATTCTTGGCCAGGGAGTCAGCCTCTTCTACAGAGGAAGCAGTGGGTAGGACAACATCTTCCCAGTTTCACCTCGGATTGGGCCAGAATCCTTTCTTCACTCCCAGACACAATACTCTACTGTGGCAATACAAGAAGATGCCAATGGCCTGTAATGACTAAAGAGATGATAAAGGAACATCATGGCCCTAAATTCATATACTAACTCTGAGTAAATGCAAACCACTATCTTTCAGTTTCCCCACTTCAATGAAATGTTGAACTTTTATACATGGTTCAATCATAGAGAATGTAATATTAATATGATAATACTATAACATTGCTTATCAGACTTGAATGGGCACATGAATCCTCTGACAATCTTGTAAAACTGCAGATTTTGATTTGGCAGCTCTGGGGTGCTGTGGTCTTGAATGTTTGTGTCCCTCCAAAATTCATATGTTGAAAACGAATCCCCAAGGTGATGGTATTAGGAGTTGGGGTCTTTTGAGGAAGTGGGCTGAAATGGTGGTGTGAACAAATAACAAATATTACATCAGAAAATTTTTACCTTGAGGCCACTCTGTTCTCAGGAGGGCTGTGTGCTGGCTCAGGCTGGGGTGGGTCAAATGTCAGGAGCCTGGGAAAAGGAAAGATGCTTCACCTAAGTTTAATTAGCAAGCATTTGATTCCTATTGATCAGTTGGAAGAAGCTGTTCAGCTAACCATTTACGAGATAAAAAGTAGGAATTTGGAAGGCCTGTGTCTGACTTTGTCTTAGGTAAATAAAGGAAGCACCTGTGAGTCTTATCTAAGTCATATGGGGAAGGACGTTTCTTTGTAGTAAAGCATTTTCTGAACACTTAGCCTGAACATTTCTGAACATTTAGCCTTCATTTGCTGAAATGCGACACTGAAGTCATAGTCTTGCTGTTAATATTTGTTAGGCTGTGTTTGCTCTTTAATTATAGTTTATTCATGTCCCAGTTAAACCCTGGCTGGTTTCTGATAGTGAGGATAAAAGGAAATAGCAAATTCACCAATTGAGATTCTCTTTACCTTTCTGTTCCCAAGGCTAACCAACTACTAAACTGACAGCCTCAGTCTTGATGCCATTACCTAGGATGATCCTTACACTCAAAGGGAAAAGCAACACCAGATCCATGACTCAAACTGCAGAATTTTATGTTTACTTTTATTCACTATGGGATGTGGTCGAGGTACAATATAACTAAAACTGGTGTTTGGTTGTCATTCTTTGACAGGCAAGTGCCCAGGGAATCTTGTAGAAGATCTTGTTCAGAGATGTAGACAGACCAGCAGATATTGGGACTTGGGGAGAACTCTCAGTAGGTGCCGGACACCAGCCATAAACTTGGGTTTCTGGTCAGGACACCAGTACTTAGTAAGGGAAATAGCAAGAGTACATATGGCCCCAAGTTCTAAGGGGGGGCCTCAATATTTGTAGGCAATTATTATGGGAAGGTTGGAACAAGGATTAAGACAAAAGCCCAGGTGGGAGCAGGACAGTTAACTCAATTCTGAGCCCTGGTGTGTTAAACTTTGTTTTCCCCTAAGAGAAAGCAAAATAAATCTACTTTCATTATTCTTTCAGCCTTGGAGCAGTTGTCAAAAGGTGGAAGAGAGAAGTAATGAAAGTACTAATCTTACTAGCCAGAATCAACATTGGCTTTGTACTTATCGTTCATTGTAGAAGAAATAATCTCTGTATTTGTTTAGAGATGAATGTGTTAAGAGTCACAAATTTATTTTCACAAAGAGTTTCAAAAGGAAAAAAATTTAGATTAAAAAGCTTTCTGATGGACAAGTAAATCGATTCCACAATATAGTGGATGCATTACAACATTTAGCAAGGATGGGCATAGACATTGAACTAAACATCAGAGGGCTAGTGTGTACTTTAAATGTTGGTGAGTAAATTCAATTTCCTATAATAAACACTCTAACAGATAAGATTTTCTATAAAAAAGCATGTACAACAAGCCCTGAGTAATTATAGTCTTGAGGTTAAGGATTACATTGCACTGAAGATAAAAATAAAACTCTGAGAATGCAAACAGAGTGTTACTAGAGAATTTCTTCCATTTGTAACAAACTTGCCCCCAAATCAATTTTACAACGGCAGGATAAAGAATATGTATAGATTTAGTTAAATCAGTACATGGCTAATGCTGTTTATACCTTGCGCTTTTATGGTAATTGATCCGTAAATATTTTTCAACCTTCTCTATTATCTTTTCAATAAGGATTAGTGAAGAGCCCTGTATCCTGGATACTCAAAAGCACTTGTGTCAAAAACAGTTATCCCTCCTAAAGGTTTCTCATTAAGTATTGTTAAAACATCTAGTTTATGGTTTTATTTTAGCCAAAGTGAATCACAATGTTTGGTGCTTAAATATGTCTAATTCCACATTATATTCTAGGTATACAGAGTATTATCTTATTTCATCTTCCCTAAACCTTATGAGATAGGTATTCTTCATTCCCTTTTATAGGTAAGGACACTGAGGATTAGAGAGGAGTTGCTTGGCTAGCACGTGCCAGAGCAGGGATTGGAACCCAGACACCCTGCCTCCGAAGTCCTTCCTCTGAGATGTAGCGGAGAGTGGCCCAAGACAGCATGAAGCCCAATGGAGACAGAAACCCAGCTTGCAAAAGTGCACTCATTGTACAGTGCTCCCCACAGAGTATGGTCTCAGTAGATACTTGTTGAATAACATAGCAATGCCACCTATGTGCATTCGACCAAATTCAGCTCTAGCAGACTTCTGGATTATCTGCTGAATGTCTGATTTTATAGATGAAATTGTTCCCAGTGCTTTTGTGAATTGACTTACGAACTGTAGGGAACTGATGGCACCACATCTTTGAGTAGTTTGCTTCTTTTTTTGCAGGGCTATATCTAGGCTGCTTTTCCACAGCAAAATTCCCAAGGGAAAAACATACCACATATGACTTGCTTGGATTACATGAATCCTTGGCGACTGAGACGATTTATAAGCATTCTTTAATGATACTGCTCTTTCCAGGTTAGTAATGAGGTTCCTTTACTTTAGAATCACTATGTTGCTGACAAACTTCACTATATCATTTCTGTACATTATACCCCATTTTAATTGAATTTTAATATAATATCAGAGTAATGTTTGTGTCAAGATGTAATAATATCCCATTTAAGAATGTAACTCATTTATTTAAGGAGAAAGATGACAATTTGGGGATGACATTTGAATTATACTCTAATTTATGTCTTTAGAAGTTAATAGCTTAAAGTCTATGCAGAAAATGAGTTCTATCCATTGGAAGAACAGGAGTACTAAGTGATTTTTGAGGGCCCTTCTGAACTTCTATTTTATGATTATATTTTAAAAAGAAACTTATATAGGGGTCCTGACAATAGACCTGGGGAAGAAATATGAGGCTGGGAGTCAGGAAACTGATATTCTAATCACAAGATTTTTACAATAACTGAGGAATCTGGAGGAAGTTATAGCATTATTTAAGTTCACTTTCCTATATTCAATATTAGGAGACTGAAGTAAAGCATTTCTAAGATGACATTCAGCTATAAAATTATAGAACTTTAAAACATGTGGATCTCATTTCATTCACATGGTTTTAGATCACTTTACTCCTGAGTTAATGATTTTCAATTTCCATGTCAATAGTGTAAAGGAAATACAGCAATAAATAACACTTTTTCCCCTCAATTTTATGTACCTACATGGCTGTTCTGTGAATAGAATTACAGTCTATATTTACAAAGACATAAAAAGTAGGTGACCAATAGTATATAAAATGCATTTATACAAAAAATTAACTCATAATGAATGCAACCTGGGAGGCATGTAAAATATTTAGACATAAATACCAATAGTCTGGGTGAAAGAAAACATCTGATATAGATATGAAGAATACCCTCCCTTGCTCCTAAAAGAAAATACACATATAGTTGTGGGTTTCCATCAATATTATTGGAAGTGTAACAAAAGATTTGAATAAGTGTCTCAAATAATACCTAGCACAAACCATTTGATATTATGACAGAGATAAAGCAGTTTCAGATTTCTGAGAAATCTCACAGAGTACATACATCTATGAATGCCAATTTTCAGAATGTTTCCCCAGTATCTTGCCATCATGACCCACTGGCATTTCCAGGATCTCCTTCGTTCACCTGGAGGGCAATCCAGGCTACCCTGGCATTGACAGCACCATGTGAACACCGTTATGAGATGGTCAACAGCACTTTCTTGTCTTGAGACTAAGTATAGCATTCTTTGAATGTGGTCTCAACACGAACTTTTGTATGTCTCACTTAACCCCATCAGGGACTAAGATTAGACTCTGGCTATAGCTATACATTATTAAGAATAAGGTTTCAGAAAAATAATCAACTAATTTGTTTTGCTGATGCTGACTGGATTAACCACAGTTCTCCCTACTCCCTTCTGTGTGGAAAACCCTGCCTCCCATCTTGTTTGGCAAATTCCTATTTACTGTTCCATGCAAGATCAAATGTTACCTCTTACAGGAAGTTTCCCAAATTCCCTCAGGATCAATTGTCTTCTTTCCTGTCATCTCATAGCATGTTGCACACAGCTCCCTCAGAGCACTCGCATGCTGCACTATAGTTAGTCTTTTATTTATGTAGCTTCTCACTGCTCAGAATTTGATCAAGGAATGGTCCATCCAAACATACTTCTGGAGAGTGCCAAGGTATGAGGGCATGATAAAATACTACTGTAAAAAACAGAATTGGCTTGCTACTTAATTCAGGCTTGTCCAAAACTATTTGCACAAATGCTGGGATATAAACAGTATACTGCAGTCCAGAGTGGAAATTACAAATGAAAAGATGAAAGAAAGAAGTGAAAAAAGTAAGGAGGGAGATGGGAGAATGGTAGGGAGAGAGAAAAGGAAGAAAGGAAGGAAGGAAGGAAAAAAGAAGGAAGGGAGGGAGAGAGGGAAGAGAAACCTTTGTCAGTTTGTAATTCTTATATTTAGTGTCATTCACATGTGACTTCATGGTGTAGCTTCATGACATTTTACCATCCCTGATATTAGTCAGCTACTAGTTGAGTGCAGTCAATAGCTGCAGCCACTGAAATTCTGAAATCAAGTAATGCAAAATTAAAATTCTCTTTTTGGGGGGGGAATGAATGATTTATTTTCTTACCTTATTCAAAGTATTTTAATGTGTTTTTAAGGTGTCTAGTTCAGAAAACTGAAAAATAGAAATTAAAATGGAGAATCAGATATCAGAAAACCTATGTAAAACTTAGAAATATATTGCCAAGTGGAAAATCAGGGAAAAAAAAGTTTTAAGCATACTTTGTTCAAGACTTTGCAACTACCTCCATGTAAGATGATTTTATCCTTGGTGAAAATAACTAATGCCATCCAGTTGTAAGTGTCAGGAATAAGAGATAATTCCAAATAAATAAAAATGTATGCATGTAGTATTAAATCTCTCATTTTAAAAACTTTAAATAAATATGAGAATAAAAGCTTGTAGCCAAAAATTTGGCTTGACCCATTTCTAATGAAATGATGTTAATATTTGAAGTCTACAGGGTGCTCATTTTTCTCAATCCTGCTCTGCTCTTGCTAGAGTGGGACATACTTTATTTCTTTTTGACCTCAGGACCCAAAAAAGGTAAATGTTTGATAAATGAGTGAATGAATTGTCATTGTCTTAACTTTTCTCATTTCAAAGACAAGGCCAAGACTCATTACTTCATTGCCAATATTATTGTCATCATCATCAGCTTCAAATTAATTAGATCCAGTCTTCTGCAGATAAATGATTGTGGTTGCTGACACAGTGAAATTTGCAGAGCATTGTGAAAGCCCTTTCCATCAAAAATAACTCCTTGATTCTACATTAGCCAATTTAAAAGGTGATATTTCCTTTAAAATTGCTTTGTATGGGTCTGGAAATGCTTTCAGTCCTAGAAGGCTAGTGACCTGTTCTTTTTGATGAGCACGCCTCTGCAGAGAAGTTCCATATTCCATAGATTCAATGGAGCATGGAATTGGTATGGCATAAATGCCATTATTATAACAGATCAGAAAAACTAAAAAGAAAAGTATGATTTTTGAATCATACATTCAGGTTAAGTAAAACACTTTATGAAGCTGCAAGCATTGATTTGTATAAGAGAAGTAGAGATATTTCAAAGTAATCCTATCATCAATCCTCCCCCCTAAAGTTAGTCCTTTCTGTGTCATTGTCACATGGATTATTTTGCCATTCTACTTATTAGCCTAAGCGGAGTCTTCTCCCACTTCACTTGCAATGACTTCTGGGTTAACTTTCACATTTTCTGGCTTCATGTTATATCCCAAACACATTGAGATAAGGGTCATGCAGCATTTTTATCAGTGTTTCCTGTATGATATATGTATTTTTCTGGAAGGGCTGATCATGAGGATTTGGGGAGGCAATCTGATAACTCCTCTGATTAATGATGTCACCCCAGGTTTCATTCATTTCTTATTATATGACATCCTTCTTTGATGAGAATTTTGACCTGTACAACGAATTACTCTGCCTTCCTTTCCTGAGGTGGGCTGCTCCCTTTCTGCAAACAAACTCCCAGATGTTGGCTTTGTTGCCAGCTATTGCTGATGTTAATACCATAATCACTGGAGATATCTGCGAGATTTAAGTTCAACAATGGGCAACAGTGCCACTATCCAGTGGAAAGAGAGTGGTACCTATTAGAGAACAAAGCAGATTGTTCTCACCCAGAAGGCAAACACTGATGTTAACCTCTGCCAGTAGAGTATGCACGTTGTGCATTATCAGTTTGTGAAAAGGTAGTAACCTATTTCATCACATCAGATTTCAGTATTGGAGTCTGGTTTAAGATTACAGCTTGTTGGCTTCGTGGCAGCAACTCGGCACACAGATGGGGCCAAGAGGAGTCTCGCAAAGTTAAAATGTCTAATCAAATTACTTGGACCTCTCAGGTGGCTGGGTGTGATGTCAGGAATCTTAACAATGAAGGGCATTCCAAACAAAGCGTTCACAATTTTGTATCTTAACTAAGAGCTGAAGTGGAAGTAGAAGCACTATTACAGGGACCGAGGAGTCAGGGGACCACTTCTTTCCCATTGCAGCTTCTGATGGACATCATTACTGATGTTCTGCCATCATTGAAGTGACAATGGCATGGTTATGGGGCCTGGGCTACATTTTAGTTGCATCACTCCTGTAACAATGAAGAGGTCATTTCCACCTCTTAGCACCTCAAATTCATGCTCTGTAAAATATGACCTACAAGCCCTGCATTTTTATTGATACACGAGTATTGTGAAGAGTAAATGGAGTAATTATGCAAACACATTTTAGAAGCACTAAAATGGTATTAAAATATAGCTTATTATTAGCCATTCACACATTCCTCACCCATGCAATATTTATTGAGCATCCACCGTGCACCTCTGGACCTTTCCTTTTGTCTCTCAGGTCGCTGACAATCCCTCCTCCCTCCCTGGCCCTACCCATACCCACCACCTATGTCCTGATTATCTCTGACTCATCCTTCAAGACTCTGGTTAAATAGTACATTTGCTTTTCCTATCCACTCATGCCCCTCTCCAGACAGTTGATTATTCCCTCTTTAGTGCTAATGCTCTACCAAGTGTGCACCTAGGATTTTATGCTTTATTATAATTGGTTTTGGTCCCGCTTGTATTTGTAAGGTCTTTGCTCTCAAAGACTGTAACATGTTCATGTTTGTATTTTGTATTAACCTTTCCTTAATGATACGGTTTTTTAAAAAAAATCTAAATACTAGTGACTCATTTTCTAGAAGGGAAATATATAAAGGAGAACTGAGAAGTATTCATATGCCTCAGAGAAAGCAGATTTTTACTATATATACAAGCAATATGCCCCTTTTAAGGGATACATAGGAGAATTCTTTCATTTGGATAAAACAATAAATATTGCTGTGAACACTTGCTTAGAGCCCTCACTGAGTTTCATGTCTCTGCATTGTTCTGTTCTTCCTGTGCTTTGCTGGTCTTTCTTTACATGAAGAGGGAATACTGATCAATTCAGTTTGAACAGGGATAGAGTTTATAAGCAAAGGGGAGCACAGCTCAAATACTTTAAGAGCTTCTCACTTGTAAAAAAGGAAAAGGAATACAACTTTTATCTCTAATTTATGGCAATTTTGCACTTATCTTTCAATTCTGTCTTCCATATCAATTATAGATTATATGCTGTAAGAATTCATATAAAACTCCTGGAAATTTTATAGACAAATTCTTGTTTGTGCCTAACTTAATTTGGGGGGATCAATTTGTGGTCAGTTCAGTTAATTGGAACAATTGCTCTGTGATCATAATTGAGAGACAAGTGTATCATATTAACTCCTTATGGTAGAAGTGTCCATTTTGAGCAAGTATTTGAATATGTAAAGAAAGTATATTTAGTGTAAGCTTTTTCATACTAGTAACATTGAAATAGCATAGGTACATTTAGTCAATCCCATGAAGCAATTTGAAACTTTAGCTAGTTTTTTCTATTGGGTTAATGTATCTTTAGGACTTGATATAATTGGTTATGCATTAGAAAACTTTCTAATTGACTGTTT
Organism: Balaenoptera borealis; assembly: GCF_965194805.1. Taxonomy (NCBI): domain Eukaryota; kingdom Metazoa; phylum Chordata; class Mammalia; order Artiodactyla; family Balaenopteridae; genus Balaenoptera; species Balaenoptera borealis. Next base: position 31,572,863 of record NC_138881.1, on the reverse strand, counting down.
CTAGGTTAGACAAACTTTTAGTATGGTACAAGTACATTTATCTTTGTCAATAACTCAAACACCAAAATACATATTTCTTCTGGGTAACTCTAGTATTAAAAAAAATCTAAAATTCTAACTTATGCATATATTTTGTTCTTTCTCCTCTTTTTTTCCTCCAAATCCTTACACTTAGGCAAAAGCCTACTTTTTCTCATTTCACACTGTTCTTCCCAGAGAATTTCCATTTAGGAAACACTATTTCATTATTGAATATGACAATTTTAATATGCAGTTGTTTCTTTTTTCTGCATGGTCTCATCTACTTAGATTCTATCATTATTCCAAATACAAGCATTACTTTGCTCCTGCTAAAATCCATGTTTGCAGTAAATGAAAATCTTTTATACGGCAAGTTTCAAATCATAAGAGTGTCTTTGTAGTTCACTTCTCAAATGAATTAATTGGCAATGAGGAGCCCATATGTCTAATTACCTGATAAGACTAATTGGGCTAATTATCATTTCTATTTCCTGGGGGCAGAAAATTAGAGTCAGCTCCTAGACGCATAGTTTTTGTTGAATCACTTGCATTTTCAGAAGTCTATGCATTGCCAATTTTTGCTAGCCAACCTCCTCCAAATTGTGGTATTGGTTTAATTCTTTAATGTTATTTTTAAGCAGCTTTATTAAAGTATAGCTGACATACCACAGACTGCATATATTTAAACTGTACAATTTGCTAAGTTTTGACATCGATGTGTGAAAACATCACCACAATCAACATAAAGAACACAGCCATCACCCCTAAAAGTTTCCTCACTCCCTTTTGCAATCCCTCCCTCATTCCTCTCCTTACCCCATTCCTATTGCCAAGTAACCACTGCCCTTTCTATCAGTGGATATTAGCTTGTAATTCCTACCATATTATAATAAATGGAGTCATACAGTGGGCAATTTTTTTTGTCTGGTTTCCTTCACTCATCGTTATTATTTTGAGATTCATCCATGATGTGACATGTACCAATAATCCAATCATTTTATTGTCAAGTAGTATTCCATTGTACAGATATATGACAATTTGTTTATTCTTTTATCTATTGATGGAGGTGATGGATATATTCTTTATCTTTATTGTGGTGATGGTTTCATGGGTGTCTGAATATAGCCAAACTCATCTAATTATATACATTAAGTATGTCCAGTTTTTTAAAGTGTCAATTATAGGTCAATAAAGCTGTTAAAAAACAGAGGAGGAGACTGGGTGTGGGATATATGAGAACTATCTTTTAAAAATAAATCTAAAACTATTATTGAAAAATATCTATTCATTTTATTGATGGGTAGTATTCCATTGTATACATACATGACAATTTGGTTATTCCTCCACCTATTGATGGACCCTGCAATTGTTTCAATTTGGGGGCTATTATCAATAAAGCTGCTATCAACACTCATGTACAAGTGTTTATATGGATTTATACTTTTATTCCTTTTGGATAAATAACTGGGAGTGGAACAGATATGATAGCTGTTTAAGTTTTAACTGCCAAACTGTTTTCCAAAGTGATTGTGTCATTCTTTTACACCTCCGCCAGTATACTTTAGAGTTGAAGTTCTTGCATATACTAACATTTGGTATTATCAATTTTTAAATAAATATTTTAGCTATTATGATAGATGTGTAATGTTACATTGTTGTGGCTTTATTTTGCATTTCTAGAATGACTATGAAGATATACATCTTTCCTGTGCTTGTTTGCCCTCTGTATATCTTCTTTAGTCAGGTGTCTATGCAAATCTGTGCCCATTTTTTATTGGATTTGTTAATTTATTAACAATTACTTTTAAGACTTATTTATATATTGGGACACAAGCCCTTTGTCAGATGTGCAATTTGCAGATAATTTCTCCCAGTCTGTAGCTTGCATTTTCATCTCTTAATGAAATATTTCACAGAGCACAAATTTTTCATTTTGATGAAATTCAATTTGTCAATTTGTTCTTTTGTGAATCATACCTCTGGTGCAATGTCTAAGAAATCTTTGCCTAACCCAAGATCACAATTTTCATGTAGAAGTTTTGTAGTTTTCGGTTTTACATTCAGGCCTATGATGCATTTTGGGTTGTTTTTGTGTATGTATAGTACAAAGTATGGATCAAATTCCATTTTTTGGGCACATGGATATCCATTTGTGCCAACACCCTATATTGAATAGATTTTTTTTCCTCCACTACATTAGCTTTGTACCTCTATGATAAATCATTTTTTGAAATATATCTGAGCATAGTTCTGGAATCTCCATTCACTTCCATTGATCTGTCAAATTTTATGCCAATCCCACTCTATGTTGATTACTGTACTATATGTCAGTCTTGAATTCAGCTAGTGTGGTCAGAGAGTATACTTTCTGTTACCCGAATATTTGTGAATATATCAAGATTTGTTTTACGGCCCAGAATGTGGTCTACCAGGGTAAATACCCATTATACACTTGAAAAGAATGTGTAGTCTGCTGTTGTTGAGTGGGGTGTTCTATAAATGACAGTGAAGTCAAATTTGTTGACAGTGCTGTATTTTCTATATCTTTACTGATTTTCTGTCAAACTTGCTCTTTCAATTATTGAAAAGGCAGAAGTGAAATCTCTATCATTTTTGGATTATGTAATTCTCCTTATAGTTGTATCAGTTCTTGCATCATGTATTTTGAAGTTCTGTTACTAGATGTATGAACATATAAGACTGCTATGTCACCTTGATAAATTGACCGCTTGATTATTGTGAAAGCACCATCTCTATCCCTGGTAACAGTCTTTGCTCTGATATTCTCTCTGGTATTTTTTTTAATATATAAATTTATTTATTTATTTATTTTTGGCTGCATTGGGTCTTTGTTGCTGCGTGCGGGCTTTCTCTAGTTGCAGTGTGTGGGGGCTACTCTTTGTTGCGGTACGCAGGTTTCTTATTGTGGTGGCTTCTCTTGTTGCGGAGCACGGGCTCTAGGGCATGCAGGCTTCAGTAGTTGTGGCGCAAGGGCTTAGTCGCTCCGCGGCATGTGGGATCTTCCCAGACCAGGGCTCGAACCCATGTCCCCTGCATTGGCAGGCAGGTTCTTAACCACTGTGCCACCAGGGAAGCCCTCTCTCTGTTATTGATATCACCACTCCTATTTCCTTTTGACTAGTGCTACCATCATATAACTTTTTTCATCTTTTACTTTTAATCCATTTGTATCTTTAGAATTAAGTACATTTCTGGTAGGCAGCATGTACTTGCATCTTACCTTTTTATCCAAACTGACAACTTTTGTTTTTTAACTTAGGTATTTAGACCATTTATATTTTTTAACATTTTTGAAATAATTACATACATTTTATTCAGTTTTTCCAAATTGTTAAATATTGCAAAATTAGAGTACAATATCAAAAACAGGAAATTGACATTGGTAAAATATTTGTGTGTAATTCTACATCATTTTATGACGTGTAGAACCGTATAACCATACCACAATCAAGATACAGAAGCATTTCATCATGGCAAAGACCTTCCTTATGATACCCCTTTACAATTGCACCTGCCATTTCTATAATCTCTGCAATCAAAGCTCTATAATTTTGCCATTTTGAGAATGTTAATAAATGGAATCTTACTGTATGTGACCTTTCAGACTTGCTTTTTTCATTCAGAATAACACCCTTGAGATCCATCCAAGCTGTTGTGTATATCAAAGGTCTACTTCTTTTCATTGTTGAGCAGTATTTCATGGTGTGGATATACCAATGTGCTTAACCACTCACCTATTGAGAGATATTTTGTCTCCTTTGAGTTTTTGAGTAATACAAATAAATCTGCTAGGAACAACATATACAGGTTTTTATGTAGACCATATGTTTTCTTTATCTGTGATAGATGCCCAAGAGTATAATTGCTGGTTCTATGAGTTGTATGTTTAGATTTTTTAAAGACACTGCCAAAAAAATTTTCAGAGTGGCTACAACATTTTACATCTCCACCAGCACTATATGAGACATCCTGTTTCTCTACATTCTTGCTAGCATTTAGTATTCTCACTAAATTTTATTTTAGTTGTTCTATGTGTTATAACATCTCATCATGGATTTAATTTGCATTTCCCTGAGATGTAGTGATGTTGAATATCTTTTCATGTGCTATCTACTATATGTATATATTTTTCAGTGAAAAGAATCTTCATGTTTTTTGTCCATTTTATAACTAAATTTTTGCTTTGTTTTTAATGTTGAGTTTTGAGACTCTTTTACACACCCTAGATGCGTCTTTTGTCAGATATATGGTTTGCAAATATTTTCTTTCAACATGTAGCTTGTTTTTTCATCTTCTTGACTGGATTTTTAACGAAGCAAAAGTTTTTCATTTGTATGTAGTCCAATTTATCAATTTTATCTTTTAGAGATGATGATTTTGGTGTCAGGTCTAAGAATTGTTTTCCTAGTCACAGACCTTGAAGATTTCCTCCTATGATATTTTTTCTAAAAATGTTATAGTTTTGTGTTTTACATTTAAATTTGTGCTCCATTTGAGTCAATAGTTGAATAAAATGTGAAATTTAGATCAAGGTTCTTTTTATTTTATTTTATTTTTTTACCTATGTATATCCAGGTGCTCAAGCACTATTTGTTGAAAATACTGTATTTCTTTGATTGACTTGCTTTTGCACCTTTGTCAAAAATTAATTGGTTACAAATGTGCAGGCTATTTCTGGGTTCTCTATTTTGCTCATCTATTGATCTATGTATCTATTCCAGGATATGGTCCAACTTGGTATGTGTACCATGGGTGCTTGAAAAAATGTGTATTTTACTGTTATTGAGTGAGGTTTTCTATAAATGTCAATTCGATCTTATTAGTTCATATATTGTTGAGTTAATATGTTGTTGAATTATTCTATATGCTTGCTGATTTTCTGTCTAGTTATTCAAACAATTGTTAAAATAAGGACATTGACATCTGCAACAAAATTGTGGATTTGTCTATTTATCCCATTTCTATCAGTTTTTGATTTACCTAGTTTGCGGCTTTTGTTTTCTTTTTGTTGTTTTGGTATATACACATTTAGGATTGATCTATCTTCTTGGTGAATTTACTATTTTATTATTACGTAATGTTCCTCTCTTTGCTGTAATTCTAATCTTTCTAATTTTAATATAGGAACTAGGAACTCCTGCTTTATTTGATTAACGTGTGCCCAGCATATTTTTTACACCCTTTCACCTTTAACCTGCCTATATTGTTATATTTTTAGTGAGTGTCTTACACACATAGTATAGATGGGTCATGTTTTTAATCACTCTGCCAACTACTGTATTATTTGCTGCATTTAGACTTTCCACATTTGATACATTTGGACCAATTACTTAATGTAAGTATTAATATGTTAAGGCTTAAGGCTGCCATTTTATTTGTGCTTGTGTGTGAGTTTTGTTTATCCATTTTTCTTTTCTTTTTCTGTTTACTTTTTCTTGCTTCACTCTGGAATACTTGAACACTTTTATGAATTTAATTAGATTTATATATAGTATTTTTTAGTGTGTCTCATTATATAGACTTTTTACTGGTTTCTGGTAGATATTATATTTTATAGACATAATATCACAATCTATTGGTGTCAACATTTTACCAGCTAAAGTGAACTGTATAAACATCATCTCACCTCCCTTTACTTCCCTTTACCTTTTCTCATTTATAATTGTCTTAAATATTAACTCTAGTTTCATTCATAGCCAGTTAAGACATTATTATAATTTTGCTTGAACCATCAATTATAATTTTAAAAACTCAGAAAGAGAAGAAAAATCTATTGTTTTTACCTATAATTTGTATCTTTCTATTATTCTTCCGTCTTGATGTTTCAAGTTTTCATCTTTTCATTTCCTTTGTGTTTAGAGAACTTCCTTAGCCATTATTTTAGGGTACTCTGCTGTAAAAAATTCTATTCATTTTCCTTAATCCAAAAATGTCCTAATTTTCTTTCATTTCTGTGTTTTCACTGGACATAGGATTTGGGGTTGACAGTTCTCTTTCAGCACTTGAAAAATGGTGTGTCACTTCTTTCTAGCCTCAGTGGTTTCTGGTAAGAAATCTGACATCATTATTTTTTTTCTGTAAAAAATACCTTTGGTATTTTGATAGGGGTTGCATTGAGTCTGTAGGTTATTTGGGGTAGTACTGTTATCTTAACAATATTGTCTTCCAATCCATGAACATGGGATGTGTCTCCATTTAATTGTGTCTTGTGTAAGTTCTTTCATCAAAGCTTTATTGTCTTCAGCATATAAATCTTTTACCTCCTTAATTAAGTTTATTCATAAGCATTTTATTCTTTTTGATGCTATTGCAAATGGAATTGTTTTCCTAATTTCCTTTTCAGATAGTTCATTTTTAATGTTTAGAGCAACTGATTTTTGAATGTTGATTTTGTATCCTTCATTGTTACTGAATTCTTTTATTAATTCTACCGTTTTTTTAATGGAATTTTTGGGGTTTTCTATATATATGATCATGTCATCTGCAAACAGGGATAATCTTATTTCTTCCTTTCTGATTTAGATGCTTTTTTCCCCTTGTCCAATTGCTCTAGCTATGACTTCCAGTACCATGTTGAAAAGAAATTGCAAGAGTGGGAATCGTTGTCTTGTTCCTGATCTTCGAGGAAAAGTCAGTTTTTCACCATTGAGCGTGTTGTTAGCCATGGGCTTTTCATACACGGCCTTCATCATGTAGAGATATTTTCTTTCTATTCTTCATTTGTTGAGAGTTTTTATCCTGAAAGTGTGTTGAATTTTGTCAAATGCTTTTCTCTGCATCTATTAAGATGATCATGTGATTTTTATCCCTTATCTTGTTGAGGTAGTGTATCACATTAATTGATTTTTGTATATTGGCATATCCTTGCATCCCAGGGATAAATCCCACTTGGTTGTGGTGTATGATCCTTTCATTGTGCTGTTGAATTCAATTTGCTAGTATTTTGGTGATGATTTTTGCGACTACATTTATCAAGGACGTTGGCCTGCAGTTTTCTTCTCTTGGGGTGTTTTCATCTGGCTTCAGTATCAGGGTAATGCTGGCCTCATAAAGTGAATTTGGAAATGTTCCCTCCTCTTCAATTTTTTCGAACAGTTCTAGAAAAATTGCTGTTAATTCTCCCTTAAATGTTTGGTAGAAGTCAACATGAGCTCGTACTTCAACATGAGTTCGTACTTCATGTTGAAAGGGAAGTATTTTGAATCTTGTATTGTAGTGTCACTTTAGCTTGTCTACTTGTTTAATAAATCACCATGTATCAATATATATTGTGAAAGCAATTAAAACTGCCAAGCTTCAATCTTTAAATCGGAAAATTAAACAAACCATCTGGTGACTTTTCTGTAATGTAATGCTTTTCTGTAATGTAAATCTATACAGAAAAAAATTGTGATATGTACTGCCCTCTGCAGTCTAAATTCAAATTTTGTATTTTGGTAAACTTTGAAAATTGTTTAAATTGCTAAGTAAAACACTAATTTTTGTTGAAGGGAAGTTCCAACATAAATAGGAGTGCCCAAAGGTGATGAAACCCACTTTTGAGTACCTGGTAGTGCCAAAGGGGGTAAAACTGGGTATCTAGTGTCAATAGAACCAGTAACAGCATGTCATCTGATCTTGACTGTACTTGGCCAGTTCCTGCCCATTTCTGAGCCTAGTTCTCTATCCTTCCAGCTGAGTCTCTGCTTCTCTTCTAAAAACGTATTTTTCTGCCTAAGTGAACCAAAATTGTGTTTTGCTGTTTTCAACCAAAAATCTTGACTGAAATCAATAGTAAACAGGAATTTATTTAATTGCTGACTTATAATTGCAAAGCAAAATGCTTATGAGCAGATATTGACTATCAAAATATTATAAATAAAATGCATTAGAGATGATAAAATATACATTAAAACTCGGATGCTAATGATTAGAGCTCGTACTTCATGTTGAAAGGGAAGTATTTTGAATCTTTTATTGTAGTGTCACTTTAGCTTGTCCACTTGTTTAATAAATCACCATGTATCAATATATATTGTGAAAGCAATTAAAACTGCCAAGCTTCAATCTTTAAATCGGAAAATTAAACAAATAACTAACTAAATAAATAAATACTGAGCAATTTTGGAAACATTAGAAGGTGGATTTCTAGAGTTTTTACATCTTTCCCTGCCTTAGATTACAGTTGTGTGCGCTTCCAAGTAACTTAATTATTTCCCATCCATCCATTCAAGTATCCCCAAGATGAAAGAACTAAAATAGAAGAAAAAGAAAGTTTTACTAGTCATTAGGTTACTTGAGAGTGAATATTATTCTCTAGTAGATATAGAAGAAAGAAAATGATATTTTCCATAATATTCATTTAAACAGATTCAGCTTAGTTTTTCTTCCAACTGTAGAAACTAAAACAGATCTAAAAAGCATCTGCATTACATCTCTATAACCTGAAGCTTATGAGCATTATTGCAACTGTTGAATTTCTGGTGGAATGTATTTATTAGTTATCATATTTCAGGAGAGTTCATAGTATGTACATATCTGTAAGAATGTGATTGTCTTAAAAAAGATAAGAAAAGGAAAGAAAACCTGAAACAGTGGCTTACATACACAGGGAGTATTTTTATCAGCTAACCTGTCAGGAAGTAACCTGTGCAATGGAAGCCATCAGGGAATCATGGCTCCTTCTATCTTCCTACTCCACTATCCTACCCTCATGTGTCAGACTGGAAGAAGAGGAGGGGTTAAAACACTCTCCTCCTAAAACTTTTCTTCTTCTTCTCCTTCTCCTCCTCCTTCTCCTTCCTCCTCTTCCTCTTCTTCTCATTCTCCTTATTCCTCTTCCTCTTCTTTTTTGAAAGATTACTGCATACTGCATACATCTCACAAACCAACAAAACTACCTCTCATCTGGCCACCCTGGCTAGAAGAGAGGCTGAACCAGTGACTAATTTAGCTTTCCACTCTCTTTAGTAGAAGGAAGCAAGGGAGAAGGGGTTGTAAATAAACAGCTTTTGAGTAGCCAGTCCACAATATCTGCAGCTGTGTGTTTACCTGTTAGAGCAAGTTCAAAGCACTTCGAATGAACTGAAACAATTAATCATACTTGATTATTTTCATAATTGATAGTAGGTTTAGCTGAAAGAACCAGATCAATTAGTTGTTTTGGCACCTGAGGAAATAGCTTGAGAAGGACTAGTGCCTTTGGGAAAATTACACAACAGCAAAATCTTTAGAATGTGCTGTGTGATCATGGCCAGGAAAAGATTCTCACAGTATTGTGCTGTTATTGTGAGGTAGAAATGTGAGAAAATCTTCTGGCTCAATGCCCAATTTCTGTCAGGTTTTACTAAGGCAATTTGTACCATAACAAAGTGTGTATTTTTGTTTCTTAACTAACTGAAGGTGTAGACCAAGTCCCATAATGCCACACTTTTCAATGAAGCAAAGATAGTTCATTTGAAATTTGAAGGTCATTTAATACTCTCTGTCCAAGACAACTAAAATGTGATTCTGTGAAATAAATTCATACTTTCAGAATATGGATACTTTTGAAAGAAAGGTCTAGATTAAATGTCATTCATTACTTTAGAGATGAAATAATAAATGAACTCAAAGAACAGTTTTCTGAGGCCCCAAAGTTTACTTTATTCTATTTTTTCCCAAAGAACTGTTCTTTTTTTTTTTTTTTTTTTAATTTTGCCTGCTGACTGTGTTGGGATATAACATGCTGGGCTTGTGTCTCTCACTGTGTTATGTGATGTCACCCAATAGGAGGTCTGCATTACTGTGCTGTACTTCCCTTTGGGTATGTCAAACCTGTGGCATTAATTTCTTCTTTGTCAGTCATGACCATGAGAACAAATGGTCCTTTATGTCCAAGGAACATGTACATGTCACAGCTGCTCCCCGCAACACACACACATGTGTGGAAATCAAGGAAAGTGAGTCATTAGAAAGCGTTTGATTTAATATTTTTATAAATTGGTCTTTCTAACATGTTTGATGAATTCTAATGTCTTACCTTCTTTGAAACCAAACCATAAAATAAAGAGTGAAGAAGAGATATCTCTTCTTGACAGTAGAATTCTAATTAATAGTTGGCTAAGAAATGATGGAAATAGATAATATCCATTAGGTAAGCCCCAGAAAATCATTATTGGATGCTAAAATTAATAGGACAAAGTATGACAAGAAACAGGATATTTGCCTAGTTTTAAAGTTTCTCTACACAAGATACATATTAATAAAAAGGAGGAAATGATACCTTCACAGTAATGGAACCTGACAGATACCACCTGAACTAATGGATCTAGGTTAACATTGCCAGTCATGAGACATACCGTCTTCCTGCACCTCCTCATGCTTGGATGCACTGAGAAGGGCCAGCATCCCCTCGGACATCCTGGTGGCTCTCTCTGCATCCTTCCCTGTGCACTCTGGGCTCCTTCACTTCTCCTTCTGCTAAGATGACCTCCAAGTTCCTATACCTTATAGGTCTATCTAGTCTCGTGACCATTTCCCCAGGAAATTTCTAGGTGCATCCTTCATTCAGAAGGCTGAGTTAGTGTAATGGGGAATATAAAAAGAATAAGACACACCATTGAGCCTCCACAACTTCAGAGCTTGGCCAAGAATACATAAATATGAGCACATAAATATACAACAAATGTAACTAAGTTCTATGATGTAGGTAGAAGCAATGTCACTGGCACCGGTGAGCTGGGCTTGGACGAAATGAGCACTGGCTAGTATATTTAGAATCTTATATCTATCACATTCTCAGGGAGGACATGCATCCTCAGATAAGAACCATTAAAACACAAGACCGCATGTGTAAAAGGAGATAAAACAGAAAGTTCCACACCCCTGCTTAATTATCATTCTGATATTGTATCAAACGTTTCTCCCCTTTTATTTCCCTTCAATCATTTTTGCCCCCGAATTGTCCCTCTATGATCTCTTATTCCTTCTTAAAATCATCCCTTCTATTTTTCTGCTTTCGATATGTTCATAAAAATACCATGTAGATGTTGATAATGGGAGGAGACTATGCACATATGGTGGCAGGGGTTATATGGAAAATCTCTGTACCTTCCACTCAATTTTGCTGTGAACCTAAAACTGCTCTAAAAAGTAAAGTCTGTTAAAAATTAACATAATTTCTTAGGTATAGTGATATACATGGCCTCATAATTTGCATATCATTTAGGCATAAACATTGTAATTTTTTTATCTGTAGAATTGTTAATTACTGAAAAGTTTATGAGTGTGTGTGTGTGTGTATGTGTGTGTGTGTGTGTGTGTGTAATCTGTTTTCTTTTGGGTCCATCAAAATGAAATTACCATCTGTGTTTAAGACTGATTTAAATATTTTCTTGACTGAAGGCCAAAACAGTAGCAGGAAGAATCCTTGAAGCGCCTTCTAACATTGCACTTCCTTCCATTTTAAGGCATTTTGGCAAAGCATCACCTTGTTCGTACACAATGACAGTGAATATTGGTATCACTTATCATCGATTAGTAGACTGTTCCTTGAGATCTTGGTAGCAATTACATTTTACTGATAGTATTAGAAGACCAAGGATGAAAGAAAGTCATTCAGATGTCTAGACAGTGAGTTACAGAAGTTAGGGTCCCTGGGAGAATGTGAATTAAAGATTAGCAAAGAGAATGAGTATAGTATGCAAAGAAAGTCATCAGTTTGCCCTTGAAAAGAGGAGATGAAACAAAAATTACAAAACAAGCACCATAACTGTCTAAATTAAATTGTCTCATTTTTTCTGGGCAGATCAGGTCTGTATACTGGTCAGATCTTTGTCCTGCTTTATAGCAGTTTTTAAAACAAATTTTAATGAGTACTCGTGTGGTGTTTTACCTTGTACAAATGGCTTTCTCTCACACTATCTCATGCATTTCTCCATGATTCTATGAGATAGGTATGAGAAACACTCTCACTTTATAGACGAGAAGGCTGAGTCTCAGCAAGGGCTGGTATTTTGTCCCAGTTAACCAGGTCTAGTACATAGGGGACCAAGTTCTTGGATCACATCTCCTGCTCCAAGGTCCAAGATCTTCCCACAACACCGCTCAACTACTCGGAAACTAACTGGGGAAACAAGCTGTCAATAGCCACTGTCTGAAGGTTTTTGATCTAGCCTCTATGCTTAAAATTCTTGACTCTCAAAACACCCAAAAATGAATGATAAGTGATTTCTAGTATAACCTAAGAAAATACAGCCTTGAAGGTGATCTCCTAGAATAACATTAAGAATTAATTGAGGGGATGTCTTGCCAAGCTAAAGGCCCCTTGTCTATCCCAAGGGCTTCAGGGAGTAACCATCTCTTTCTTCCTCCACCCACTCCCCTCATGTTCCTGCTCAGCACCAATTCTGGATACCATTGCCATTCTGGGGCACCAAGGGGGCTGACAAATGTGTTACTCTTCCTTCAAGCTGCTCATTACTTTATCAAACTTAATTTAAATAGTGAGTATGTCTTCCAAATGGCACTTAGGTATCTGTTCCTTTTCTACTATTCTCTAGGAAAGACAACATGTGATTCAGACAGTTCAATAGATTGTTTTCATGAAGCTGCCACATCTTCAAAGGATGACAAAAATGTGCTGCAGCCTGAGAGATAGGAAAGAACAATACAGAACAGTGACAAAAGGAACCATACAAATGTCCTTTCACTCTTCGATCAATAACTACCTTCAGATATGAAATTCAGTTCATAGCATTAAAATGCATAATTACTCTGTACAGCATAATTACCCCATACAGCATATTGTTGGTGAAAATATTTCTCAAAGCTGTTTCGCATTTTTTTAGACTTTAGTATGGTATCTCCATAACTTCTTCCTTTGAGGAAAGTGTTGATGTCAGATTATTTCTTCTAAAGCAGTGCCCTGATATTAAGTGGAGGCTCATTCCATACTCAGGCTTTCCCATAACCACTCATAATCTCACCTTCTGTCTGACTCATCCCTAAGACTCCTGAAGCTTCTCTGAACCAATCACTAGTCATACAGAGCTTTCATCAACTATTTACAAACCCTGCCCACCAGGAACCACCAATTAAAGGAGATGATTTAAGTGTGGAGAGTATCTGAAGGTTATGTGATCACAATAGCAAACATGATGAGAATAAGGAGAAAACAAAGGGATGACATTCTATCATCCCATGTTCTAATTCCTCAGTGACACAACTTTTCTGGTTCATATTTTCTATGTGAGTAGGTCCCCATTTCATTTTATTTTATGTTATGCATATATATATATATATATATTTATTTATTTATTTATTTCATTTTGGAATTAGAGGCCCTCATTACTCCCCTTCCAGTCTCATCCTTTTCACTACCATTCCCAGAGCCACATGTACACTAAGTGAGACTAAGTTATTTTAACTGCTATTTCCAAAGTCATCACAGATTCCTGTAAAACTTCTCTCTCTTAGTCCTTGTTTAGTAAATTAGACATCCTTACTGTATCTGTTGAATCTCACTGTAATGTGGAGTCAATTCATCACATTTGAGTGGAAAATGTCTCATAGAAGCTAGAGAGACAGTTTAAGGCCTATATGGGAGAAGAATCTAAAAAAAAAAGAAAAAAAGAGTGGATATATGTATATGTATAGCTGATTCACTTTGCTGTACACCTCAAACTAACAGAACATTGTAAATCAACTATACTCCAATAAAATTTTTTTAAAAAGTGAAAGGATTTTTTTAAAGTTTTTAAAATTTTGACTGACTCACTTGAATGAAGTCAATAGCCTAAGATAGGATGGTTTCAATAAATTGATCGGCACTGGTTTACCTATGACCCAGTCTTTTCTTACTGGAGGCTCTGTAGAGCTTTACTTTGGTTAATTGATAAAGTAATGAATACTCCATTAACCACCATTTCCAGGGGATTCACAGCAGCTGTTTTATTATGTTGCTATCTCCCATAACACTAAATGTGTGTCATAAGAAATAAACATTTGGTAATTGTTTATTGATTTTAAGTCTTTATGAGGAAGCACCTTTGTTTTCAAAATTATTTTTTCAATGTTTTTCTGTTACTTTTAGTTTTCATTTTTAAAATACAGAAGATAATACCTTACCAAAGATGATATACAGATGGCAAATAAGCACATGAAAAGATGCTCAACATTGTACTTCATTAGGAAATTGCAAATTAAAACAGTGAGATACCATCACATACCTATTAGAATGGCTAAAATCCAAAACACTGACAATACCAAATGCTGATGAGGATGTGAAGCAACAGGAACTCTCACTCATTGCTGGTGGGAATGCAAAATGGTAGAGCCACTTTGGAAGACAGTTTGACAGTTTCTTACAAAACTAAACATAATATTACCACAAGACCAAACAATCACACTTCTTGGTATTTACCCAAATGAGTTAAAATATGTCCACACAAAAACTTGCACACAGATGTTTATAGCAGCTTTATTCATAATTACCAAAAGTTGGAAGCAACCAAGATATCCTTCAGTAGATGAATGCTTAAATAAACTGTGGTACATCCAGTGCTAAAAGAAATTAGCTATCAAGCCATAGAAACACATGGAGGAAGTAATAATGAATATTACTAAGTGACAGAAGCCAATTTTAAAAGGTTACATACTGTATGATTCCAACTATGACATTCTGGAAAAAGCATAACTATGGAAACAGTAAAAAGATAAGTGTCAGAATTTTTAAGGGGGGGGGAGGGATGACTAGGTGGGGCACAGGGGGTGTTTAGGGCAGTGAAGCTATTCTGTATGATACCATACTGGTAGAATCATGTCATTATACATTTGTCCAAACCCATAGAATTTGTCCAAACCCATAGTGTCCAATACTAAGTGTGAACCCTAATGTAAACTATGGACTTTGGGTGATAATGATGAATCAGTGTTAGTTCATTCATTGTAACAAATGTACCACTCTGGTGTAGGATGTTGATGGTACAGGAGGCGGTGCTGGGGGGAAGGGGAGGGAATATGTGGGAATTCTCTATACTTTCTCCTCAATTTTGCTGTGAAGCTAAATCTGCTCCAAAAATTATAGTCTATATATGTAGAAAAATACATAAGATAAACATTGTATTTGATAGTATTTTATAAAGCATGCACCTATATTATTTTCTTATGGCATGAATTCATACATTCTTTGGGTCTAATATTGATATTTTACTCCAAAGATAACTATGTTTTTTGATTCTCAGCTCACATTCATAGGTCAAAAATCACGGATCTAATACACACACACACATAAACACACACACACACACACAAGCTTTATAGGAAATAAGTTTTCTAGATGGCATGGAGGTAAATGGGTTTATTTTTGGATTTCTCAGGTCATTTAAATATGCTCATTTGCTTCATGACTCTCCAAGGAGAGATGTGGTATGCAGGGTTTCTAAACATATCTTGAGAGATTAACCCCTCTGTCAAAGAGCTTCTTATATGCCAGGTGGTCAAAAAATAAAATTGAGAAAACCAAATAAGGATAGGGATACCAACTGTCCCAGAACTGGATGACTCCACAGTTCTCTCATTTCTACCACTCGCAGAAATTGCTCTTGTAAGGTTATCTGTTGTTATGTCTTCATTTTTAAATCCAAGGACCATTACTCAGTTCCCATCTTTCCTCTTGTAGCATTTCACACTATTGATCACTCCTTCTTGAAACTATTTGGCAACCAGGTCACAACACAGCCTTATTTTATCCTACTACCTCATTTGTTGCTGCTTCTGTTAACTTGGTTGGAATTCCTTGACCTCTAAATTATGTTGAAAAAAGCTTTGGAGCTCAGGTCTCAGATCTGTTCTTTTCTCTATCTATGTTTACTCTCTTGGCAATCTCATTTAATCTAACTTTAAATGCTCATCTATATCTGAGGATCCTCCAAGATGCATATGACTGCATCTTCATCATTCAGCAAGTCAAGAATGGAATAAGAATTAAGAAATATCAGGCTTTACATTACAAAATTCTATGCTGCATATTCCTTTGAAATAAATGTTGCAAACTGTATTTCCTATTACATACTACCTGTGATGGTTAATTTTGTGTGTCAATTTGGAGGGTGGTTTTGGATGAGATTAAACTTTGAGCAAGCGGATTGACCTCCGAAATGTGGATGAGTGTCATCCGTTCAGCTGAAGGCCTGAATAGTGGAAAAAGATTGGCTTCCCTGAGCAAGAGAGAATTCTTCAGCAGACTTCAGACTGTTTCCCTGGAGAACCCTTACTAATACACCATCCAAAGATTCAAAACAGAGTGAACAAACAAAAAAGAAGGAAGCTTAAATTTACTTAATATCTTCTACTTAATTTTCAAAGCTCTGATTATGTGCTTTGAATTAAGCTGTCTTCTATGCAGCTGTGAGATCACAGGCAAACATCAAGGACAAAACATCTTTTCTTTCTTTTGAGCTCTTCTCTTTTACTAAAAACAGGCCTCACTTGGGGGTAAAAATATGTGTTCTACCATGAAAGGAAAAAAAGAAAAAGATGCAAAACATCAACAATGAATGTGCTTATTCTGAAGAACAAAGCCCTTTGAGTGCTGTAATACATAAGTGAGGAAAGAGTAATTTTAACCCATTTTGAGAATTTTGAACTTGATAAGGAAGTCTATTACTGCCTTGGAATCTTTAATTTCTGGGCTGGACTGACAGCAAGTATGGAAACAAGAACATACAGGTATACCTATCTTGAAAAAAAACTTAGTTACTGCTTCTTCTTTGGAGAATTTACTGGTTTTAGTATGTAATATTCACTCCTGGGTATATTTGAGATATCGAATATCTTTTGCAGAAGTATAAATAACAGACAACAAGAAAACGTTAAC
This sequence comes from Balaenoptera borealis, assembly GCF_965194805.1. Classification (NCBI taxonomy): domain Eukaryota; kingdom Metazoa; phylum Chordata; class Mammalia; order Artiodactyla; family Balaenopteridae; genus Balaenoptera; species Balaenoptera borealis. The sequence goes on along the minus strand of NC_138881.1, from coordinate 31,555,984 downwards.
AATTATTTGAGTCTTACTATGTGACTGGCTCCTTGTTAAACACTATTATACGTTATTTCACTTGGAATTTATACCACTGTGAGACAAGTACCATTATTTCCCCCATTTATAAATGATCATAGTTAGAAAATTTATTAATGGTCATTTGTTAATTTCACTGATATTTCAGTTGAGGAAATAGGTTAAAAGTGGTTAGGTGAGTTGTCTAATGATACATGGCTGGTTAATAGTAAAGTTGAGATCAAAATGCTGGCCAGTAACTACTGTTTGGTTAATTCATGGTAAATCATTATTGTGCCATTTATTTTGCATTATAGCAGCCTTTCTCAACCAGAGTTTCGTGAAAGAATTCAGCCTTATAGTCCTAAGACATCCATTGTATTTAATGGATAAAATTATCTTCTCTATGTCTAGAATTCATCCATTAACATCTGGCCAACTCCCGTTTGTCTTTTATAAATCAGTTTCAATGCCACTTCCTTAGGGAAACCCTCCCATCCCCCAGGACATGCTAGATCCCCCTGTTATTCCTTCTCACAGCCCACACTTTTAATTCACAGCCCTTATCACAATTAGGGCTACTGTGATCTGTGCCTGTCTATCCCTCCACCTCCATCCATAAACTACGCTGAAAGCTCTGTGAGGGCAGTGGCCGAGTCTGTTTACCACTAACTCTCAGCACCTATCCCCTGGCCTGGATACAGGAGGCACCCAAGTATATGGAGTGTTTGATTCATGAATGAAGTAATGAATGGACTAATAGAACCAGGACAGCACAATGCAGGAACACTGCAGCCCCTTCTCATTTTGCCTCATTTGGCTAATCTAGCTTGGGTATGCTGGGAGGCTGACATTCCATCTCCTATACTTGGGCAGGGAATCCACTGTTTCCCAAAGATCCACATTGTCGTTGTTCCAGCCTCATAATGAACAACAGTCATTCCTCCCCAAGAATAAAGCCATCTCCCTGGAATCAACATAAAACCCAAAGGAAAGGCAACTAACATTACATACCTACTATTTGCCAATCAATTATGTATCTTATCTGATTTTCACATCAGCTCTGCAGAACAAATATAATTCCTATATTTAAAGGTAATGCAACTGAGACCCAGAGAAGTTAAATGCCTTCTTATGATCACAAAAAAAGGCTAATCTGAAACATGGACCGATGTATGTGTGGTTCTAAAGCTATGCTATTTCTCATATACCAAGCTTTGGTGGAGGAGGGTATCATGGTGAGCTATCCTTAGTTTGAGTGCCACTGGGAGTGCCCATGACTGCCTCTCTGTTTGCCTCTAAAAACTAAAGGTATAGAAGGGAAGAACCTCTTAAAAAGGGAGGAAAGAGAAGAGTATACATAAAGAAATAGGACCAGGTGTACTTCTGCTTATTCCTCAAATCATTATTAAGTACCTATATCAGGCACAGAGGCTGGGGACAAATTATGATTGTTTTTTAAAAAATAACTTTAGATTTACAGAAAAGTTGTAAAGATAGTCCAGTGTTCCCTGTCTACCTTTCACCCAGTTTTCCCAAATGTAAGTACCTTATATAACTATGGTACCTTTATCAAAAACTAGTAAGTTAAGGGATGCAACTAAGAGTTTGCATGCCACAAGTAAGAGACCACATGCCACAACTAAGAGACCGCATGCTGCAACTAAGACCAGGAGCAGCCAAAATAAATAAATAAATATTTTTAAAAAATAAAGCATAAAAAAACTAGTAAGTTAACATTGGTATATCACTATTAACTAAGCTATACATTTCACTATTTTTTTTTCACTAAATCTCACTGCATGCTGAGAAATTATTTCCTAGAATGTTCATACTTATAGAAAATGTTATTTCAAATACACTTTAGTAATATTTAAAGGAAAAGACCTTTGTTTCATGATGGAAATACATAGTTTTAGTTTCAGTGAGAGATAAATTAGGTTTAATTTAATTACACATACAAGTACCTGGGGATATGACTCTACTGAGTTGTGAAATTGACAATATGTAATATCATTGATTTATATAATGCATTAAAAAATGGTGAGGTTCATGAGTGAGACCTTCTAACTTCACCCTCCTGGACAGATGTTTCCAAGTTGTGTGATTATAATAACATCATTGAGAACAACAAAAATAATATCTGATATCTACTGTGGAGGAGGAAGAATTTTTTCTGTATCCTTCTAGGTTCTTCTGACTGGTCTAAAAATTAAATTGACATGAGACAGTTAACAGGAGAAAATCAAACAAAAATTTAGTAGCACGTATACATGGGAGAGACCCTGAAGAATTAAGTAACTCATCACTGTGGCTGAAAACTTCATGTTAAATACCATCTTCAGCTAAAGACAAAAGAGGGTGTTGGGAGGAGTGGTTTGGGACCTCAAAAGGGAGGAAGGCAACAGACATAGAGATGGAAAAGCAAATGTTTGGTAAACAAATGTTTGCTGTGCCATGCAGAAACAACGGGACACAGAGAGGAATTATAACAGACTTTGCTAGGATCCTCCCTGTCTACAAACTTAGTTCATACTATAGTTATCTATGGTACCAGTTCCCTTGCTGGAACGGTCCTCTATCTACATTCTTTAGGCAGTTAGGGGAAAAGTCAAATTTTCTTCCTGAGTCTCTTGGGCCTTGATTGTTTTTAGCTAGAAATAATTCACATGCCAAAGAAACATTTTGGGGTAGCAAATTTCCCTCCCCTACACTCCTCAGAACATAGTATATGCCAATTATAGTTCTTATTTTATTTTTTTCCAACTTCACTGAGATATGGTTGACAAATAAAAATTGTATATTTCTAGGTTGTACAATGTGATTTTTTAACATGTACAATGTGATGATTTAATATACATGTACACTGTGAAATGATTATCACGATCAAGTTAATTATGATATTATGATTGGTAAAAAGAAACATGTATTGGGTCTTCAACCCCTTTCCTGGCACAGGGCTCCTAAAACCCTTGGAATTTTCTATGATAAGAGCAATCAAGGAGTCTTTTGTTATGTTAATGAAGTGACTTTTGGAAAGCCCTTGAGTAACCTAGGGAATGGGGGTTGGTTGCCAGGAAACCAACCAAAATTAGAGGATTGGAACTTTCAGTCCCACCTTCCATGACCTTCAGGGAAGGGAGAAGGCTGGAGGTAGAATCAACTGTCAATGGCTAATGATTTAATCAATCATGCCCATGTAACAAAGCCTCCAAAAAGCCCAAAAGAACAGGTTTAGGAGAGCTTCCAGATTGGTGAACAAGTGGAGGTTCGGGGACAGTGGCGTGCTCAGAGAGGGCAGTGGAAGCTCCACACCCCTCCACACATGGCTGGCCTTAAGAATCTTTTCCATCTGGATGTTCACCTGTATCCTTTATCGAATCCTTTTTTAATAAAGTAGTAAACAGTAAAGTCAACAGTTTTCCTGAATTCTGTGAGCCACTCTAGGTAGATAGTGTCAGAACTGAGCTACAGTAAGTCCCCTACATACGAACCTTCAAGTTGTGAACTTTCAAAGATGTGAACGTGCGTTCCATCAATGTCAGGCGTGAGTGATTGCAGCTTGCCCTCCGTCTCCTATTGCTGACGATCCTTCAGCTCTATCATCTCCCACCTCCTCTCCCTCCTCCAGTCAGTAACTCTTCTTGCCTGTTCACTCGATGCCAGCCCTTGTATGCCAGCTGTTGTACTGCACTACTGTACTTTTCAAGGTGCTGTACTGTAAGATTTAAAATGTTTATTTTTTGTGTTTGTTTTTTATGTATTATTTGTGTGAAAAGTATTATAAACCTACTACAGTACTATATAGCCGATTGTGTTAGCTGGGTACCTAGGCTAACTTTGTTGGACTTACAAACAAATTGGACTTACGAATGCACTCTCAGAACGGAACTTGTTTGTATGTAAGGGACTTACTGTAAATTGTAGGGCACACAACCTGCTTGTGAGAATCGCTTGGAAAACACTCCACATTTAGTGACCAGAAGTGTCAGAATTGAAGTGTTCTGTGTGAGTGTGGTAGTAGTGTAAATCAAAGGAGAAAGACACATAGGAGGGAAGAACTGGAGTATTTCCTAATATTCAATTGGTGATAGTGGTGTGTTCTTCTACTTCATAATTAAACATATCCGTCACCTCACACAGTTACTATTTGTGTGTGTGTGTGGTGAAAACACTTAAGATTTGCTCTCTTAGCAAATTTCAAAGTATATAATACTGTTGTAAACAAAGAAAAACAAAGAGCTTTGCTCATGACCCAGTTCTACAAGGACTAAGTCATAATCCACTGCAGTTGCCCACCAACAGTGCACTCTGAGAGGAATTCAAGATGAAAAACAGGATGAGGCACTCTGTGCTTTGGAAAAACAGGCCCCATAGATAGTTCAATGCATATCTCAGGAAGAATTTTAATGAACCCAGATTCTTATATCTTCTCATACATAGAAAAGCACTAAAGTCATTAAATTGAGATATCTGTTCTTTGTGAATACCAGTAATCTTTTATCAAGATGCATGTTTGACTGCATGGATTCCCTAGCCAAAAATCACATATAAGATGTTTTCTCTCCTACCTCTTTGGAGCAGTGCCCTCAGAGCTACTGAGAGGCTGTCTCTCAGGCTATAGTCCTCAGTAAGACCCTGAATAAAACTTAAACCTATAACTCTTACATTGTGCATTTTTCTTGAGGTCTACACAGTACTACTAACTATAATCACCATGCTGTTCATTAGACTCCCAGAATTTACTCATCTTATAAAAGAAAGCTTACACCATTTGACAAACATTTCCCCATTTCCCCCACCCTCCAGCCCCTGTCAACCACCATTCTACTCTCTGGTTCTATGATTTCAAGTTTTTTAGATTGTAGAATCTAAAGGGAGATCATATAGTCTTTGTCTTCCTGTGTCTGGCTTATTTTGCCAGCTACTGTTCTAAGTGTTTTATGTCTTAATATATTTAATCCTCAGAACACCTATCTATGCAAATTAACATTAAAGTTAAAAATAAATTAATATTCAAAAGGAAATGGCAACTGGTGAGTTGAAGGCAAGATAAATATTTTGCTCAGTGTTCAGTGAGTTATGATGTTAATTAGAATGAGAGAACAGGGAAGTATTTAAGAAACATCTCCTTTGTCTCCTAATTTACAGGTTAGTGAACTGATGCCCAGAGGTGACAGGTAAATCACAGTGGTCACATAACAATTCTGAAACATAGGGTTCAATTTTGGTATGTTGTAACTTTTACATAATCCATAGTTTGTCTCCTCTCATCTATACAACCAAAGGTCGAGAAATAAATAGATCAATGGAATAGAAAGGAGAGCTTATAACCAGACCTGTGTGTCAAAATGTAAGATATGGTAACTGGAGATAGAATTGATTACTTAGTTCAGTGATTTTTTTAAAAATTTATCTTTATTTCTTTCTGGCTGCATTGGGTCTTCATTGCCATGCGCGGGCTTTCTCTAGTCACAGTGAGTGGGAGCTACTCTTCGTTGTGGTGCGCGGGCTTCTCACTGTGTTCACTTCTCTTATTGCGGAGCACGGGCTCTAGGCATGTGGGTTTCAGGAGTTGTGGCACGTAGGCTCAGTAGTTGTGGCTTGTGGGCTCTAAAGCACAGGCTCAGTAGCTGTGGCACACGGGCTTAGCTGTTCCACAGCATGTGGGATCTTCCCAGACCAGGGCACGAACCCTGGTCCCCTGCATTGGCAGGCAGATTCTTAACCACTGCACCACCAGGGAAGCCCTCAGTGATTCTTAAGGTTGGTCCCCAAAAACATGGGGGCCTCTGATACTTCTTTGGGAGGTCTGAAAAGTCAGAAACATTTCTAAATGAATTTATAAATAAATAATTATTTTCAGTTTTAAAGTATACTGCTATAACCCACATGGACAAATAATTTTTAGTTGCCTCAATCAAAAAGTATAAAGGCTTGCTAAGACCAAAGATCTTGGTCTGGCTTAGTGATGGTCTGCTTACTTTGGGTTTAATTGGTTCAGTCTTTAGGGAGAAATAAAGCTAGACTCTATAAAATGTATAAAAGAAAAGTCATACAAGCATAAATCACCACTATGCATTTTATAAGCATATTCAAGATGTCAAACTACAGTGAATATTTGTTTAATGGAGGAAAATAGGAAAGAGATTTTGGGGCTCGAGATAGGGAAACAAGAGGAAAATGCTGCTGAAGTGGACAAATGATAGTGTAGCATGCCATAACTTAAATGTATTAGTTAAACTACTTTCTGCAACTGAAGTTATGAAAAAAAAATCAAAGAAGTCAAGTTTTTGCTGTATTGAATAATAAGGATTTAACTCTCCTTGTTAGCAAATGTAAGAGAATGTTAGAAGACAAGAGTCTGGTGTAAAAATTGTTATGATCCTGTCTATGAAAATGTCTCATAAATGAAGTGCTTAAACATTTACAGGTAAATATTTATGACTTGAAGATTAGTTAGAGAGTGATTCACCCATGCCTGAAAAACCTCACTCAGCCCTCTCATTTTTCCTACAAGCTGATGATAAGGTTCTATTCAAGAACTTCTACTATACATGATATTATTCTCAAAACTCTCTTCTTATCTATCAATAAAAAATCTCTCTCTTTACCAGAATCAAACAAATGTCATTTTGTTTTCATACTAAGAGTATTAAATATTAATTAAGAATAATACAGAAGAGTAAGATGTGGAGATCACCCTCCTCCCCACAAGTACATCAGAAATACATCTACATGTGGAACAACTCCTACAGAACACCTACTAAACGCTGGTAGAAGACCTCAGACCTCCCAAAAGGCAAGAAACACCCCACGTACCTGGATAAGGCAAAAGAAAAAAGAAAACACAGAGACAGAAGAATAGGGATGGGACCTGCACCTCTGGGAGGGAGCCATGAAGGAGGAAAAGTTTCCACACACTAGGGAGCCCCTTCACTGGCGGAGACTAACGGGGGGTTGGGGGGTGGCAGGGTGGGGGGAGCTTCGGAGCCACGGAGGAGAGCGCAGCAACAGGGGTGCAGAAGGCAAAGCGGAGAGATTCCCGCACAGAGGATTGGTGCCGACCAGCACTCACCAGCCCGAGAGGCTTGTCTGCTCACCCGCTGGGACGGGCGGGGGCTGGGAGCTGAGGCTCCGGCTTCGGAGGTCGGATCCCAGGGAGAGGACTGGGGTTGGCTGCGTGAACACAGCCTGAAGGGGGCTAGTGTGCCACAGCCAGCCGGGAGGGAGTCCAGGAAAAAGTCTGGACCTGCCTAAGAGGCAAGAGACCACTGTTTCAGGGGGTGCGAGGAGAGGGGATTCCTTCCCTGTCTGCCCACAGAAGGCAGAGCACCACTTAAACAAGCTCCAGAGATGGGTGCGAGCTGTGGCTATCAGCTCAGACAACAGAGATGGGTATGAAACTCTAACGCTGCTGCTGCAGCCACCAAGAATCCTGTGTGCAGGCACAGGTCACTATCCACAACCCCCCGGGAGCCTGCGCAGTCCGCAACTGCCAGGGTCCCATGATCCATGGACAACTTCCCTAGGAGAACACACAGCATGCCTCGGGCTGTTGCAACGTCACGTCAGCCTCTGCTGCTGCAGGCTCGCCCCACATTCGTACCCCTCCCTCCCCCCGGCCTGAGTGAGCAAGAGAAACATAATCAGCCGCTCCTTTAACCCCGTCCTGTCTGAGCGAAGAACAGACACCCTCAGGCGACCTACACGCAGAGGCAGGGCCAAATCCAAAGCTGAACCCCAGGAGCTGTGCAAACAAAGAAGAAAAAGGAAATCTCTCCCAGCAGCCTCAGGAGCAGTGGATTAAATCTCCACAATCAACTTCATGTATCCTGCATTTGTGGAATACCTAAATAGACAACGAATCATTTCAAAATTGAGGTGGTCGACTTTGGGAGCAACAATATATATGTTTTTTTCCTTTTTCTCTTTTTGTGAGTATGTATGTGTATGCTTCTTTGTGTGATTTTGTCTGTATAGCTTTGCTTTTACCATATGTCCTAGGGTTCGGTCTGTCCGTTTCTTTTGTTGTTGCTGTTGTTGTTTCTTTCTTTTTTTTTTAGTATAGTTTTTAGCGCTTGTTATCATTGGTAGATTTGTTTTTTGGTTTGGTTGCTCTCTTTCTTTTTTTTTTCTTTTTATACTGCTTTTTAATTTTTTTATTTTTAATAATCATTTTTTATTTTAATAACTTTATTTTATTTCATTTTATTCCTTTCTTTCTTTCTTGTTTTCTCCCTTTTCTTCCAAGCCGTGTGCCTGACAGGGCCTTGGTGCTCTGGCCGGGTGTCAGGCCTCTGCCTCTGAAGTGGGAGAGCCGAGTTCAGGACACTGGTCCACAAGAGACCTCCCAGCTCCATGGAATATCAAACACTGAAAGCTCTCCCAGAGATCTCCATCTCAATGCTAAGACCCATCTCCACTCAACGACCAGCAAGCTACAATGCTGGACACCCTATGCCAAACAACTAGCAAGACAGGAACACAACCCCACCCATTAGCAGAGAGGCTGCCTAAAATCATAATAAGGCCACAGACACCCCAAAACACACCACTGGACACGGTCCTGCGCACCAGAAAGATAAGATCCAGCATCATCCACCAGAACACAGGCACCAGTCCTCTCCACCAGGAAGCCTACACAACCCACTGAACCAAACTTAGCCACTGGGGGGCAGACAGCAAAAACAATGGGAACTACGAACCTGCAGCCTGTGAAAAGGAGACCCCAAACACAGTAAGTTAAGCAAAATGAGAACACAGAGAAACACACAGCAGATAAAGGAGCAAGGTAAAAACCCACCAGACCACACAAATGAAGAGGAAATAGTCAGTCTACCTGAAAAAGAATTCAGAATAATAATAGAAAAGATGGTACAAAATCTTGAAAATGGAATGGAAAAAATATAAGAAAGGTTTAACAAGGACCTAGAAGAACTAAACAGCAAACAAACAATGTTGAATAACACAATAAATGAAATTTAAAATTCTCTAGAAGGAATCAATAGCAGAATCACTGAAGCAGAAGAATGGATAAGTGACCTGCAAGATAAAATAGTGGAAATAACTACTGCAGAGCAGAATAAAGAAAAAAGAATGAAAAGAATTGAGAACAGTCTCAGAGACCTCTTGGGCAACATTAAACGCACCAACATTCGAATTATAGGGGTCCCAGAAGAAAAGAAAAAGAAAGGGTCTGAGAAAATATTTCAAGAGATTAGAGTTGAAAACTTCCCTAATATGGGAAAGGAAATAGTTAATAAAGTCCAGGAAGCACAGAGAGTCCCATACAGGATAAATCCAAGGAGAAACACGCCAAGATACATATTAATCAAACTATCAAAAATTAAATACAAAGAAAAAATATTAAAAGCAGCAAGAGAAAAATAACAAATAACATACAAGGGAATCCCCATCAGGTTAACAGCTGATCTTTCAGCAGAAACTCTGCAAGCCAGAAGGGAGTGGCAGGACATATTTAAAGTGATGAAAGGGAAAAACCTACAACCAAGATTACTCTACCCAGCAAGGACCTCATTCAGATTCAACGGAGAAGTTAAAATCTTTACAGAAAAGCAAAAGCTAAGAGAATTCAGCACCACCAAATCAGCTTTACAACAAATGCTAAAGGAACTTCTCTAGGCAGGAAACACAAGAGAAGGGAAAGACCTACAATAACAAACCCAAAACAACTAAGAAAATGGGAATAGGAACATACATATCGATAATTACCTTAAATGTAAATGGATTAAATGCTCCAACCAAAAGACATAGACTGGCTGAATGGATACAAAAACAAGACCCATATATATGCTGTCTACAAGAGACCCACTTCAGATCTAGGGACACATACAGACTGAAAGAGAGGGGGTGGAAGAAGATATTCCATGCAAATGGAAATCAAAAGAAAGCTGGAGTAGCAATTCTCATATCAGACAAAATAGACGTTAAAATAAAGACTATTACAAGAGACAAAGGACACTACATAATGATCAAGGGATCCATCCAAGAAGAAGATATAACAATTGTAAATACTTATGCACCCAACATAGGAGCACCTCAATACATAAGGCAAATGCTAACAGCCATAAAAGGTGAAATCGACAGTAACACAATCATAGTAGGGGACTTTAGCACCCCACTTTCACCAATGGAAAGATCAACCAAAATGAAAATAAATAAGGAAACACAAGCTTTAAGTGATACATTAAACAAGATGGGCTTAACTGATATTTATAGGACATTCCACCCAAAAACAACAGAATACACTTTCATCTCAAGTGCTCATGGAACATTCTCCAGGATACATCATATCTTGTGTAACAAATCAAGCCTTGGTAAATTTTAGAAAATTGAAATCGTATCAAGTATCTTTTCCGACCACAACGCTATTTGACTAGATATCAATTACAGGAAAAAATGTGTAAAAAATACAAATACATTGAGGCTAAACAATACACTACTTAATAACCAAGAGATCACTGAAGAAATCATTGAGGAAACCAAAAAATATCTAGAACCAAATGACAATGAAAACACGATGACCCAAAACCTATGGGATGCAGCAAAAGCAGTTCTAAGAGGGAAGTTTATAGCAATACAATCCGACCTCAAGAAACAAGAAACATCTCCAATAAACAACATAATCTTACATCAAAAGCAATAAGAGAAGGAAGAACAAAAAAACCCCAAAGGTTGCAGAAGGAAAGAAATCATAAAGATCAGATCAGAAATAAATGAAAAAGAAATGAAGGAAACAATAGCAAAGATCAATAAAACTAAAAGCTGGCTCCTTGAGAAGATAAACAAAATTGATAAACCATTAGCCAGACTCGTCAAGAGAAAAAGGGAGAAGACTCAAATCAACAGAATTAGAACGGAAAAAGGAGAAGTAACAACTGACACTGCAGACATACAAAGGATCATGAGAGATTACTACAAGCAACTATATGCCAATAAAATGGACAATCTGGAAGAAATGGACAAATTCTTAGAAAAGCACAACCTTCCAAGACTGAACCAGGAATAAAAAGAAAATATAAACAGACCAATCACTAGCACTGAAATTGAGACTGTGATTAAAAATCTTCCAACAAACAAAAGCCCAGGACCAGATGGCTTCACAGGCGAATTCTATCAAACATTTAGAGAAGAGCTAACACCTATCCTTCTCAAACTCTTCCAAAATATGGCAGAGGGAGGAACACTCCCAAACTCATTCTACGAGGCCACCATCACCCTGATACCAAAACCAGACAAAGATGTCACAAAGAAAGAAAACTAAAGGCCAAGAGCATTGATGAGCATAGATGCAAAAATCCTCAACAAAATACTAGCAAACAGAATCCAACAGCACATTAAAAGGATCATACACCATGATCAAGTGGGGTTCATCCCAGGAATGCAAGGTTTCTTCAGTATACGCAAATCAATCAACTTGATACACCATATTAACAAATTGAAGGAGAAAAACCATATGATCATCTCAATAGATGCAGAAAAAGCTTTTGACAAAATTCAACACCCATTTATGATAAAAACCCTCCAGAAAGTAGGCATAGAGGGAACTTACCTCAACATAATAAAGGCCATATATGACAAACCCACAGCCAACATCATTCTCAATGGTGAAAAACTAAAACCATTTCCACTAAGATCAGGAACAAGAGAAGGTTGCCCACTCTCACCATTATTATTCAACATAGTTTTGGAAGTTTTAGCCACAGCAATCAGAGAAGAAAACAGAAATAAAAGGAATCCAAATCGGAAAAGAAGAAGTAAAGCTGTCACTGTTTGCAGATGATGTGATACTATACATAGAGAACCCTTAACATGCCACCAGAAAACTACTAGAGCTAATCAATGAATTTGGTAAAGCAGCAGGATACAAAATTAATGCACAGAAATCTCTTGCATTCCTATACACTAATGATGAAAAATCTGAAAGAGAAATTAAGGAAACACTCCCATTTACCATTGCAACTAAAAGAATAAAATACCTAGGAATAAATCTACCTCAGCAGACAAAAAAGACCTCTATGCAAAAAACTATAATTCACTGATGAAAGAAATTAAAGATGATACAAACAGATGGAGAGATATACCATGTTATTGCATTGGAAGAATCAATATTGTGAAAATGACTATACTACCCAAAGCAGTCTACAGATTCAATGCAATCCCTATCAAAACACCACTGGCATTTTTCACAGAACTAGAACAAAAAATTTCACAATTCATATGGAAACACAAAAGACCCTGAATAGCCAAAGAAATCTTGAGAAAGAAAAACGGAGCTGGAGGAATCAGGCTCCCTGACTTCAGACTATACTACAAAGCTACAGTAATCAAGACAGTATGGTACTGGCACAAAAACTGAAATATAGATCAATGGAACAGGATAGAAAGCCCAGAGATAAACCCACGCACATATGGTCACCTTATCTTTGATAAAGGAGGCAAGAGTTTACAATGGAGAAAAGACATCCTCTTCAATCAATGGTGCTGGGAAAACTGGACATCTCCATGTAAAAGAATGAAATTAGAACACTCCCTAACACCATACACAAAAATAAACTCAAAATGGATTAAAGACCTAAACGTAAGGCCAGACACTATAAAACTCCTAGAGGAAAACCTAGGCAGAACACTCTATGACATAAATCACAGCCAGATCCTTTTTGACCCACCTCCTAGAGAAATGGAAATAAAAACAAAAATAAACAAATGGGACCTAATGAAACTTAAAAGCTCTTGCACAACAAAGGAAACCATAAGCAAGATGAAAAGACAACCCTCAGAATGGGAGAAAATATTTGCAAATGAAGCAACTGACAAAGGATTAATCTCCAAAATTTACAAGCAGTTCATGCAGCTCAATATCAAAAAAACAAACAACCCAATCCAAAAATGGGCAGAAGACCTAAATAGACATTTCTCCAAAGAAGATATACAGATTGCCAACAAACACATGAAAGGTTGCTCAACATCACTAATCATTAGAGAAATGCAAATCAAAACTACAGTGAGGTATCACCTCACACCAGCCAGAATGGCCATCATCAAAAAGTGTACAAACAATAAATGCTTTAGAGGGTGTGGAGAACAGGGAACCCTCTTGCACTGTTGGTGGGAAAGAAAATTGATACAGCCACTATGGAGAACAGCATGGAGGTTCCTTAAAAAATTAAAAATAGAACTACCATACGACCCAGCAATCCCACTACTGGGCATATACCCTGAGAAAACCATAATTCAAAAAGAGTCATGTACCACAATGTTCACTGCAGCTCTATTTACAATAGCCAGGATGTGGAAGCAACCTAAGTGTTCATCAAGAGATGAATGGATAAAGAAGATGTGGCACATATATACAATGGAATATTACTCAGCCATAAAAAGAAACGAAATTGAGTTATTTGTAGTGAGGTGGATGGACCTAGAGTCCGTCGTACAGAGTGAAGTAAGTCAGAAAGAGAAAAACAAATACCGTATGCTAACACATATATATGGAATCTAAAAAAAAAAAAAAAAGGTCATGAAGAACCTAGTGGTAAGACAGGAATAAAGACACAGACCTACTAGAGAATGGACTTGAGGATATGGGGAGGGGGAAGGGTAAGCTGGGACGAAGTGAGAGAGTGGCATGGACATATATACACTACCAAATGTAAAATAGATAGCTAGTGGAAAGCAGCCGCATCGCACAGGGAGATCAGTTTGGTGCTTTGTGACCACCTAGAGGGGTGGGATAGGGAGAGTGGGAGGGAGGTGCAAGAGGGAGGGCATATGAGGATATATGTATAGCTGATTCACTTTATTATAAAGCAGATACTAATACACCATTGTAAAGCAAGTATACTCTAATAAAGATGTTTACAAAAATTTTTAAAAAAGAATAATACAAAGCAGGTAAAAATGGAAGTGCAGAGGTATAACAGGACTAGGCCATAGTAAGTGTTGGTAGTAAAAAGTTTGTCTTATATGTGTTTTTGGTGTCCTTGGAATATTGATAAAATTGTTTCCTTAAAATTTATAAATTTATTTTTGTCTAGAAAGGAAAGAGTTAGCCTTGTTCAGCTTGTTCCATCTGAGCCTAACCACTGTATTCTCAGAAACAGACCAACTTAGAGCAATGGTATCCAAAATAGAGATTGCAAAAGAAGATCTATTGGAGTGCAGAAGGAAAATAATAAGTCTATTTATATTAGTTTTTATCTCATTCTTTTACAGTTCTATATGAATTTTTATGCCTTTTCTACTTTCATGTGTGTGTGTGTGTAAATGTATATATAACTTGAATATATTAAGGGGAATGTTCAAAAGTTTTTATCTGATGAGACAAATGATTTTTAAAGTTTTCAGGGCACTTCGTAGTGCACTTAGATTCTTCTTATTATTGTCGAATTTTATTTAGGAGATTGCTGGGTGCAGTTAGGTCAGCAATTCCAATTCCCCTGCCTAATAACCTTAGCTCTGCTCCAGCACATGAGAACATATCAGAACAGTGGTCCTAGGTAAAGCATTTGTCCTAATCCTTGCAGCAAACACAAGTGTAGCTTCAAGGTCTGATAGCACTCAGCTTTCCTTATTGCTCTTAATGTGGTTCTGTAGAAATCTATTTCCATCATCTCATCCATGTTACACCTCTGTTTCTGCCCTACCTGAGATTCATTTTTTCTAATAGTTCCATTGGCATCACTGCCTTTATGTATCATTTTTATGGTCTTCTAATTTGTTGGTTTCTTTTTTTTAACACTGATATACAAAGGACTAATCATATTTAATGTGTACAATTTGATGGGTTTGGACATATGCAAACACCCGTGGTACCATCACCACAATCAACGTAATAGAAATGTCTTTTAATTTCAAAGAAGTTCCGTATTTGCGGAAAGTACGCAAATTGAGAGAAGAGAGGGCAAAAATTAATAAATAATAAAATTAGAAAGCACTGATTGAGGAAAGAAGCACAGTTATCCATTTATGAATTGAAATAACTATTCCTAAATAATCTCGACATTTAAATAATATATGGAATATAGCCTCAGTAAAGATCCAAGGCTAATTTCTTTTTAATAGAACATGATAAATGTACAATTTCCAATTAATTGGGAGGAGCCTACGTCTACTCATGAAAATGTTGAGATATCATTAAATTATTTCCTACAATCACAGATACAGACACCGAGTTTTCCTTCTGTTATATATGAGACATTTCCTTCTTTGTCAAGAATTAACATGAATTCAGGTTAAAAATAAGAGAATGCCAATCAAGATATATTACAAATAAGAGACAGGGTACAAAACCTTAGTTTTCCTGAAAAAAATGTGATTAGGAGATTTGTTAGTTTTGATGGAGTGCTTCAATGTTTGTAGTGACTTAAGATATGATTTTGAACAATATAGCCTTTTTCATCTCTGCTCATTTCTGAGAACTTTAGATTGTGAGCACCTCAGGGACAACGAGTAGGGCTTGTTTAGATTTTATTTCCCCAGGCCTAGCAAGCACAGTGACTGGCATCATAACAACAGCAGCAAAACACTTAATAAATATTAGTTGAAAGAAAAAAAAAAAAAAGAAAGGAAGGAAGGGAGAGAAAGAATACTATTACTATTGGAAAAAATGGTCACATAGCCCCATGTTATGCAGCAAAACTATAGCTGGATCAAGGTCAATGCTCAAATTAGTACTAATCTCCCACAGGTGCTTTCTGTCAGAACCATAGGGATACTGATGAACTGGCGGGTCAGTGGTTCTTAAAGCTGGCTGAATTTTAGGGCCACCCAAGGAGCTAATACTGACACCTGGGCCCTATCTGGGATTGGGGACCAGGTATTGGTAGTTTTCACATGTCCCCAAGTGACTCTACGGTACACCAGGTATGAACCTCTCAGAAGCATTTTGCTGCATTTCACACTCTTACTTTCTCGTCTGACGTAATTCCCCTCTCAGTAATCAGCAGTATTGGTGTTGTTTTACTCTACTTTCTGTGATACGTCATTTCAGAAGGTCTTGTTCATCTTCATGTTCTTGTTTCAAATGCTGTTGGATTTTTCCTAATCATCTGTTTCAGAACAAGAATTTCCTGTGCTCCATCCTGTGGCGGAGTCATGTGTTGGCACTACAAAGCACTGATCTGAAGGGTAATAAATAGGCACGAAAAAGGAAACTAAGTCATTTCCATCAGGACCTGAAAACATTAAGTAAATCCTCCTTTTGTTTCTGATGCTGGGGAATAGGCTATCCTGACAAGGTCCATCAGAGAATTATACCCGAGCCACAGTTTGAGGATTTGAAGATCTGAAGAGTGGAGTTCTCCTACACGCATTATAATTTGTCTTTTACCATACAAAGATTACTTTGATTTCACTTTGCTAAATTGAGGACTGCAGAAAAATTGAAACCTCTGTGTTTTGGAAGCATGCACATGGTAATTCTGAGAATATAAGTGGATATGTTTCATGTAAAGCTCTTAGTCTGAGGTACTGGTGGGCTGCCAGATTAAAATTTTCTTCGATTATAAACAAAATATCCATGGACTAAATTTGAAATATAGGAAAAATAATTCTAATCCTCACAAATACAAACTTCAATTCTGAAGTGAATTTCTGACCAAGAAATATTAGATTGTCTAACTTTATATCATTATATAGAAATGTGTTTTTTCTCTTGCAGAGTTGCCTTTTTCCTTTTAAATATTATTTGCTTAAAATTATGATTGAACAATCACAATTATGTAAAGACATTTGCTGGATGTAATGATTTTTACTAGAGTATCTCAGAGAGAGGTTTTCAATCCCATCAGAACTAATTCCTCAATTTAAAACACATATTTTATCACTTTAAAATAAAATTCTTAGGTAATACAATCTAACGGCAACATACTTGTATATGTGTGTTAATACCATAATGTAATGTAAAAAGAAAAATAAATTCATAGCAGTTTTTTTTTTTCCTCAGCACAACCAGACTGGAAGACCTAATGGCTGTAGTCAGATGCTTATTCTTGGACGGAGAATCACTGTGTATACAACTGTCTGAAACAGCTGTGCAGTTGGGTGAGTTAATTATGATTGGTACATTCATGGACAATATATTCAAAAATGGTGAACCACTGCACACATTCTTCCTTTGAAGAAGGTTACATTAGGTTCTAGGCTCAGATAGTCAAAGATTGGATTTTTACCTGCAAGAATATCCAGTAAGATCATTGAAATTTGTGTAGAGAATGCGGGAAGGTTTTGTTGCGTGAGGCTGCCCAGTGTACAACATTGATGATTCCTCCCACTAACTGCCAACTGTACCTTCTGATCATTCTGGCAACAAAATTGTCACTCAACATGTCCCAAGCACCTCTGCGAGGTGATACCACTACCGTTGGAAATCATTGATATAGCCTTCCCCTTTGTTTCAAATGAACAAACTCTGGTCAACTCAAAGGCAAATTAGGTTTAAAAACTGAACAAGAAAATATTTCAACTTGCTATGGTCCACTTTAAATATAGCAACTCTTCAATATGCAGGTTCCTCTTGCTTTCATCTTGTCTTGAGTTCCTATCACACCTTCCTAAATCCACTGATATTTCTAACCTAGTATTCCTTCTTGCCCATTATATTTCCACTTCACTTATGAGTCCCATTCCTTCCTTGGCCCATATTCAAGTCCAGGGTCTCCCACTTTTTTGTTGTGTAGCTTGGTTATATTACTTAACCTCTTTGATTCTCAGTTTCCTCATATACACAGCTAATAGCAATACTTATCTCATAGGATTGTTATGAAGATAAACATGACAAAAAGGCTTCTAAGAGTACTGACACTCAAAAGAATAGTGAGAACAAACTTCCACTTGCCCAGTCTAGGCAAAGGAAGCTGACATCTGAGAGATGGTTCCCCCAGTACACAGACATGCATGAGAAGATAAATAAAAAATTAGCAGAACAGAAAATTATCGGAACCCCAAAAGGCAGTTATATACTATGAATAGTTGATGGCATGCATCAGTTTGAGATAGTGTACAAAAGTAATAGACTTGCTGATGGGACTTTAATGGCTCAAGTTCATGGGCCAAAATGGTTCCTTCCCTGAATAGAGCTTTGATAATCATTGCCAAAGTTTCTCTCTCCTTGCTTTACACATCCACTGTTGACCTGCTCCACCTCTGAATAACACATATTCTCTTTATTGTGTCTTTGAATAACATTCAGAGGACCATTATCATTTCTCTTATGTTCAAGGAGTACTCTCTCTGCTTCTCCCCAAATACTGGCTACAGGTATCATTGCCCAATTATTTACAGGAGTAAACAGGGGGTTAATATTCTAATACTGAACCTCGTTCCTTTATTCATTCAACTAAACTGTATTAATCTTCTAACAATAATCCATCTCTTCAGGTGATGCTATTGTTTATTGATCTGGGGACCACACTTCGAAAGCCATTGTATTGATACCATGGTCTGGGAATAGGATGGTAAATGATAAGAGTCTCATTATTCAAAAATCTTTCAGGTGCAATCATAGCACCTGTGATGATAACCTTGTGTTATAAGAGACTCAGTATGGCTATTTCAGTGTGAAAAGGAAGCACAAAGCAAAGTACCCAAGCCAGGTGAGAAAGAGTTAGCAAAAGTTTCTCTGAGGAGTTGACATCGTGTAAAGACCTCATTGGTGGAGAGGGCACTATCAGAGACCTAAGTAGTGGATGTGAAGTTGGGGAAGGGTAAAAAAGCTTAAGAATGACATAACCTCACACACACTGCAATGTGCATAGTAAAGGCACTCCTTTGGGAAGGACTGATTGATGTAAGACATTAAACCAAGTCCAGCAGAAATTAGGTCCGAGCAGGTGGAAAGCAAAAACTAGAGTCTATAAAATAAAATTAGAGCTGCCAGAAGTTTAAAAGGAAGAAAGGCAACCAGATATTGATAACAAGCCAATAAAGTGGATCCAGGTGAATTTATGTGAATGGTATTTGCTAAGGCACATTTAAGTCTTTGCTCAACACATTCTAAGCTTTTACCATCAGATAACTTCAGTTGGGAATGTTTGCCTCATGGAATCTCTGGGGGAAAAAACACAAATGAGATAAAAATCCAAACATTATGCCAATCTTTGACATTTTGTTACTTGGTCTTTTGAATGCCTGACAAATGTAAGATTAGAACCTGTTTTGGGAAACACAAGGAACTTTGTATTTCTGTTTAGAATCTTTGGATTAACCGGGAGGCTAGTGAGAAGGAAAAAAAAAGGTCTCATATGTTACAGATTAGAATGTACTCCAAACCAAGATAACAAAAATAAACCATCCTCTAAAATATACCACCCCTGGGTATTAAACAGGAACTGTAATTGTACTGAAACATGAGTCAAAAACTGGAATGGACCACAATAATTTGCTGAACTCTGGAAATTTTTTTGAACTGTGGACTAAACCTGCAAATTAAAAAACCAAAGGCCAACCATTTAGTTCACCCTGTTTAAACTAGATTTGAACCTATATTTTGTCTATACTTATTTAAATGTACAAACAAAATATTTTCCAAACTAAATGGTGCAAATCTGTAGTAGATTTAAGTTCACTCAGGTAGCAACTACTGCTGTTTTAGGATCCTTGCTGGAAAATGACTTCTGGTCTCTGAGTGGCCCACTGCAAGGCACTGTCTTCAAAATGAATATGCCAGGGAAGGCTCATTGTTCATGTTAATGAATAGCCCATCTTTGATCAGCTGATGGGCTTTGAATAAATGACCACACAGAAACAGATAATCAGATGGATAACTCAGTCTCTCTTCATAGGGACTTCTTTTCCTTTCATACATAGCTGGTATCAGTTTTCATTCTGCTGTCCTTGAGGAGGATCCCATCTTCTTTCTCACAGGTCCAGCTTTTTATTATACCCCAGGATTAGCCCAGAGTGATGGCTACAGGGTGATGTCTGGTAATGGTGAAGGGAAATAGAAGCGATGAGAAAAATGGGCTGTTCTATTGATATTTTTCAGGTATAGAGACTGCCAACAGACTCAGTGGTATCTCCTTACTTCCCACTCCCATTTCTTACCCCAAATACTCTTCTCCAAATGTTTTCTGTGCCCTTATTTTTATAATTAAATGGCAGGAACTAATTAATCCAGCTGTTTTTCTAAATGTAGGTAAATCGCATTTCAGTATCTTCATTCACAGAATTCCACCAATAACATCCAAGTTTTTACACTGTCCTCTTCAAATTTAACTTTTGGAGGAAGGAAGAGAGGGAGGCAAAGAGGGAGAGAAGGAGAAAGAGAGAAGGAGAAAGGGAATGGAAGACGAAAAGTGAAGAAGGAGGAAAAGTGTAGTTAAAGTGGCTTCTTTATTATATTGTTCCATCATAGCTAATAGTATAAACTTTTAGAAAAACTCCCAAGTGCTAAATGATTTCTTTAGGGATAAAAAGAAGGGAGAACATTTATAAGAGAATATTCTATTTCTAGAGGCCCAAGGAGAAGAAAAACTTTGGTAATCTGCAACTACTGGTGACTGAGGGACATGGAAAAGCAGATCATTCACTGGAAATGGTTGACAAAATAAAAGAAACCAGGTATTTAGGAAGCCATTTAGAAGAGAGGGGAAGTAGGTTTAAGTGGATTAGGCCCTACTTCTATACTAGTGCTTCCCAAACTTTAATATGTATAGAACTCACTTGAGAATCTTGTTAAAATGCAGATTCAGATTCAGTAAATCTGGGATAGGGACTGAGATTCTTCATTTCTTTCCTTTTCTTTTTTTTTTAATGACCATATAACCTTTTATTAAGAGAGCAATCCAAAGTCATTTCCAGTGTTTATTTCAGGGGCCTGGAGAATTTTCCACCCACTGAATAAATTATAAAGGGAGACAAAAAACCCCAATTTGTTCAGTATCATCCATTTCAGCACAAATGTTTTTATTATTATTATATAAGTTTCAGGTATAGAGCATTATAATTCTACATCTGTATACACTCAAGGTGATCAACACCACAAGTCTAATTATCATTCATCACCATACGTTTGACTCCCTTCATCCATTTCACCTACCCCTTCCCCTCTGGTAACCACTAATCTGTTCTCTGTTTTATTTTGTTTGTTCGTTTGTTTTGTTTTTTCAGATTCTACATATGAGTGAAATCATGCTGTATATGTCTTTCTCCATCTGACTTATATCTCTTAGAATAATAACTTCAGGGTCCATCTGTGTTGTCACAAATGTATAAAGTTAGCTATAGGTTTCTTGTAAATGTTCTTTTCTTTTTTTAACTTACTAGATCACCAGTATATTATGAAATGATATATATAACTCAGGAATAGCCAGATGGAAGCGACACATAGGGCAAGGTCTGGGAAAAGGGTGATTACATTCCATGAACTCTCCAGGCATGCCACTCTCTCAGGACTTCCACCTTTTCACCAACCCAGAAGTCCTACATGTTCTTTCTTAAGTTGACATAATTTCTTTCTATTTTAACGTCCTAAGAGCTTTTAGAATCACAAATAAAAATGTTTTAATTTATTCATTCTTTTTTTTTTTACTGTCAAATGCTTTTTCTACATCAATTGATAAGATCACAAAATTTTTTTTTTAGCCTGTTGATGTTCAAATGATGAACTAAACTTGCATACCTGAAATAAGCCCCATTGGGCCATGGTATATAATTATTTTTTGGTTCACCTTAATAATACTTTGTTGAGGTTTTTGGCATCTAAGATCATGAGAGATATTAGTCTGCAGTATTCTTTTTTTGTACTGTCTTTTTTCAGGTGTTGGTATGAGAGTGATACTGTTCTGTGTTGAGAAGCATCTCTCACTCTTCTATTATCTGGAAAAGATAATGTAAAGTTTGTGTTAATTATTCTTTAAATGTTTGGAATAATTCTTCAGTGAAGCCTTCTGGACATGGAAATTGCTTTTTCGGGAGCCTTTAAATTACAAATTCAAATTCTTTAGTGGTTATGGGATTTGCTGATTTTTTGTCTAGTTCTATCAGTTGCCGAGAGGCAGGTGTTGAATTCTTAAGTATAAATGTAAATTTGTTTTCTTCTTCTTTTACAGCTATCATTTTTACTTTTTGGAGGCTCTCTGGCACATACACATTTAGGATTGTTATGTTTTGCATTCTGGTAGATTACTTGCATATTTTTTAGGATTTCATCTTGATGATTTATAGTGGCTTTGAGTGTGTTTCTTTGTATATTTTTCATAGTTGTTGTTCTGGTTATTACAATATCTATGACTAACAGTCTATTAGTATCAACATTTTACCATTTTGTGTGAAGTGTGCAAACCTTACTTCCATTTGGATCTTCTTGCCTTCTTTACTTTTAAATATCATTGTTTTGAGTATCAGATGTTATTACAGTTCTCTTTCAGTCATCAAATATGATTTATAAATCCCCTGAGAAGGGTAATCAATTGGATATAGTCATATTTCTTCTCTTTTCATTGTTTTTTTTTTAATCCTGCCAGATGCTCCAAGGTTCCTCATTTTATTGTTTCCTTTTTGTTAAAAATTTTTCCTTTAGACATTATTTAACAATAGGTCTGATAGCAACACATTCTTTTAGTTTTTCTTAGTCTGAGAAAGTCTTTCTTTCCCCTTCATTCTTAAAAGAGAGTTTCACCTGCTCTAAAATTTAGGGTTGACAGTTATTTTCTTGAAAGATGATATACTGCTAGAGGGGACCATTGAGAGGAGGTGACCACTGGTTGACCCATGACTTGGACCCGGGCAATCAGAGGCTCCTCACCCTCTTCCCTGTCCTCAGAATGTGCCTTCTGCTGGCCTTCCCTGCACTAGAAGCTGCCCCAAGGACACTGCCTTGAGATACTAATGTATTGCTGCAACCATCTGGATAGTACATGTGACTGAACCCCATTAAGGCCTCTATATAGACTTTTAAGATTCTGGTGGTCAGGGGCGGAGATCTGCTCATCTTGTGGCTACCCAAGATAAGCATCATAAGTTACATTCTCTTGCCTCTTTCTTCAGTCTCTCTTTGCCCTCCGTGCATGGGGGCAAGTTTGTGAATCAACAATTGGCAAGCCAGCCCAGAATCTGAATAAATGGGTCTTGGGAAAGAGGTATCTGCAGGGAAAATCCTGAGTTGCCCATCTATCTCTATGTGGGGAGGGGTGGTCTGAATGTCAGATGCTTGCAGACTGCCACATGAGTATAGGGCACTCTGAAAACGCCAGCTGGTTTGATGTGCTTGTTTGAAGAGCTACACATAGCACACTATAGCACTGAAGGGAAATGAATGGTTGCTGCTGCAGTGGTCTGGCCCCTCCTGTGGGCAGTTTGCCTGAACACTGATGCCTGACTAGAGGCTGAAATCTGAGTTAGAAAATTAGAATAAGAGCTGAGATTAGAGAATGACATGCAGGTGTCCACTACCCTGCTAGCTTCAGGGCTAGTAGACAAGGTAGAAGAGCAACAAATTAAGTTGGAGAACTTAATGTGCCATTTTGCAAAGCTAGGAGGGCACAACTACTGCCAGGGATTAAGGTTCGAGCACTTGTAACAAAGCCTGATTGGGACGCTGAGAGGAGGAATCCTGGGAGAGTGAGGAGAGTGAAGAGGAGGCAGTTGTGGTGATTGACAGTGAAATGGATGAAATGCCCCATGCCATGTGACCCCTAATATAAAGGAAAGCAAAAACACAGCAACAACTCCCCAGCCAGCAAGGCAGCCCCCAGTTAAGGAAATTTTCATCATGAGAGAATATCCTCCCACTGAGCTTATTGATATAGTTGCCAAGTTCCAGCACAAGGCCAGGGAAAGTATCCAGGTGTGGTTAATGTTGGGGGAAGGGGTGGCATTTCTCTGACTGGGTAGGAGGGAGAGAAAATGAGCAACATCACCACACATCCTGCCCTCGAGCAGCACCTGCATGGTGCTCGGGTGGGTTCAAGGGACTCGCTCCCTTATAGATTAGATTACTCCAGCCTACAGGGAGGCGTGGCCCAATGAGGGGGCTCTCCCTGGGCATGTGGGACCCTGGAAATCTATAGAAGAGGTACAACAAATTCTTAGGGAGTTTGGATTGAGACAGGCCATCTACACCTCTGTCTTTGAAGGCCCCAATTGGGCCACATTCACTGCAGGAATGAAAGCCAAGATACTCCAGTCTGCCCCATAGCACCTGGTATGGGGCACTGATATCCATGCTGAGCCCAGTCACGGGACAAGATATTGACGATGTTGGGCAATCCTTGCTGATATGGAGGGGGGAAACTGACAAATCTCAGTAAAGGGTA
Organism: Balaenoptera borealis; assembly: GCF_965194805.1. NCBI lineage: Eukaryota > Metazoa > Chordata > Mammalia > Artiodactyla > Balaenopteridae > Balaenoptera > Balaenoptera borealis. Next base: position 31,531,709 of record NC_138881.1, on the reverse strand, counting down.
CTGGCTGTGGGGAAGACTCAAGGCAGAGAGGGAGCTAGGGGAATTTCCGCTGATGCCTGGGTATACAGACGGATCTAGTTGGGGCAATCCGTCCACATGGACGGCAGTCACTCTTTAGCCCAACAGCGACACTATCTAGAAACAGGAAGGAACCACAGTAGCCCGTGGGCTGAACTCAGAGTACTTTGGCTGGTGATCACTCATAAGCCCCGGTTGTTAACTCTTTGCACTGACAGTTGGGCTGTTCTAAAGGGATTAACCCTATGGCTTGGATAATGGGAAGCCAAGGGGTGGATGATCATGAATAAGCCCTTGTGCCCCCCTGGCCACCCTCTTGATGTTTCTGGGTGGTGGAGAGGAGTTTTAGGCCCAAGGGAATGGGAAGGCTTCCTGAGCCATGCTACCTGTTATACCCCTTTGCTAGTACATCTTTACTATGCAGTATCTCAGGGTGGAAGAGAGCAATCACAGGTCAAATAATGAAGGAGAAGACTACCAGTAGCCACTTGTTGTTAGTGGGGCCCTCCACTAAGCCCCTTGCCAGGGCTGCCATTTTCACATGGTGTTTTTGGTGGGACTTCTGTTCACTGAAGGATGTGTGGGAATGGGCATTGTGTTAACCTGGGATGCCTTCAGTTACTAGCTTAAGTTAGGGGGTCAGGATATACTAGGCCTCAGTAACCTTTTTCTGTTGGGTGGGAGGGTCATAAAATTCCCAGCAGTTATGTTTTTGTTTTTGCTCCATTTCTGGAGTCCCAAACAAGTCTGACCTTCTCTTTTCACCTTTTAGAGTTATGTTTAGATTTTCTCTTGCATTAGTACCAAAGGAATTTATAACTTCAATACTCTCTCAACTTGAAACATTAACAATCTTTTGTCTTATGCTCATAATACCCCTTTTTTTCATCACTCTATCATAAGCAAATATAGTACCCCTCCAATATGTATACTATCAGCTTTAGTTGTATCTTAATAGAAAAGATATAAAGTCTATGTGATCTCATGCATTAGTTTTTTCATTCCAATTGCTCTGCTAAGATTCATCAATTTTCTTCCATGTAGCTGCTGTCCAGGCATTTCAACCACTGTATAATATTCCACTGTATGAAAATGTTGTTTTTATTTATTTATTCTTTTAATGGTTGTTTTTAGATTTTTACTGTTACAAAAGAGCTATAATGAAAATTCCTATGTATTTCTCCCTGTGCGAGAGCTTCTTCTGGGTATATGGCTGGTAGGGAAATTGCCAGGTATGTGAATTGTCATCTTCACAAGATATTGCCAACTGTTTTTCAAAGTGGCTGTACTAATTTATACTTCCTCCCACAATCTAAGAAATCACAGAAATTCAGATCTTCTCCAACACTTGGTATTACCAACTTGGTATGATCAGATTTCTTCCCTTCACCAATAAAATGGGGGCAAAATGACATCTCATCCTGGCATTGATTTGCATTTACTTGGTCACCAATGTGGCTGAATACCATTTCACATGTTTTTCCCCTACATATGTTTCCTCTTCTGTGAAAGGCCTGTCCATGTCTTTATATCTTCTATTTTGCTTATTTGTCCTTTTCCTCAAATAAGAGAAATTTGGATTGAAAAGTAAAAGACACTTCAGAGAAAGAGGACAGCTGTTAAGGTCAAATAAAGAGACCTCGATTTCAAAGAACAAACAGCGTTAGTAGCTGCTGGCCAGTTGGTGTTAAGCTGAACTGTGGTGTAAGGAATAATTCCAAACTGGTTTAGGGTGATTTTTAAAAAAGAATTTCCCATTACCTATTTGTTTCTATCTGGGTCCAAATCTGAGACCTCTGCTTGGTGTTAAGAAAAGAGAGACAGAAATGACTGGAAATTATTTTGTTAGTGAGGTGGAAAGGGCCAGGGCTGGGCAAGATTGGGGGGCAGGCTACTTGTTAATGTTCCCTATTGATCTCTATTTCTGGGCTTCTCATTTTTTTCAGTTATCCAGAGTCCATATGGCTCCTCATGCCTTCCCAAGAGTTGTACGATGATACCTCATCCAGATCTCTCCTCAGTGGGCACCAGTTCAGGCTCTAATAATTTCCCTGTCCCTTTGCTTTGCTATTCACTCCCCAACCCCCTCAGCCCCATAACCATCAGAAGCTTTTCCTACTCAAGTGGTAATAATAAAAATGCACATATCTTAAGGACTACCTCTTTACTAAACACTATTCTAGAAGTTTCACCTGAATTTACACATTTTATCCTCAAAACAGTTCTTTGAAGTCCCAGTTTGCTGTTATCATCACAAATCATGGTCTCTTTCGTAGAAAGAAGAAATTTAGTTAAGTAACTAGCCCAAAGTTGCACAGCTAGTAAGTAGCAGACTTAGGATTCAACAAATATACAGAATCTTAATTATACTTTAAAAAGAAAACTAAGGTCCATCTCATGGCTAACCTAACCACCTTACTAAAACAGTTCTCACAAAGAAATTTGGACTTCAAGTTACTTCTTAATATAAAAGCAATTTGGAAGGATGAATATCATCACAGATATTACAGGCCAGGTAGTGGCTTCCTGAGGCATCACAATTTCAGAGTAACTATTTTCCAGTGGGCAAGACAAGCTGAGAGAGAATCCTAGGTGACCGAATGGCTTGAAGAAGATAACAGAAAATAGGGTTGAAAGTGAGACTTTCAATGTCTGAGTGTTTATGGCACACATTTTAGTACATTCATTTGCAAAGTGTGGACAATTCAGTATCTATCTTAAACAGTTACTGGATGAACTAAATGGTCTAATATAAATAAAAGTCACTCAACACAGTCACTAGAACAATTTACTTACACAATAAACGGCAGGTGTCATTATTATAATTGTTCCAAGAAGTGTCTTCATGCATGTTTATTTAGATTTCTCAATACCAAACACATGAGGATGAGACAGAGATGGAGAGAACAACTTTCTCCTGTTATCTGTCTAAGGCACACCTTCTAAGTTCCCATTTTCTATCCGAGCACCCATCTAGGATGTCTGACCCCTCTAGGAAGACCCTGCCTGCCCTATTCTCACAGAGGCGTGACCTTACCTACTAGCCTCCACACTAGAATACAGCATAAACCAAACATCCCTGAGAGAGACACACATAGGGGGAGTGTGCTTCACTTCAGAAGAAAGTCCACTGTTAAATTTCCTTTATAGCCAGACTTAACTCACAAAGCAAGGCTTTATACAACCCATAGAAAAGTCCTTGTTATATTACAAGATATATCATCTCAACATGGACTGCTCTATTAGATTTATTTCACTAAAACCCATATGGACTATAAGATGCTGTCTTACTGAAGGCTCCAAGTAGAAGAAACCCACTAGTGTCTATAACTTTAAAGGAACTGTGCATGTCAGTCTAAAAGGTTGATTCACGGCAATCTCCCGACATCTTTCACTGGCACAAATGGCCTCCTTATTCCTTTTCCTTCCTGCTCTATAATCATAGAGCCTTAGTGCTGAAATCATGGGCTCTGGCACATCAGTAGGTAGGGGGAAGTAAATATCTACCTTTTTTTGGTCTACAGGTCAATTTTCTTTACTGCATCTAATTTCATCATTATTAGAAACTCAGACTAGTCAATTGTCTGAACAAAAAGCCACAAAAATCTTCTCATCACTTTTTTTTACTATTTTACACTGTTGCCTCCGTGAATCACACCTATTTCCAATTCAAAGTTAGAGAAAGTCCTTGGGGAGAATTAGAAATCTAAACTCTATGGGGAGCAAAGTCTACATCTTAAGATTCAGAGGGATTTCTACTCAAACATAATTATTTATTTTTAAAATTGAGATATCATTCACATACTGTAAAATTCAATATTTTAAAGTGCACAATTCAGTGTTTTTTGTATATTCTTAATGTTGTACAACCATTACCATTATTTAATTCCAGAATATTTTTATCCCTCCAAATTAGCAATACTTCCTATTCAACCCTCCTCCTGCCCTGTGCGATCTGATCAACATTCTGTCTCTATAGATTTGCCTATTGTAGACATTTCATATAAACAGAATCATACATTATGTGGTCTTTTATGACTGGCTTTTTTCACATAGCATAATATTTTCAAGGTCCATTCATGCTGTATCATATATCAGAATTTTATTCCTTTTTATGGCTGAATAACATTCCATTTTGAGACTATACCACATTTTATCAGTTCATCAGTTGATGGGATTTGAGCTGTTCCTACTTTTTGGCTATTATGAATAATGCTGTTATGAACATTTGTGTATACAAGTTTCTGTGAACATTTGATTTTTAATTCTCTTTAGAATATACCTGGGAATGGCAGGGCTGAGTCATATAGTAACTCTATGTTTAACTATATGAGGAAATATCAAACTGTTTTCCACAGTGGATGAACCACTTTACAGTCCCACCAGAAATGTTTGAGGGATCTCGTTTCTGTACATCCTCACTAATGTGGGTTTTTTTAACTTCATTAAATTATTATTATAGCCATCTTAGTGTGAGTGAAGTGTTGTCTCATTGTAGTTCTTATTCGCATTTCCCTATTGACTAATGATATTGATCATCTCTTCATGTGCTTATTGGCCATTTGTATATCTTATTTGGTAAAATGTCTATTAAGTAATTTGTCCATTTTTAAATTGGTCTGTCTTTTTATCATTGAGTTCTTATTGAGTAAGAGTTATATATTTGGGGTAGTAGATCCTGATCAAATATAATATTTGCAAATATTTTCTCCCATTATGTGGGTTGTTTTTTCAGTTTCTTGATAGTGTCCTTTAAAGCACAAAAATTTCTAATTTTGGTAGTCAGGTGTCATATCTAAGAAACTGTTGCTGAATCCAAGTCACAAAGAATTCTATAGTTCTTCTATCAGTTGTATAGTTTTAGCTCTCACATTTAGGTTTTTTATAGAATTTGAGTTAATTTTTGTATATGGTGTGAGCTAGGAGTCCAACTTCATTCTTTTGTATGTGGATATCAAGTTCTCTCAGCACCATTTGTTGAAAAGCCCTTTCTTTCTCCTTTGTATTATCTTGAAACCTTTGTCAAAAATCAGTTGACTATATATGTATGGGCTTATTTCTAGACTCAATTCTATTCCATTGATCTATATGTCTATCCTTACACTAGTACCAGACTGCCTTGATTACTGTATCTTTAAATTAAATTTTTAAGTTGGGCCTTTTGCATTTCCATATTAATTTTAGGATAAGCTTATGAATTTCTACAAAAAAGCCAGCTGGGATTTTGATAGTGATTGTGGTGAATCTGTAGATCAATTTGGGGTATTGCCATTTTAAGAATATTAAGTTTTCTAAAACATACGATGTCTTCAAACTTATTTAGGTCATCTTTAATTTCTTTCAAAGATGTTCTATAGCTTTCAGTGCACAAGTTTTGCACTTTTTTGTTAAATTTATTCCTAAATATTTAATTCTTTTCATACTGTTGTAAATAAGTTTTCTTAATTTCATTTTCAGATTGTTCATTGCAAGTGTATAGAAGTATAACTGATTTTTATGTGTTGATCTTGTATCCTCCACTTTTCTGAGTTCATTTATAAATTCTACTAGTTTTTTGTGGATTCTTTAGGATTCTTTCTAAATAAGATCATGTCATCTTTGAATATAGCTAGTTTTACTTTTCCTTTCCAATTTGGGTGTCTTTTTTTTTTTTTCTTGCATAATCACTATAGCTGGATAGTTGGTATGATTTCAGTCTTCTTAAATTTGCAAAGACTGTTTTGTTACCTATCATATAATCTATTCTGGAGAATGTTCCATGGGCACTTGAGAAGAATGTATATATTTTGTTGCTGTTGAATAGAATGTTCTGTGTATGTCTTCTAGGCTCATGTGGTCTAAAATATGATTCAAATCCAACATTTCCGTGTTGATTTTCTGTCTAGATAATCTGTCCATTATAGAAAGTGGAGTACTGAAGTCCTCTGCTATTATGATATTTGCATATTGTTCTCAGTTCAGATCTGTTAGTATTTGCTTTATGTATTTAGGTGCATATATATTTATGATTATTATATCTTCTTAATGAATTGACCCTTTTATCATTATAGTGACCTTCTTTGTTTCTTGTTACCATTTTTGCCTTAAAGTCTATTTTGTCTGATATGAGTATAACTACCCTGCTGTCTTTTGGTTTCCATTTGCATGGAATATCATATTCCATCCCTTTACTTTGAGCCTATGTATGTCCTTAATCTTGAAGTTAATCTCTTATAGGCAGCATATAGTTGGGTCTTGTATTTTTTTAATCCATCCACCCACTCTGTGTTTTTTCATTGGAGCATTCAAGCCATTTACTTTTAGAATAATTATTGATAAGTAAGGGCTTACTAATGCCATCTTATTGTTTTCTGTTTAGTAGTTCCTTTGTTTCTTTCTTCCTCTCTTGCTGCCTTCCTTTATGAATTGATGGTTCTCTTTAGTGTATGTTTTGATTCCCTTCTCTTTTTCTTATGTGAATATACTGTAGGTTTTTGCTTTTGGTTACCATGAGCCTTATGTGAAACATCTTATAACAGTCTATTTTATGCTGATAACAACTTAACTTCAATGTGGTACAAAACTCTGTCATTTTACTCCTCCTTTTTATGTTTTTGATGTCACAATTTACATCTTTTTATATTATTTCTCCATTAAGAAATTATTGTGGCTATAACTATTTTTAATACTTTTTGTCCTTTAACCTTCATACTAGAGTTAAGTACTTAACACACTACTATATTACAGTATTAGCATATTCTAAATCAGACTATATGCTTACCTTTACCAGTGCATTGTATATTTTCATGTTTTTATGTTATTAATTAGCATCCTTTCATTTCAGCTTGAAGAACTCCTTCAGGATTTCTTGAAAGACAGGGCTAGTGGTGATGAACTCTGTCAGCTTTTGTTTGCCTGGGCAAGTCTTTATCTCACCTCCATTTCTGAAGAACAAAACTGTTGGGTAAAGTATTCTTGGTTGCTGCTTTCTTTCTTTCAGGATTTTCAATATACCGTGCCATTCTCTCCTGGCCTGCAAAGTGTCTGCTGAGAAATCTTCTGATAGTTTTATGGGGGTTTCCTTGTATGAGAGTTTTTTTTTCTTGTTGCTTTTAAAATTCTTTTTCTTTGATTTTAGACAGTTTTATTATAATGTATCTTGGAAAACATTAATTTTGAATTGAAATTTTTAGATGACCTATTAGCTTCATGAACTTGAATGTCTAGATGTCTTCCCAGGTTTGGGAAGTTCTCAGCCTTTATTTCTTTAAATAAACTTCCTGCTGCTTTCTTCCTCCCTTCTCCTTCTGGGCCTCCAATGACACATTTGTTGGTTTCCTCAATGGCGTCTCACAATTCCTGTAGGCTTTCTTTATTCCTTTTCATTTATTTATTTATTTTTTTGGTCCTCTGATTGGATAATTTCAACAGTTCTAACTTCTAGCTCACTGATTCTCTACCATTTGATCAAATCTGATATTGAAGGTGTCTATTAAATTCTTCAATTGAGTCATTATATTATTCAACTCCAAATTTCTTATTGGTTCTTTCTTATGTTTTCTATCACATTGTTGAACTTCTCCTTTTCTTCTTTTACTGTTTTTCTAATGTTGTTAACTTGTCTACCTTTGCTCTCTTTTAGCCCTCTGAGCATCTTAAAATAATTATTTTGAATTCTTGTCAGGCAATTTCTGATCTGCATTTCTTTGGGGTCAGTTACTGAAGGTTTCCTGTATGCACTTGGTGGATTCATGTTCCCCCTGATTCTTCATGTTCCCTGTAGCCTTGCATAGGTGTCTGCACATTTGAAGAAGCAATCACCTCTTCTAGACTTTGTGGACTGACTTCAGTAAAGGAAGAATTTCACCTTTGGGTGGGGCCATGCCGGAGCATGCTGTGACCCTGGTTCTAGTGGTACAGGGCACAAAGTGCAGGGTTGTGTGGCAGCACCAGGTCTTGGGAGGGGGGCAGACTGGTGTCTCTTTGTCTCAGGCTGTGGGGTCCACAGCATCGACAACTGTGTGGTCCTTGGCAAACATTGCAAGTTGCCTGCAGTAGCCTCAAGGGCTATTGTGGTCCTCAGCAACACCTCCAGGTTTAGTGGCTAGAGACCACTGAAGGCAGCAGTGGTGGCTGAAGCTGGTGGTGTCCACACACTTGGTGTGGGGGCCAGCAGCAGGTGCCTGGGCAGTGGCAAGGGCTGAGGCCAACTACAGGTACCCTGGCTGTCAGCATGCTCTCCTGTGACTGTATAGTCTCCCCTTGGGCATGCACACTGGTGGCAGGTGTCAAGCTGGTGGTGTGCAATTGCACAACTGGAGGAGCTAGCCCTGAGTGTGTGCATGACAGTGGGGATCAGATGCAGAGGTCTAGGCTGGCATTTTTCACTCATGCAGCTGCAGAGGCCTGGGCTGGTTGCCAGTGCTGTTCCTTTCCGGGGGGGGGGCGGTAGTGGAGTGGGGGAGGAACTCAGGTGGCTGGCATCATCAAAGATGAATACTTGATGGGGGAAAAGCTGGTGAAATTGGTAGGGGGCCTGTGATAGCTGTGCTGGCTGTTAGCTTCTTCACTGGCAAAGTCTGCTTGGTTTGTCTGCAGAGCAGGTCAACATGAACCACAATCACTCCTGCTGTGTGGCTGCTCTTTGTAGACTCTGCTTTTCTTCCCTGTTTTCAGCCATCTCTATATGTCTCAGTTTTGCCAATCTGGGTGGAGTAAAACCAAACTGGGACCTTCGTTCAGTGTCCCAAAGACTGGGGAAGCTGGTTGCTCACCCCACTCTTCCTTTCTTGGTGAGGGGACCTGTTTCTAGCTGGGAAGTTTCCTTTTCAGGCTTAGCAATGCCAGCTTGGGGGATGGGATGATGCAGGCAAAATGAAGCTTCCTTCTCTTCTTGTGCTGTTATTCTCAGGATTTTTTGTACCACTGTGTTGCTGAAGTTTCTTAAGTGGACTCCAGAGCTGTTTTCATTTGTGGATAGCTGTCTAATTGTTGATCTTTTCAGGGGAGTTGGCGAGAAATGAAGGCCAGGGTCTCCTATGTGGCCACCTTGGTGATGTCCTTGGACTGTTCTTACTTACTTTCATCCACCTGATGTATCCTGTATTGATAATGGTATGTTAAAGACTCTATTGTTATGTTTCTTTTTCTGTTTCCTTGTATCTTTTACATTTTTGGCTTACTATGCTTAATTTGCTTAATATTTTGTTTCTCTACTAATTGGTGAAAGATATTTAGATTATCTCATCTTTTTATGATTTTTGCCTCTGAGCAATAAAATTAGACTTATCTTTCACATTTAATGATGTTTGCTTTGAATTCTAGTTTGTCTGTTATCAGTATCACTACTCTCCCACTTTATTTTCTATTTTCCTGGAATATTTTCTTTACCTATCCTTTTATTTTTAGTCTTTCTAAATCATTTTATTTTTTGTGTGTCCCTTTATACAGCATAGAGATTTTTCTTGCTTTGTAAGCCAAATTAAAAATCATTTTCATTTAATAAGTAAAGTGAAGCTCATTTATGCCTATTGATAAGACTGCTCTATTTGGTCTCAACTCTGTTTTGCTATTTATGTTATAATTATTATGTGTATTATGTAACATTTGCTGTGGTTCTTACTCTACATTTTGTGTTTCTTTGTCCCTTTAGTTTTTAAATTTCTTCTGGTATTTAAATGTTTAGTGGTTACTTTTACATTTATACCTTCTTAATACCTTTATTCACTTGTTCCTTATTCAATCCTTACTGTCTCATTTGTTACTTTTAAATCATATCCCTTAATCTTCCAGTTAAAACTATTAAATAAGCAATGAACTTATTCTATTCTTTCATTCCCTCTCTGAAATCTCCCATTTTATTTGCATTCTTTTTACTTTGCCAGATCACACAACACATAATATGTAAAGTATGCAAAATATTATTCTACCATTGTCCTCATCTCTGCTTTATTTTTATATCATCAAGCATATTGTGAAATGCTCTACATTAAGGATGTGGCCCTAATTATCTCTTGTTTGGATCAAGTTCATCTTGTAGTAGACTCTTCATGAAAGGATGATAAATACAGAATTCTCTGAGCTCTTCAATGTTTAAAAATGTTTTTCTGCAGCTTTGATATTAAGAGGAGATGTTGGCTGGATAGAAAATCCTTTTTTCAAATTTTTTATCCTTAAGTATTTTGAAAGTGCTGCTCTATTGTCACTTTGTATGTCTTTCCTGAGAAGTGTGATTCCATTCTAACTCTCTTGCTTTGGAAAGTTATTTGATCTGTTTGCCTGTATATTCTGAGGATCTTCTCTTTTGTCTTAAAAGTCTAATAGTTTAATGAAAAACAGTATGGATGTTCCTTAAAAAACTAAAAATAGAGCTACCATATGATCCAGCAATCCCACCCCTGGGTGTATATCTGGAAAAAATGAAAACTCTAATTTGAAAAGATACATGCACCCCAATGTTCATAGCAGCACTATTTACAATAGCCAAGACATGGAAGCAACCCAAGTGCCCATCAACAAATGACTGGCTTAAGAAGATATGGTATATATATACAATGGAATATTATTCAGCCATAAAAAATAATGGTATATTGCCACCTGCAGCAAGACGAACGGACTTAGAGAATATTATACTTAGTAAGAATATTATATTATTCAAAGAATATTCTTCTTAGAAGTCAGAGAAAAACACATATTATATGATATCACTTATATGTGGAATCTAGAAAATAATACAAATGAATTTATATACAAAACAGAAATAGACTCACAGACATAGAAAACAAACTTATGGTTACCAAAGGGGAAATAGGGGAGGGAGGGATAAATTAGGAGTATGGGATTAACAGATGCAAACTACTATACATAAAAGAGATAAGCAACAAGGATTTAAAGGGAACTATATTCAGTATCTTGTAATAACCTATAATGGAAAATAGTCTGGAAATAACTGAATCACTTTGCTGTACACTTGAAAATAACACAATATTGTAAATCAACTGTACTTCAATAAAAAAGTCTAATAGTTTAAATACTACATTGAAGTTCACCATTGAGGTAATTTTTTCCTGGTAGCTGATGACCTCTTTTAAGGTATAAATTCAAGTATTTGATTTTTTTTCTTGGAAGCTTTTCTTAGATTAAATTGTAAGTATTAAGTTCATTCTATTAGCTTCTTTATCATCTTCAGAGACTCCAATTATACACGACTTCTAACATCTTTGCCTATTTCCCATTTCAGCCACTTTCTCTCTGACCATTTTTCTCTCTCATTTTCATTCTTTCGTTACATTTTTATCCTTTTCAATTGTCCTTTTATGTTTCATTCAAATCTATTCTTTCTTGTTCAGCTTGTAATTTAGTCTTCATTACTGATATGATTTTGTCTTTTCTTCTCTAAGTATTTAGTGTTCATCAAGTTTATTTACTGTCTCTTATTTTTGTATATTTCTGCTTTTAGTTTTTTAATTTCTGCTTCAAAGTTTGTATATATATATATATATATATGTTTGTGTATATCTACATATGTATATATTCAAAGACTCACTTGAGAATGTTTACTTCATTTTGGAATACTACATTATGAGTTCTGCTTTTTCATCAGATATTTGAGGAAGTTTTTTTCAGCTGAATCATCTATGTTCTGTTTGATTTTTTACAGTAGTTTTGACCAGGGGAAGAATGTCAGTCCATATTTCCATGAACCATGCTGGTGATTTAGTGTGTTTTATAAGATTCCTAGTTCAAGCACACACTTTTCCATAGTGTAGCAAAGGATGGTTTCCTTACTGAGTCATGTTTTCTTTCTCTTTTAAGGGTGAGAGAGGTGAACACAGGATTTGAGTGTCCTTAATTTCCTTTTTTTTTTCCCCCCTGGTCTTTAGAGATCATACATTTCTCACTTTGCTTTCCCCTTTTACTATGCAATTTTCATAGGGCAACTCTCCCTTTTAATCGTCTGCTCTTCTTCCCCTATTAAAACCTTACCTTTCCAGGATTGCCTGCTTGAATCATACACTTTTAAATCTCTACCCTTTAGTTAGTGTTCTGACCTAGCATGTGCTTTTCTTTTCTTTTCTTTTTTCACATTGGTGCAAACTTTCTCTTTCTGGAGGTTGTTTTACTTCCCTCCTTATTTTTTCACATAGTTTTCCCAAATTGCCCTTGTTCTCTGACAAGGCTTACAGGAAATGTAAGGCAGTTAGCTCACTGGGATTTGGTGTTTAGTTTTCTTTTTACAGGTAATTTAAAGTTTGACCATTCTACACCTTTTAGTTATGTCACGGGCAAAAGATGTGTGTGATTTTACTTGTTGCTCTAGTTTTTCTTTACTGTTTTAGAGGATATGCTGGGAGTCTTATAGTTATGCTGATGCTTCCCAGAAGTACCCATTTTACTTTTTAAATCACTCTTTATTGAAATAAAAAATTTACAGAAAAAAAGTAAATAAAGCATAATTTAAGAGCTCAATTGTTTTTAAAATCACTACAGAGATCAAGGAATAGAACACTGCCAGAATCCTAGAAGCCCCACTTTGCTCCTCTCCCAATCCCTATTCCCTTCAACCCAAACGTGAACACTATTATCATTTATATAAGCATATATAATGTTGTTTTTAACCTTTATATCACTTCAGTAAGGTTGTAAGCATCATTATGTGCCTGGTTTATTTCTCTCAAAATTATGTAGTGAGATCCACCTTTGCAGCTGGTACATAGTAATGTTCATTTCTCTTCATTGCTGTCTACGTATGTCAGTTTGAATTGAATTCTCAGTTTGGATCCTTGATCCTTTGTAGGTCCTTGCTAATATTCAGTCCAGTTTTGAATGTGTGAAAGTGGAAACTAAAGTGCAAAGATTAATGATCTCATCAAGATAATCTTGTAGGCCAGTTATTAAATGGGACTAGAATTCAAATTTGCTAACTCTTTGTTGAGATAACATTTTCCCACCACATAATGATTTATGAAATAAAAAAAGCAATTAGTCATTTTCATTCTTTCCCTAAAGTTATCACAGAGGCTCTTCTTCACCTTTAAGTATTTCTCAAAAAACCCATATCCTTTTTTTAATTTATACATTATGATTTTTGCCAGAGACATTTTTTTAAAAAAGAACTATAATCCATTTATCCCTACATTTCAGCTATAGAATTAATTTGCTTGTGATGAAACATATCCTTAAAAAAATCAGATGCCCTGTAAAAATTCAAGCAATAAACTCTGATTTATAAATGTTATTCAAATCAAGTTAAAATCATATTTGGAAAAACTACATTTGTAATTTTCCATATCCATATGTCACCCTCTAGGCTGCTAGGTATTTTTTAGGAAGGAACTACCTTGTCCCTGAAACATATGAGAAAGAAAGAGAAAGAGTAATATCAACAATTTTCCATTTGAGTTCTAGAACTTGTTAGGGATTCTAAAAATGTTTTATTCAATTTTAAAGTTTAATGTAATATTAAACTATTTTTAAAATGTAAAACACAACCATTCAAATGTATTATAATTAAATTTGTAACCTAGTGGAGACTGACAGATCAGTATCTTGAGCTGACAGATTAACCAATTTTGGATACAGATTTTAAAATGATGTTTTCTTTTAACTGTGCATTGATTATGAATTTTGTAGCTTGTCACTACTCTTTAATAGAAATAAAAGAAGAAAGGAAGAAAGTAAAGGAGAGAAGGAGGAAAGAAAGAAGGGAAAGACAAAAAAAGGAAGTCATCAGCTGTGGTCTTGTCTTTTAAGCCAATTTCACTCTTCCACATTATACATGCACTATTATGTAAATTCCCGGGAAAGTTCAGACATATCCATTTCTTTCTTTCTTTGTGATAAAACAATCCTGTGCTTGTAATAACAAATAAGGACACAGATTTCTTTCTTTTTTCAATTATTATTAACTATAGTCACCATGCTGCACATTAGGTCTAAAGAACTTGCTAATTTTATAACTGAAAGTTTGTGTACTTTGATAAATATCTCCCTTTTTCCCCTATCCCCCAGTCTCCGGTAACCACCATTCTACTCTCTCTTACTAAGAGTTTGGTTAATTTTTTTTTCTTTTTTAAGATTCCACATATAAGTGAGATCATACAGTATGTGTCTTTCTGTGTCTGGCTTATTTCACTTAGCATAATGTCCTCCAGGTTCATCCACATTGATGCAAATGGCAGGATTTCCTTCTTTTAAAAAATGAATAATATTTCTGTTTGTGTGTGTGTATCGCATTTTCTTGGCTACTGTGAATAACGCTGTAATGAAGATGGGATTGCACATATCTCTTCAAGACAGTGATTTTATTTTCTTTGAATAGAAGACACAGAATTCTTATACTTCTAATATAGTATAGATAGTTTTGGCAATTATTTTGAGATAGTTATTTACGCTTTAAATTTTGATGTTTATGAAAAAGAATCCTATACATTATTAAATATTTGAGATTTATTTATTTAATACACATTTACTTAATCCCTATGTGGTGGCAGGTACTTTTTAGATGCCAGGCAGAAGGATCTCATGAATCACGAGGCTCTCACAAATATGTGATGAATATATAATGTGGCATCATGTAATGATGAATGCTGTAAAGAAATATCAAGCAGAGAAGGGGGCTAAAGAATGACAACATGAGAATATGTTTTTTAGATGATGTATCCATGGAAATCTCCACCAGGGGTTTCTTCTGAATAGAGACCAGAAGGAGGTTGGAAAGGCTATGTCAATATTTGAGGAAGACCATCATAGAGAAGAAGGTTTGAGTGTTTTGTAAACAGTCAGAAAGTCAGTGAGACTGAAATGAAGCAAAGGAGGGGGAGGAGTAAGGAAAGAAAGCTGAGGCCTGTCATGGTAGGTCTATTATAATTGATGTAATTACCACCCTTCCCCCACTGAAAAGACTCAGGGATCTGGAATCAATGCTGACTCTGGGGCTGGACAGGGAAAATACTGATATACCTTGTTGCATAAAGAAAGGAAGTGCTTTAGAAAACATATGGGGCTATGTTAAAAAAAGGATGGAAGCCACTTTGAATGTGATTCCACAGACCAAATATGGGAAAATTGGAGCATTAACACTAACAATACCAATTATAAACTACAGCCCATTAAACTGATTCTATACTGATACTAAAATAATATAAGAAAAGAGAGGAGAAAGAGCTTGCTTCACAGAAGAATTCCAATTAATAAATCTAGAAAGGATGATAAATTTGGAAAGTTATTATTTTACCATGATCATAGTAATAATTGCTTCAGCCACAAATGGAGTACAGCCATTGGGTAAAAGGTTGCTAGGGAACCAGATATTCACATGTTTTCTTCTATTAGTTTTATTTTGTTTTGTGGTTAAAAAAATAACATGAAGTCTACCTTGTTAAATTTTTACGTGTACAGGACAGTATTGTTAACTATATGCACATTGTTGTAGATCAAATCTCTAGAACTTTTCCATCTTGTATAACTAAAACTCCATACTCACTGAACAGCAACTCGCCACTTGTTCCCCTCTCCTCAGTCCCTGACAACCACATTCTACTCTCTGCTTTTAAGAGTTTGACTACTTTAGATACCTCATATAAGTGGAATCATGCAGTAGTTATCCACCTGTGGTTGGATTATCTCATTTAGCATAATGTCCTCAAGTTCCATCCATGTTATAGCATGACAGGACTTCCTTCTTTTTAAAGGCTAAATAATATTCCATTGTATGTATTTACCATATTTTCTCTATCCTAGAAGTGGGATTGCTGGATCACATACTAGTTTATTTTTAATTTTCTGAGTAACCCCCATACTGTTTTCCATAGCAGCCACACCACACCATTTTACATTCCCACCGAACATGCACAAAGGGTTCCAATTTCTCCACATTCTAGCCAACACTTACTATTTTATGGTTTGTTTTTTTTTATAATGGCTATCCTAACAGGTGTGAGGTGATATCTCACTGTGGTTTTGATTTGCCTTTCCCTGATGATTAGTGATGTTGACCATGTATTCATGGGCTTCTTGGCCATTTGTATATCTTCTTTGGAAAACTGTCTATTTAAGTTCCTTTGGTAATTTTTCCCCCAATTTTATTGAGGAACAAAGGACAAATATAATTGTATATATTTAAAGCGTACATGATTACCTGATATACATATATATTGTTGAATGATTACCAAGAACACACATCCATTACCTCACATAGTTAACTCTTTTTTTTTCTTTTTGTATGTGGTAAGAATGCTTAAGATCTACTCTTAGAAACTTTGAAGTACACATACAATACTATATTTTAAACTACACTCACCATGCTGTACATTATATACTCAGAAATTATTCTTCTTATACCTGAAATTTTGTACCCTTTGGCCTACATCTCCACATTTCCCCCTCCCTTCAGCCCTAGGTAACCACCATTCTATTCTCTGTTTCAATGAAATTGGCTCTTTTTTTTGATTCCATATATAAGTGATACCATACAGTATTTGGGTTTTCTTTTCTTTTCCTGTCTGACTTATTCCACTTAGCATAATGCCCTGCAGATTCATCTATGTTGTCGTAAATGGCAAATTTTCCTTCCTTTGATGGTTGAATAATATTCCATATATATCATATTTTATTTATCCATTCATCTGTGGAAGAATATTTAGATTATTTCCGTATCTTGGCTATTGTGAATAATGCCACAATGAACATGGGAACACAGATATTTCTTCACGATACTGATTTCATTTACTTCAGATATCAATCCAGAATTGGGATTACTAGATCATATGGGAGCTCTATTTTTAATTTTTTGAGGAACCTCCATACTGTTTTCTATAGTGGCTGCACCAATTTACATTCCTACCAAGAGTAGATAAGAGTTCCCTTTTCTCCACATCCTCACCAACATTTGTTATTCCTTCTGTTTTTGAGAATGGCCATCCTAAAAGGTGTGGGGTGATATTTCATTGTAGTTTTGATTTGTATTTTCCTGATGATTAGTGAAGGCGATCACCTTTTTACGCACCTGTTGCCATTTGTATGTATTTGGAAAAATGTCTGTTTGAGGCCTTTCTGCATCTTTTAATAAGATTGTTTTGTTTGGTTTGGTTTGGTTTGGTATTGGGTTATATGAGTTCTTTATATATTTTGGATATAAATCCCTTATCATATGTATGGTGTGAAAATATTTTCTCCCATGCCATAGGTTGACTTTTCATTTTTTGCCTGCCTTCTCAAAATCACCCTTTTTGGCCCTGGGCTCCACCAGGGTTTTGCAACCTCCTACCTGGATCCCAAAGCTCTCAGAGTGGTACTTTTGTTTGTGGATAGCTGCCAAATTATTGTTGCTATAGGGAGATACAAGTGGGGGACCTACAATTTTGCCATCTTGGTGACATCACTGTCTGATAACTCTCTCAGTATTAGACAATAGTATTTTATGAGTGCTAAAATTTCAGAGTGAGATTTTTTCTGTGGTTGTATGAGAGAATCACTTTGTCTTTAAGAGATATATGTTAAAATACTTATGCATGAGGTTTCATGATTCCTCACAAATGTTTTAGCCAAAAAAATGAAGATATATCAGACATAAAATGACAATATGTTACATATTTTCATTTTTTAGAAACCTATGCATATACTCAGTATGTGTGCGTGTATATATATATATATATATATATATATATATATATACACACACATATAAATAATGTATATATGTAATATACATACATAAATATGTGTGTGTATATATATATATATATATATATAGTGTGTGTGTGTTTGTGTGTGTGTGTGTGTGTATGTGTGTATAGGCAGAGCCAGAGAGAGGCAGAAATTGGGTAAGATATTAACAATCTAGGTAAAAAATACATGTGTGTTTATTTTATTATTTTTGCAACTTTTCCATGTATTTGACATTTTTCCAAAATAAAAAGCTGAGGGAAAGTTTTTATTTTGTATATGTGGATTCTGTAGTCCAGGCAAAAACTTCCCAGTTTTAAAAATTATTTTGTTATTTTCTTCAAGAAGGCTGAGAATGCCATGGATGCTTTGGGCCACATTTCAGTAAAATCCGTAATCACTGAGTACAGGTATCCCCTGCTTTTCAAAAGTTCGCTTTATGCCACTTCGCTTTTACAAAAGACCTACATCAGTACCTGTTTTTTCACTAGCCCAAAGATATCCGAAGATGATTTTTGCTTCTATGAAAAAAGGCCAACAGCAAAAACAGCATTCACCGTTAGTTTTGCAGGGATCCATTATAGAGGCAGTGCACACCCAGAGCAGCAAGAGCGGCCCTGCCAAGCTCCTTCCCAGGAACTGCACTCGACATCTCAGCATCAAGCCTCCACAGCTTCAACTGTGTCTGGGAGCATCTGTGCTTTATCTTGATTTATTTTGTGCATCCTTAGCAAGATGTGTCCTATTATAATTGCTTCTTCACTTAACACCTTTTGGTTTATGAAAGTTTTCATAGGAACACTCTACTTTTGGATAACGCGGGAAACCTGCACTTCTTCTTTATTAGCGCTTCAATAAATTCATCTCCTGCATTTCTGCTTCTTTCACTCCTCCCTGTTCTTCCTGAAATCTTCTCAGATCAAAGAGAAATGGTTGGTAAATCCTACTTTATACACAGTTTAATCATTTTTTTTATTGGCTTTGAGCTTTTTTTCTTTTGCCTTGCCTTAATTATGCCTATCACCATGTCTTAAATTTTAATACCATATCTTGATCCATTCATTGAACAAACAGTTGTGTGTTCACTGTGCTTCAGGTACTGTTCTAGGAGCTGATGCCTTGCTCTTTATATTCTTTCCAGTAACTCAATTTCTATACAAGCACCTGAGACATAACCACCTACGTGTTGTAAACTTTCCTTCCTCCCTTACTCAAAATATAGAATCTAGTATTTGAAATTTCCACCACAGGAATTACTCCTTTGAGTTGTCTTCTTGTCTCAAGAAGACTGTCTGGCATATAATAGAAGTTGAATGAAAATGAATGAATAAATGAAAATACAAATAAATTACTTGGGACTGTTTGTCAATTCAAGCGTTACAGATTCAACCAAAAGAATATTCAGTGCAAAGGATATTTGTTGGAAGAACATGGTATAGGTAAAAATATTGAATAAATTGTACCAAACTTGGACTCAGAAGGGCAAAACTGGGCAGCTGTGGGGAGCTGGGGAACAGGAACAATGTCTATAAGGGTAAATGCAACGTTGCTACTTTCTATCCTTCTGTTTCTTTGGTCAAGTTTTAAATTTTAGGGAGAGAGGCTCTGATGGGCCTGTCTTAGGTCACATGTTCTCCCTTGGCCAGGGGAGGTCAAGGCATCGTGATTGCATGCAGTGGGGATGGGAGGGGAGTCCAGGATAGTACTTCACATTAAAATACACAAACATTAACCAGATGAAGTGAGAAAAGATGCTGTTTTAGTTTTCTATTGCTACTGTAATGAATTATTACAAACTTAGTGGCTCAAAACAACCAGATTTATTATCTTACAGTCCTGTAGGTTGAAAGTCCAACAAAAATCTCACTGGACTGAAATAGGGTGTTAGCATGGGTGCATTTCCTTCTGGAGTTTATAGGGGAGAATCTACTTCCTTGCCTCTTCCAGTTTCTAGAGGCCACTGCATTCCTTGGCTTATTGTATCCTTCCTCCAGCTTCAAGGCCCACAAAGACCAGCCAAGTCTTTCTCACATCACAGAACTGACCTCTCTGCCTCCTTCTTCCACTTTTAAGGATGCCTGTGACTACATTGGCCTCACCAGGATAATCTCCCTATTTTAAAGTCAGCTGATTAGCAATCTTAATTCCATCTTTAACTTTAGTTACCTCATCAACAGTCACTTTGGTCATCAGTGAATCTTGAACAATAAGAATCCTTGGAAAAGACAACACATTTTGAGCAGTAGGTGTAAAGATAGGTGATCTTTTGACACAGTGCTGGGGTCACAATACAGCCCAAATGGGAGGGGATTTGGGGACATCACAGAAGCTTAGTACCGCAAAAAAAGCATTAAAGCAAAACTTGTACAGATCTGCCTAGGCTCCCCCTGGGTATAATAATTTTTCATGTATGACGAAAGAAGCTGAATGCAATCTCTCTACAAAAATACTTAGCTCCTGATGCAACCCTTATGTTATCATTTATTTTAATCAATGATATGGAAGAATATAGTGTTCCACTCTCCAAGGAAACACGTCATAACCAAATAAATATCTTACATCATCTGTTAGAGGTAATCAGATAATACAGGAAAGTACTTAAAGATTAGAATCTAATATCCATGATGAAGCTAGGGAAATCCTATGTCATATATGAGTCTATGGCTACTTTTCAGAATCTTTTGCCTTGGGTGATCATCGTCATTGCCTAGTCATTGCCTATGGGAAGATTTTAACTACCAGATATGATCTAGAATCCTGTTTCTGAAGAATTCTCAATACAGTACTGATTATATTTAGCAACAAAGGTAAATATTATAGTTTCATATACTTTTAGAGTTTCTGGTAAAATAATTTAATCCAACCTGTTCATGTGAGCAGACAGAGGCCCTCAGAGATTAAATGACTTGACCAAGGTCATCCAAACTACCTGTGTCAAAGTTAACAGGAGCATCTACCTCTTGTCTGTTACCTTAATGTATATGATCCATTAGGTTCCTATCTAAGATGTTTCAAGCTCCTTGACACACACTCGTGTGAACACACACACACACACACACACAAATCAGAAACAAAGGAACTAGGAAAACAAAAACATGTCTATATAATTGAAATCATCTATTTAAAATAATAAACTTAGAATCATTCTTCTGTGGGTATTGGGGGGCCATGAGTACACTGAGTTCATGTATACATATAGCTATAAAAGAAGTGCTAACAGGAGGTGGCATTAGATTATAAGAGATAATCATTCCTCAGCTATCTAGACTGACAGATCAGAGGGAATGTATAGACATAGTATACCTTAATTTCATCAGGAATCCTGATGAAATCTCATGGTTATATCATGGGCAATGTGGAAAAGATGCTGGCAGGATGAACAACACGTCCAGTTTATCTAAAGGCTGATCGAGCAGCAAAAACTCAAAATTAGTGAACCTATCTCAATCTGGAGGAGGATTAAGAAATGTTCACCCTGCTGCATTTGGGGTGAATATCCTTGAACTAGTTTTTAAAAGACAGATTGCAGAATATTTCAAGAGCAACCCATAGGGAAGATATTTGGGGGGGGGCACAGTGGTGAGATTTTACCCTACTTACAGGCTGACAAGTTAGTCTGCCATATTTTCATGGATGTTGGCAGAAGATAAACTACTTCTGGGTCAGAGACAAAGGACTTTATTACCCACTGCACAGCAGGCAGCATGAACTTCATAGTTGCGTTGGTTCCCCTTGTCCCCCAAGTCCCACTGGATTGATATGGAGGGACCCAGAGGATGGTGCACACACAGTAGGTCTGTGTCATAGCTGAGGAACCAGAATCCTTTACAGAGGATTGCCAACAAATCTGCCTAAGCTTTGCCCCAAGGAAGACATTATCTTTATGGTCCTGGAGAGCTAACAAATCTGCCTTCTGACCAAGGTATGAGACACTTTCTCTGTCATCCAAGGCCATTTGCTTATACAAACATCCTTGAAAAGAGAGTCCAGGGCAAAACTCTCAGTGCCTCTGCTCAAAGACAGGCAGAAACGTGAGTGGTCCATGGAAAACTGCTTCCCAACAGGTGGCTGTGGCATCGGTCACTCATGAATGTGCCCAGATTGCTCCAAGTGAACTTTCCCTCTAATTGGGCACCTTTTCTACTTTGCTGGGCCAGAGGACGGATGTGACAGCTGGCACCTGCCTTCAGGAGCACCCATGTAAAATCAATAAACCGTAAACCCTACATGCTACCCCACATGCTGTAACACTCCAAATGGCCAGGCCTGTCACTTCTACAAATTCCTCATTCTGCACTGATAGGAACAAGAAAAGAAAGAAAAGAGGAAGAATGTTATGATATAATTATTTTATTGTCCGTGGTTTTATGAATTTCCTCCCAGGATTTTTTCTGGCTTCCAAGGCGAAGCTGGGGTGTGCCACATGGAGTCACACATCGGCCACTTTCTGGAGGAGGGAGGGAAATTAACCCATTTCTCTGCCTGAGGGATCTGGGGTGACAGGGTCAGAGACCACGAGGTCAGATAACCACCAAGTCAGCCACTGTCGTTTTTTACTGGATTGAATTTAGGGTTTACCCAGTTAGAGCTTTATACAGGTTCATCATCTGTGTAAGGAGGTAGTAGAGGCAGCAACGTAATGAGCACAGAGCCTCCCCAAAGAGCCAGAGAACCTGGCCCGCCACCATCAACAACAGCCAGATCTGCCTTGGTAAGACATACAATAAATTCAGAGTTGGAGGAAATTGAGAGTAAGAAATAGGTGTACCATCCTTAAAACAGTTGTTTATTAAGAAGTCTCCAATCTATTTTCTGATTTCTGGCTCAAGGGTTAGAATTCTTAATTATTTGCCCCTTGCCTATGGGGCAACTGGCACGTTTAAGACCCTCTCACTCTCCTACCTAATTATAGAAGATTCACATACAAGAAAGCAGCCCAAAAAAAGCCCACTTGGTCCCTGATAGTATTTTTAGTTCTTAACAACTCTGTGCTTATCATTATAAAGTATTAACAAATAAGAAAATACTTTATTTTTACTTTTTAATAGAGTATAACATCAAGCAAAGATTTAGCTGAAAGGTCTCTACCTTCTTTCCTTTGTCACTTTCCTCAGCAAGGACATGCTTCAAATTTCCTTGTAGCATAAAGGGCAGATACACTGCTTCATTATCAAGTTAGAAATCACATTCTGAATATAGAGATACTTTTGCATCTGTTGATGTCAGTCTTTCATCTAAATTAGCTCTTATGTTTCATATACAAACTAGGTAATTTCTAATGTGGCCAATTTCTGGAAGATTTTACTTTTCAATGGCACGTAGGATGTTTTAACATATTTTTTTCTTAACTGATACATGCCTTGACTTCATATTTGTACATGGTGCTTTCAGAAGGACGAGATCTCTTTTCAGAAGAATGAATGATCTTCATAATGAATCAGTTAATCTTGTTTAAAATCTGTTTTACACGTGAAGATGGAATATATATCTGTTACCAAAGAGAGACTAGAGCTGAACATTCATTGAATTTATGTTAGGAACACCCTGCATTCATGTGAATTCTTCGAAGTCTACATCCCATAGCACCTCAGCATTCATCTTTGCAAATCAGTACTCACCTCTGTCCATGCTATGTGTTATCACTGTATTGGGGAAGACAGAAATGGAGAAAACTGGGTAGAATTATGTTCTCTTTTTTTTTTTTTTGCCAAATAACAAATTCAGGAATAGATGATTGGACTGAAACAGATTTCCTGTGTGGTTTTGAACAACTTCTTGACTATTTATTGCCCCCATCTACTAACATAAACTAAGCATCAAATTGGATTTGGGGCTGAAGTCTAGGATTTAGCAATATTTTGTTGCCATCGCTAGATCTAAATAAACTGTGTAGTTGGTAATATTAATGATTTTTCTGTGTGAAAAAAGGTAGGGAAGTTTTTACCCCAAAGGCACAGAGTAGTGATTAATAGACTCTTCAAAGTCTATGTAAGAAATCCTACTTTACAGCTACGCAAAATTTATTGAAATGTCGACCTAGTTTCCAAATGACATAATAGTGCGATAAATGCAAATTAAACTTCAATTCAAAATGAAATGGCAAAGAACCTATTTTAAAATCTCCTGTGTGATATAATTTTTTTCCTCGTTTCTTCGGTTCTGCTTTTTGTTTTAACACGTATGATAACTTTAATAGATGAACTAGTTTCAACTGAGATAGGGATTTGTTTACCTTGCTTAGCTGAAATCAGTGTTAATGGCCCATATTAGCTGTATTTTCTGTGCCAATTGACAAGTTTACAACTCATGATATCTGACATCACATCAGTGAAGAGGGAGGAAACTTAGGTTGCCAAGTCTTGTTCGTATTTATTCCAATGAATCTTTTTTAAAATCCCTTTAGGGACATTTTGCTATTATTCAAGAGGTTGGAGACTTGCCCAGCATCATGTGGTCATTTTGTGTAAGAATCTGGATTCTTTCCTGGGTTTAGCTGCCTCTAAAGCCTGTTCTCTTTCCACTTCCCCATCTTGCAAACTGTCTTTGCTCTTGTCTTCTTATCTGAGCTGCCTCTCGGCTCACTATGCTCAGCCACAGTTTCTGCTCAGAAAAGACATACAGAGCGATTTTCAAAGAGGATATATTCACACCACATTTCTTTGGTATTTCCTTTCTTTAAACCTACTTAACATATTTTAATCCATCTTTAATCATATATCTTTTCCACAAATGATCTGTTTTTTAGTTTTAAACCTCAATGGGCCATACTGATAAAAATGAAAAAAAGATGGTAATTAGATTTTATTCAAATGTCAAAAAATTCCCAAAAAATGCATTTGCTTTAAATAGTGTACTTTTATCTAATGCCAAAATGCCACAGCAACGGTGAAGTTACCCAGCTTGATGTCAGCAGCCAAAAAAGAAATCAAAAGGTGTAATCTCTTTCAAGTGCAGCTCTGATCTCTGTTCATCAGTCCACATTGCTCTATTCTGCTGTTGTCCTTGGAGAGGGGGGAGGAGAGGAGACACCAGGGTGATCTGCAAAGAAACTGATGCTTGGTGCTTCATTTACTGAAGAGCGAAAAACTGACTGCAAGACCACGGGAGGATTGCAAAGTGTGGTCTAAATTAGATCCAAATACCTTCTAATCCTTCAGAATACTATTAACCAGGCTACTATTGAGTAAATATTTATTGAGTACCTACTGAGGAGACACCCTAGATGGGTACTGGGTTGACAAGATTAGTCCCCACCCTTGAAGATCTAATGATCTTGGGGGGGGGCGGGGGGGGCGACTGGCCAGGGTAATAGGTATAAACATTGACGAGTCTTGTGATAAAAGCTTGTTCCTTCAAGCTCAGGGCTCACACAGCTGAGCTTTAAAGACATATCCAGCAGAGAAAGAAAATGGAAAAGCAAAAAGGGCAAATCCATGTTAGAAGAGCAGTCACTAAATGGAGGAAAAAATAAAAGTGACTAATATATCACTCTTGGGTATTTTTCCCTGAGCACGGAATCGGTCTGATGTCCCTGATTTGCTCTTTTATCCTGAAGCTCTGTATTTCCTAAACTTTACTGTTAACCCAAGAATCACCTGTGGGTCCCACCTCACATCCACTAGATCTGAATCTGTGTGAAATGAGTCTGGGAAACTCCAATATTAACAGGTGCCTCTGGATGATTTTATCAGGAAGTTTAGGAAACATTGCTGTAGCTGGTGGTGCCTGAAACTCCACCATGTGAGCTTATCTCTTTTGCGCAGCAGATCTCAAACTTTAACTTGAACAAAAGAACTGAATCTCCTGCACTATTTGAACGTAATCCCTTTAGTTTGACAGATCCTCTCAAAGGTTAGGGGACATTCATGCTAAGAATGTTCAAGTTACTGCACCCCACCCTCTAGAGTTTAACTGAGAGGGCCTGCTGTGGAGCCCATTAATGTTTGTTTTGACAAGCATGTTAAGAGATTCTGATGGAGGTGATCCTTAAAAGGCACTTTGAGAAATACTGGCCCTCTCAGGATTTATTCCTCTTGAAAATAAACACATTTCACTCTTATACTTCGGTGTAAAAGAACGATTTGAGGATTGGATTTAATTTCAGATTATAAGTCCACTAGGATAGAAACTCTGAGAGGACAGGAGTAATTTTTTTTCTGTTTTGTTCAGTGATACATGCCTAGTATCTGAAGAATGGCTTTTACATAGTAGATGCACACAAACTATTTGTTGACTTAATGAATGAACTAAAGGTGAAAAGAAATCATATCTCTTACTCTTGCATTCCCAACATACCTTCTAAGGCCATGTTATAATCAGAAAATATTCACAGATGAATCTGCAGAAAACAGGAGGGTGGTGGCAGGAGTAGAGAGGAAAAATCTAAATCACTTTAGAACTTCAGGAGGGAGAAAAAAGTGTCCATAAAGAAAAGCTGGGAGGGATAGTGGACCCCATCCCACCCCCCCCAACTCTGCTGACCTCACAGAACTATCTAGGGTGACTGTAATCTTGGACACCCATCACTGTTTGACCCTGGACACTTTGGGTTGCCCCCTCTGAAAGAGAGAATCCCAGAGGGCAAGGTGAGGTTCTGATGAGGAAATATACAAGAAGCGAAATTGTAGCTTTCTCCTCTCCCATTTCCTCCCTTATTTTCTGAGCTTTCCCTATGCATGTTGGGACGTACAATCTCATTTGGTGTGTCAACAGGTGGGTGAAGCCATGGCATCACATGAGTTGAGTTCACTACCCCACCTCAGTTCTTTGCACCTCTGTATGGAATCCTGTATCTCTTTATTCAGCACCTGAGTGTTCACTTGCTCTTATGTTAGGGAAAGAAAAATTTTGAGTGTTAGGGACCTCACCAGCTGAGGAAAAAAAAAAAAGGCCAGCCCCTGATATGCAGCTCTTATGCCTTCTTCAAGGGTTGCTGCCAGCAAGGAATGACTTCAAGGGGTTAGAATGGTCCCCTGCAGACACCATCTGTTCCTGTCTTAGCTCTGGGTGTGAGAATTGTTACGGGGACACAATAATGGCTCCTCCCAGCTGTTCCAGGATCTGGGACTGTATCCTTTGAGAGCTGCATATTTTCAGGCGCTAGGGGAGGGGGTAGCATAGAGATTTTAAGAATGAGATTTGAGTCTAACAAATGGAATGCTTGGCAGAGTGTGCTGTATTCACAGGAGATATTTTCCCCCTAATTATTAAGTGCCATGTGAAGGATGAGTAAACAATGGAATGGGATACATTCAATGAATCATGTTCATGCAGCTCTATCCTGATGCTTTCTGAATATATCGACTCTAAGAAAGATTGTACAGGTGTTTTTCTTATGGATCTTCCATGGCGGGGTCTAGGGCCCCTCCTGGAACGTGTAGGATGCCAGAGAGTTTCCCTTTGTTCTAAAAAGATCTGCATTGTGTGTGAGACTCTCCAGAGCATAAAAAGCCTTATGTCAAAACTTAGTACAGTATTTCTTTTTACCTATGACATAAAGGTTTTGAGGAAACTAGCTTTGTTAGTGACAAAGGGAACACAGGTAGCTCTGGTGTTCAGAAAACAGGGTTTGGTCCTACATCATTTCATTTTTAATAGCTACCTCAGAGAAGCCACTTTCTTTAGAACAATTGTACCATTCGTAGAGCACTTGATAACTTACCAAGCATCTTCACATATTTTTGTGTTTTGAGCCCCACAATGAACTTGAAAGACTGGATTTATTGTTCTACTTTTTCTTAAATTAATTTTTATTGGAGTATAGTTGCTTTACAATGCTGTGTTAGTTTCTACTGTACAGCAAAGTGAATCAGCTATACATGTACATATGTCCCCTCTTTTTTGGATTTCCTTCCCATTTAGGTCACCACAGAGCATTAAGTAGAGTTCTCTGTGCTATATAGTAGGTTCTCATTAGTTATCTATTACTGTTCTACTTTTTATAGTATGAAAGGGAGGCTCGGAGATTTTAAAGAAATTTCCAGCCAGTGGCAGAGCATACAACATACAAATCTTATTCCAAATCCTGTATTTTTCTCCTAAGAGTAGCTTATGACTCTCTACTGTTGAATGAATAGAGATATAGAATCCCAAATTTTGAGCAAGATGTTTGGGTAGAATGTGCCAGCGTCCTGCTCATGATGGCATTTGGATGTCTAGAAAAATTAGGCAGTTACTCAGATTGTTTAAAGCAGTGGGTCTCAAGGTGCGGTTCCTGGATCATCAGCAGCAACGGCATCACCTTGGAGCTTTTTCGCAATGCAGAATCTCAGTCCCTACCTGAGACTTAATGAATCAGAAAATCTGGAGGTGGAGCCCAGGAATCTGTGTTGTAAGCCAGTCCTACAGGTGATTCTGATGCATGCTACTGTTTGAGAAATTCTGACTTGAAGGATACAATCTCATGAAGTCCTACCCCCAACCCCTTATCCCACAGTTTAACCTTAATTTGAAAGCCTTTTTTGATACACAATAAACACACTGTCATTTAGTACATCAGGAAGGTTTTCTCTATAAAAGTCAGTGAGAAACAGGCACAAATGCATTGAGAATTTGGATGGGTGAGGAGGGTGAAGGGAAAAATTATGAGTTGAGAGCATAGAGTTTTTCTGGAAGGCCAGGTCTTGGGACTTGAGATTTGAGAAGAGAAAGCAAGAAAGAAAGTGAAGAAAGGACTGAATTTACACTTTCTAAATTTAAACTTTCCAGTTGTCTAAGACTAGTTCTATCACAGTCAGTTACTTTTCCTGAAATGCCATTGTCTTTGATAATTCCAACCCATTGGTTCAACTAATCAATTGATGCAATCTACTAAGTTTAAAAACACAAATAGTTAGTGACTCTCTCAGTAGAAATCATCTTTATCAAGGAAAGGGACATCCCTTCTTTAACTTTGGAAAGGACCTGGGGAATGCAGAAGTAAAAAGCTTATGTCCAATGGAATATGTCCAGGCCAGCTCCTAAGAACTCTACAAATGTAGCACTCAGGGAGACTCTGTGGCTTTGGGGGGACCAATAAAAGAGTACAAAGTTACGGCCAAGAGTTGCTTGCTCCTCATAAAGCCCACCTTGCACAGAGTGAATCCTCTTCAGGAATGTTTTCCAGTCCTCAGCTTCTTTCATGAGTATTTGCCATCCAATTTAACAGT
This sequence comes from Balaenoptera borealis, assembly GCF_965194805.1. Lineage (NCBI taxonomy): Eukaryota > Metazoa > Chordata > Mammalia > Artiodactyla > Balaenopteridae > Balaenoptera > Balaenoptera borealis. The sequence continues at coordinate 31,502,901 of NC_138881.1, read as the reverse complement.
AACAACCAAAAGATTTACTGGGTAGAAATCACAAGGATGCTCTTTTTTGTCCATTTAAAAAAATTAAAAGAGAAATGCCATGTTCCTACACAGTATTGAAAGCCCTTTTCCCGTTCACTTTGATCCATATTTGGGCCAGGGTAGGAGACTAACTTCCATGGAACTTTCCACTATGCCAGGAAGTAGCTCTGTTCCTGAATCTGACAGAAGGTGCGTCCCTTGCTAAACCTTTTGAGTCCCTAATGCTAAATAGGGGTCACTTACATAAGTAAATTTTATCTGATAATACAGGTATTTTCATTTTATATGTCCAAAAGAAAACTATAAATCCCTTGCTATAAAAAAAGTTATTAATTTCTTATAGATATGTACACAAACATTTGGAGAATAATTTCTCTCGGATCAGCTACGCTTAGTTTCAGAAGCAGCCTTCACTCCTTTCTAGAGCAGGAATCCTAACTCAGAACACTGTCATTTTTCACCCCCTCCTTTTTTTGTTTTGACCACATGTATGTATTTGTGATCATACACATCTTTGAACACGTTACACAAAGTCCTCCAGTCTCCAGCCCACCTTTCCAGATTCACTGACGTTTCCTCTGAAAGCCATTTTCCTACAGGCCATATATTTTTTTTACCAGTTTTGTTGAGATATCATTGACATATAAAAATTATATTTATTTAAGGTATATGCTTGTTGTTTTGATATACGTATACATTGTGAAACAATCACCACAATCAAGCTAGTAACATTTATCAACTCATATAGTTATCATTTGTGTGCTTGTGTGTGTTAAGAAGATTTAATTTAGGAGCTATCCTTTTAGCAAATTACGAGTATACATAACAGTATTGTTAACTATCATCACCATTGCTGTATATTAGATCCCCAGAACAAGTCAAGTTGTTAAACTATTTCTCAGTCACAATTTTTTTAAATGATCTGGATATCAATCCTTGGAGAAGAAAAAATCTTACATTTGAATAAACAACAACAACAACACCTTTGCTCCTTTGAACCTCACCTCGATCATCTATAACATTACCTACCACTCTCATCATTCACTCTCCTGCTCATCCTGCCCAATTACCAAGACTTTTCCACCCGGCTTTTTTTCTTTTTTTCCATCCCAACTCCTCCATCATCCTTGATGATGCTAACGTCCTTGTAAGTAACTGCTTCATTGCTCCCGCCTCCTACTCCCTTCACAGGGTGGGACAAGCAGGGACAGACCATTGCCCCCAGAGGGTTCACTAGGGGCCAAACTCCAGTGTAGAGAGGGAGTAATGCTTACACAAACTCAGCCTAAAATCACACATGAGCTGCTTGCTTATTTGCTTTGTTTCATCTTGGAGCTATCATGTCTCCTAGTTGATTGATATTGAGAATGTGTTTTCTCAGTCAGTGAAATTCTAGAAAATCAACTGCTTGTCAGAAAATCAACTCTATGGTCTTACAACCAACTGGACTGTGCTGTGAATCACATGACACAGGGTCAGTTTGGTGACATAAGTATTCTATCCAGGTTTCCTGGTTCTGTTCCAGTCGGGATTTACCTTATCATTGCTTTAGGGAAAGTGATTGAGAATAGTTTATAATTGGTTTCAGTACAGAAAGAATCCATGGAAAGATTTAACTTCCCATGGTTTGCGTTTTACACCCCGTTATTACAAAATTGTCCCCAAAGCCAGCTGTTAAACAGAAATTAGCACAGGAGTGTTGAGACGACAGAATGGAGGAGGAGATGCATTTAGAGCTCCCTGGCAGGGAGGTGGTGTCCAATCTGATCAAAGTAACCTGATGCCCTATGCTAGCTATTAATTGAATATTTATAGATGCCAGGCATAAATTATATATTTTCAATCCTCCATCTATAATGTATGTAATCTTGTTTTGTCTATTTGTCAATGGGTAGAACTAAAAGAGAAGGAAAATAGCTTGCCTGAAATGTTGGGGCCGAGACTCAAATCTAGGTCTGCCTGAGTCCAAAACTAATTGTTTTAACCACCCTATTCTATCTTAGTACTTGATGCTACTCCAACCCCAAGCTTCCTTCCTGAAGCCCCAAACCCCCAAGATCATTGAAAAAGAATCTACATCTGAACCATCTTTGTATTTCTCATATTGCTTCACTCAATGATCTGTATATAGTAGGTGCTCACTATTTGATTATCAAATGAATGGATACATTTTTATAAAATGGATCAACATCAGTTACTGATGTTTGTAGGAGGCTTGTACACAAAAAGTATATATATAAAACAAAACCTCTTCCTTCTTTGTCAATAATGTTTTAATAGGTAACATGAAAAGGGAAATATTTAACTCAGTGATGGGTAGGGGTGTGTTTTGTTTCGTGGGGAGACTATGGTAGCTGAAGGACAGACTCAAATGTTGCAGCCCTCCTTGTACCTACTGCCTTACAGTGGCCTCATCGTGGGCAGAGTGCGCCTCCCTGACCTTTGACTTTCTGCTTGGTCCTCAGGCTTGCTCTGGCTTACGGTATGTAGGTGGAGGTGGCCCTACAAGGCCTCTTGTGTTTCTTCTTGCCCTCTTGCACCTCAAGCATCAGCATGAGAAGAGCTTTCGCCAGGTGGTGCACCTTCAACCTGGGCCCCGAATGAGACATGAGTAGAGCTGAGTCAGCCCAGCCTAGATTGTGTGACTCTCAGTTATTTGACTCATCCGATCCAACTGCAGATCCAGTAAAATAAAAATTTCTGTTAAAGCCACTGAGTGTTGTGGTAGAGCTAATGAATACAGCACATGCTCCCATTATTTTCAGAGTTAAATGTCTAATTCAACAATATGCTATAATAACAGTTTACGATTTGCTCACTAGCTTCCACCCTTTACTTTTTAAAGAGAGTCAAACCTCAGAGGTGGCCTGAGGCTGAGAAGCTAGGACAGAGTCAACCAACCGAACAGCCAGAGACATTCACCAATCTGTCAAGAAGAGGAGCCTCCCTGAGCGAACTCCTTCATGTAGAGATTAGATCTGTTTGACAAGTTAGACTCGGGTGTTCATAAGAAAATTTCTAATATTGTCTGCAATTTTCTTTAAAATGTTTTAAATGTGGTTTGTGTAATATATATATATATTATGTAATATATATAATATATATTATATTATGTAATATGTATGTTAATATTACATATTATGTTATGTAATATATATATGTGTGTGTTGCCTTTCAATCTGTACCCTGGAGATCATCAGTGAGCATTTGAAGACACTAAATCAAGAGCATTTGCTACTGGGCCTTGTTACTTAGGATTTCACAGTTTGTATTCAGAAGTTTCAGGCTCTGCCAGTGCCCTTCAACTATCTTTATCTCTGATCAGCACCAGATGGTTTGTTAATTAGTATAATGTAAGGACTGATCTTAATTGCTGACCTGAGTGGTTTCAACATATGTGGATTGGCTAGAAATGTTGTCTCTATTACTGCCTTTGCATGAATTGGGATAAGAGGTCTAGAGAGGCCACAACCTTTACAAGTGGAGCCCCAGGTCTCTGGTTATGTCTGAATCTTGTGTGGAGCCACTTCGGAGAATTCTGAATAGTGCCATATCTGCCTTGCATAAAGATTTGAAGCAAAATGTTTACTGAAATGCCTAAAAAGACAAAGCGATGACTACTTTCTCATAAATATGGTATGACGTAGATCACCGGCAGTGAGATCCTGAGAGCAGAGACCTAGAGACCTTTTCTTGTCTCTAACTGCTGGAGACTACCCAGGTCTACCACGACAACCTATTATTTGGGTATCACCAATTTGCCTTAGTTCAGTTACAACTGCTTCTTTAAACAATTCAGTTAAAAGCTCATCAGGGGTGGAATGAATAAACAGAGTGGCATATTTCTTTACTGAAATTCTATTCAGCAACATAAAAACATTGCTATATGCAACAATAAGGGTGAATCTCAAAGACAGTATGTTGAGCTGTATATTTCACATTAGGGCATTTTGCTGTATATATATTCTACCCCAATTAAAAAATAGCCATAAGAAAGATATCAAGATAATCAGCAGATCCATGGCAGGCCAGGAATGGTCTTTCCTAATCAGAACTGTGGCCCCTGTCCAGAAATTCTCCTTCCTATCAAATTCTAGAATCCAAGCTGCCACCTTCTCATTTTTCCATTCATTTTTGAAGCTCCCAGAAACTTGATTTATTCATCTAAAAGGACAAATAATTGCACTCCAGGAACTCTTTTGTACAAATCCAAGGGTGCTATTCCACAGACTCTGAAGTGAATTTGTGAACAGCCCTTGCTGGAATTGTACAATGACAGGTGGCAGGTCCCTATGTGACCATCGTGGAGCTGTCTTGGAGAGGCTGAAGTGACTTAGCTAAAGGCATGTATACAGCTAACCACAGCACCCAACTAGAAGGTAGAACTCTTTCTACTTACAGTATATTAAAATATAAAATTTTCTTACAGTTTCAGATTTTGCATCAAGGTAGTCATCCCTTCAGTATCTATTGTGTAAATTCAATTTTAAATGAGTAATATCTTTTTAAATGAGTAATATCTTTACTGATAGTTTTTGCAAGTAATTGGGGATTAGATGTAAAATTTTAAATGTTTAGAAAGTTTACTTTTGACTTTAAATTCAACTTTACTAATTAAAAAAATAAATTTTAAAAAATAAATAATTTATAAACAACAATTTTAATTATAATTCATACTTTTAACAGTTTAGTCTAGTCTGTCCAGGCTTAAATTTTATTTTTCTTATAACCTTTCTAGTGCAGTTTACATTTATGTGAACTTTAGAACTCTGAGGCTTTTTCCTTCAACATCCCTCTCATTAGTATTTCAAGACAGGCTCACACAGCCCCAGCCTGGGTCAAAGTGAAGTGAATATTGATGCTAATATGGCATGCTTTGGCCTATGTCAATCAGGATACTGCTTCACCAAAGCTTAAGAGAGATGAGTATCTGAAGAGAATGCAGACCACAAAAACAAAGATGAATGATATGTCTAAAGTAAAGAAAGTTTAAAGAAATGAAATGATTTACCCTGAAGAAGAGAGGCTGAAATCAGAATTCTCAGATTTGGCTTCATTTGAATAGAATTTTTCAAGAGATGTTTTGAAATTCTCATAGATTGTACATGTTACTTTTTCAGGTTTTTATCTGCAGTAATTTTAGGCTTACAGAGAAGTTACAAAAATAGTACAGAGAACTCTCATACACCCTTCACCCACTTTCCCCCAATGATCACATCCCACACAACCATAACATGATTGTCAAAAGTAAGAAATTAACAAAAGACATTAAATTACATCTAAATAAACTACACCTTGTGCATATTCACCACTCTGTCCACTAATGTCCTTTTTTCTGTTTCAGGATCTAATGTTGAACACCACACTGATTACATTTAGTTCTGTTTCCCAAGTCTCTTCCGATCTGTGATGATAGATAGTTCCTCAGTATTTCCTTGTCTTTTATGACTTTGACACATAAAACTAACCATCACAGAGTTAAGAGTCTAACCATCACAGAGTTAAGAGTCTAACACCCATTATTTATTTTGTGACCAACTGTTCTAGATTTGGCCACTGGGAACTCTTTTTAATTGATTCCTCTTGTCCTTTTGCCATGCTCCCAATCTAGTTGATTAGCACTTCCCATCCCTCTAATACCCCCAGAAGCTCTATGCTTGACTTGCGTTTTCCATTCCCAGCCCTAGACCAGCCCTAGATCAGGGATCCAAGGAGCCCTCATTCCTGTTATTAAAGAATGGCATTTAGGAGTTTGGGATTAACATATACACACTACTATATATAAAATAGGTAAAAAACAAAGACCTACAGTATAGCACAGGGAACTCTACTCAATATCTTGTAATAACCTATAATGGAAAAGAATCTGAAAAGAATATATATATAATATGTATCTGTAAATATTATATATATATATATATAACTGAATTACTTTGCTGTACACTTGAAACTAACACAACATTGTAAATCCACTATACTTCAATTAAAAAAAAAAAAGAATGGCATTTAGAAGCAAAGAGCTGGGAACTAGGTATGCTCATTGCTACCAAGTTGTCACTGCTTCTATCTTCTCTCAATGGATAAAGCTGGGCCATACGTGTTTGCACAGAAACCCATATATACACACATATCTCTATTCATTTCCATCTATCTATCTATATACTTATCTATCTCTCTATGTATATGTGAGTTCAAAATGATAGCTTTATCTCTAATTCAGTAACACATGGTTCATTCTAGCTTCATCTCCCCTCTTTTTGACTGAGAAATTGACTATAATTGGCTGGAACATATTTACTTATTTGTTCAAACCTGGTATACACGTAGGGTCATTTCAGAATTGCTAACCTACATACTTAAATTTGTAAATTAGGGTACAGAGTTTGTGTACCAATTTTTTGGTCTTTAGTCTTACAGTAACCAGTTAAAATCATGTTTTTTAAAGTTACGTGGTACAGCTTATTTCTTCACCGTCTCATTCACTGTGGTCAGAGCACTCATTTACAATACATAGAAATTCATTTGTCATAGTCTACTCCATTTTGGTTTCCCATAATATCCTAATTATTTTTAACTTACATATGAAAATTCATCCTTTGTGGTATATAGTTACATGAGTTTGGACAAATGATTAGAGTTGTGTGTTCACAACACAGAACAGTTCCATCACCTCAAAATTTCACTTGTTATGCTCATTTGTACTCAAACCCTCTTCCCACCCCACAAAATGGGCAACTACCTGTCTTTTTTCAGTCCCCTTAGCTTTTTCTTTTCTAGCATGTCATGTAAATGGAAAAATACATTATGTAGCATTGTAGGTCCAGCTTTTTGTACTATTTTTTCTTCATTAAGGCACCTGCCCATTCTCTTTCATAGAAGATACATCCTCCTGCATATATTTCAGAACAAAAAGTCAGAATCCTTATTTTTTGTTTCTTATAGAAAAACATCTCCAGAGGTACACTATTTTCCAAATTTTTTCTATGCATTGTTTCTTATTCCTTAAGCTGCAGTATCTTTTGTATTGGATTCACTGTGTTGGTTTCATATTTGTTTTGTTTTGTTTAGTTTTCTTAACCTTGAATCAGTAGAGAACCATTCATTCCCTGATTTTCTCAACTGAGATGAAAAGCTTTGGCTCACTGATTTCACACTTGGGCAATTTCAGTTTCTAAGACCCAAACCTGAAGATCAGGATGATATACATGCCACCTGGGTCAATGTGAAATGTCCAGAAGTGGGATATTTAGTGAGGAAGTCAGACACTTAGTGAGAGTATGCTTCAGAGAAGCTGGATCTTCTCCTACTTTGATTTTCAAGTTCCACACATCAGCAAATGATTCAGATGCAATTTTCAATTCTTTTTTGAAAAAAATGAAGTATCTAAAATATTACACTCTGTTTCTTATACTACTCCCAAACTTTCCCTATGTCTTTCCTTGCTTACAATGCTGCTTCTTAGGCAACCAAACATATTTATATGAAAAAGATCATTTCTAGTTACTCTACACTTTGTTCTGAATTGCATGTTAGGATGTGTAATTTCTGAATAAAGAGAGAATAGGTCCTTACAAAGTAAACTTGGGTTACTGATTTTAGGTCTTTTTTCTTTTTTTTTTTCTTTTTTCTTTTTTAATGTAGGTGTTTGCAGCTATGAATTTCCCTCCCAGCACTGCTTTCACTCTATCCCATATGTTTTAGGATGCTATGTTTTTATTTTTATTTATCTCAAAGTATTTTCTAGTTTCACTTGTAAGGTTTTTGATCCTTTGATTGCTTAAATGTATTGCTTAATTTTCACACATTTATGAATTTTCCAGTTTTTCTTTTGTTACTGATTGCTAGTGTCACTCCATTGTGGCCAGAAAAGACATTTTCTGTGATTTTAATTTTTAAAAATTTATTGAGACTTGTTTTATAACCTAACATATGATCTACCCTGCAGAACGTTCCATGTGCACTTGAAAAGAATGTGTGTTCTGCTGCTGTAGATGGAATGTTCTGTATATGTCTGTTAGGGTGCTGGTTGTAGTAGCAGCACACCCTGGGGATGGTGAGTCTAAGTCCTGACTCCAGCCTCAGGGGGCATGCGTGGAACAGCAAAGGTTCAGTTACAGGGCTGTTGGGACAAAGCCACAATTTAGACCCTGGGGCAGGGCAGTGTGCAGAGCAGCAGCAGAGTGGACAGTGATGGCGGGTAAAGTCTTGCCTTAGCACCTAGGGGCAGGGTGCAGAACAGCAACAGTGCAGCCCCTGGGATGAGAAGTCAAAGTCGTGGCTTAGGACCCAGGGGTGTGCAGAGCAGCGGCAGCACGGACCCCGTAATGGCAGGTCAAAGCTACGACTTGGGACTTGGCGGTGGTGCACAGAGCAGTGGCAACTTTGGTCCCTTAAATGGTGAGGTGCTGCGGCATCCCAATCCCAGAGAGCAGGGGCACAGAAGCAACTGGAGCCCCCCAGGGACAGGATCACCACAGGTATCACTCCCACCCTGGGGAGGAGATGTAGAAGCCACACCCTGAGCAGCTCCATCAGCTGGAATCAGCACTGGTGAAGACTATGAGGGTGGTCCTTGGTAGCAAAGGCTGCAAATTTCCACAGTGGTGAGGCTTTCTGGGCTTCTCCTACTCTTCTTTTTCTTGTAGAATGAAATCCCTCCAAAGGGATCCCTCTTGGCATTGAGCTGCTCGGGACTGGGGGATGGGGTGACAGAGGCAAAATGTATCCTATGCTTTTCTATGTGGCTATCCTTGGTTTTTAGCCCTGCAGTGTTTCTGCTGTTTCTTCATTGTAGTCCAGAGCCTTTCCCAGAGCTATTTTTGTTAGTTTATGCTTGTTTATTCATTGTTTTCGTTGCTTTTGTGGAGGAGACAAGTACTGGGGCCTCCATCTTGCTGACATCACCTTAATTGACCTTTTTCTATTGTACCATTTTGATTAAATTCAGAATAGGTGACAGATGAAAGAAGGAGGGAGAGGAGAGGGCTATGATTGCTTCAGGATTTAGTTTCCTCTTGGTAGAGAAACAGGCATATTACTCTGGCCACTGCAGCGTGGAATTCTGGAATTAGGTTAATACCATCTTAGGGTCATCTCTCTTGTTCTATATTTTTTTAAATGTGTTTCTCAATTCATTCCCCTTGGAGATGCAGTTAGTGAAACTGTACTTTGATCTTATTTCAATGTCTTCTCTGATCTTTGTCTTAGGATGCTGTCATCAATTTGGGGCTCTAGATACATTTCATGGGTATTTTAATGGGCAGAGGTATTGTGCATCAATTTTCACCAGAATGAGGTTCTCAAGTTTATCTCTCCAAGCCACTTTCAGTCCTTGTATGGTTGGGGCATTTTCTTGAGGGCCGGTTGGTCTCATGTGTGGTTCATGAAGGCAGTGAGAGGTGATCCCTTAAGCAGAAGCCGGGACTGATCTCCAAAGTCAGGACAGGGACCGTACAGATATCACAGCTTAACCCTTATGGGTATACGGCCAGCCCCAGCTCTGATGAGGTCAATTCAGCCAGGGAGAACCAACAAGACCTGACCAAGGCAAGAGAGAACAACTCAGGAGCCACACTAGCTACAGCAGGTAAGCTGCAGCCAGGTGGGTAGAAGGCATTGCCCCTGGGATCAAAGGAGAGAGTAGGCATCAGCCACAAGGACCTAGATTCTCTGCTTTGCCAAAATTCAGTGTTAAAGAAAAGAGTCATGGGCAGGAGGGCAGGAGGAGCTGAAAGACCAAATTTCATCAAATGAAAGTATATAAAAGGACTTTATAAATTATTTATATCAAATAAGTTTAAACCATATTATATACACATACATGAACACACACACATATAACTGCTTCCATGTGCTTTTAGTTATATCCCCTCCTGGACTGAAATTTCACTGGAAGGTTTAGCTTCTAGAAAAATCAAATGTATACAGTGGGTACTCAGTAAGTAGTTTCTGAATGATTTACTAATTAAGATCGATTCTCTATTTTCTGAAGATGAGAGAGCTGAGTTTGAATTGCAGTTTTACTGTCACATAGTCAAACAGTAGAAATACCTCTACGCTCTCCCTTTGACAAGATAAATAATGGAAGCCTCAGGAGGGAAGGGAAGTCTCTACTCTTCTGCATGACTCCACTACTAAAGGAACACCGCCCCAAGGTGAAGGATATTTCCTCAGAGCACAGGAAAGATAGGAACATCTCAAAGAAGATAAATACAAAATCCTAGTAGTCAGAGAGCCTTGATTTCAGACTCAGAGAGCCTCCTGGAGTCCTGAGGGTGAGCAACCATGCGGAGTTTTCGTCTTCAGGGAGGAAAGCGAGCAATGGCATCCAGCAGTACACCAAGCGCTCATATTGGCTGCAGGCCCGTGAATGAATTAGGCTCAAGAGCTTGGCTGTCTTTGCGTAAAACAACTTTCAAGGAAATACCGACAAGAAGCATAATCACATTCACACAATGACCAGAGGGGAAATCAAGTTTTAGCAAGAACATGACAGCTGTAATGTATATTGTTTATTAAACATGTAATCAATCATCAGGAATTTTCATAGGGAGAATCCAGAAATATGACAGGAAATTCCATTAGAGATGAATCTTGATGCATCTTTCTAAGAGATGTGAAAGTAGTGATTGTCTTTTATTATTGCAGAAAACTGTATAATTTCTATGTATGAATTTCAAGTTGGCTGAACTCTTGAAGTAGGTCTCTTGCTTATTGTAGGAAGTGAAAGATCCTTTGATAGAATTTTCAAGTAGAATGGACCTTCCACCACAATTCTATACAGTAACTGATTGCTATAACTCTTAAGTGCTCAGGCATTTCACTATTAGATTCTAATTTGTTGCACTATAAATCACATTGAGGTAGACATATTTAATAGGAAAAACAAATAATTCTGCCAAATATCTGTCAGTACTCTACTACCTGATACCTACAGCCTCCAGCTTGTTGAGCAACACTACATTATCAAGGACAGCATCATTAAATAAAGGGGGAGATGAGGTACCTAGGGCAAAAGTACTGATCTGATAAAAGCTCCTGAGTTTGATGCCCTTAATAGTATGCATCAAGGGAAACTTGTAAACCTAATAAATTGCACTACATTAAACAAATCAGGAGGGTTTATCAATCTTGAAAAACAACTTTACATGATTTACCAGTAATGAAAGCAAAACTGTACCAAAAAGAAGTGTGCTGCTGGCAAACTGTCAAAACAATAGATTTTGATCAAATTAGAAGGTTTTTTAGTCTACCTCTTTGGCGAAACTTGGTTTATTTAAGGTGAAAAAGTGCAAACCATCTTAACACTTCTGTCAAATGAGAAAAAAAAATTCCTCTATTAGACAAACCTATAATTTCAGGGTGCAGATGCTTCTTTTAGAAACCTTTTCTGAATCAATATTGCAAAGCATGTCTCCTAAGAGAGTGTAAAAAAAATCGTTCCATGTCTTTATAGACTTTAGGGTGTCAGAAGCCTGAAATACCATAGGGATCCATGTCATCACAACATTTTTAAGGTTGGAAAAAATCATATAAAATTTAAATTATCTGATCAATGTCATAATTAGGTGGCAAAGTCAGGACCAACAACTGAGAACAGCAAGCATTCACTGAGCACTTACTTTGTGCTGGATACTGTCCTATGGACTTTGCATAGTTAAATGACAGTAACCCTATGAGGCAGATTTCAAAGGGTATGTAACCTCTCCAAGGTCACACAAATAGTTACTGGGAATCCCAGGATGGAAACCCAGAGAGTTTGGCTCCAAACCTTTTTTACTTAAAATCTTATTTTTGGAGGGCAAGAAGATATGATTTCTTTAAATCAGCCTAATCCTCACAATTTACATACAATTTCACCAAATTTAAATGCACAAATAAGTGTGTTTTGACAAATGTAATACAGTTATGTAACCACCAGCACAATGAAGATATAGAACATTTCCATCATCCTAAAAAGGTCCTTTGGTACTCCTTCGTAGTCAGTCTCCTTACCTGACTTTTTGGTCCTTGGCGACTGCTTATTTGATTTCTTTCACTATAATTATGACACTTGAATTGTTACAAGGTTTTGGCTACTGTGAATAAAAGTACTATGAATACTCACGTATAAGTTTTTTTTTTTTTTTTTAATAGACATGGGTTTTCAGTTCTCTTGGGTAAATACCTAGAAGTGATTGATAAATAATGGGTGGTAGTGGCCTCTCATTATGGTTTTAATTTGTGCTTTCAGAATGCCTAATGAATTTGAGTATATTTTCATGGGCTTATTGGAATTTCACATAGCTTCTTTGTTGCAATGTTTGTTCAAATCTTTTGTCCATTTTAATTGGTTTAACTGTCTTCTTATTAATGAGCTATACAGGTTCTTCTACCCATTCTAGATACACAAATCCTTTATGACATATATCTTTTCAGATATTTTCTCACAGTCTATGGAGAAAATAGACTTTTTCTTTTCTTTCCTTTTTCTTTTCTTACCAATGCTAATGATATTTTTTTGAAAAGCAAAACTTTTAGTTTTTTTCTTTTATGGTTTTTTTGTTTGTGTCTTCTTAAGAAATTGCTGCCCTGACCCAGGTCACAAGTGTTTCCTCCTAGAAGTTTCATAGTTTTCACTTTTACACGTAGATGTATGATCCATTTCAAGTTTGTTTGTGTATGGGGAGAGGTAAGAGTGGCAGTGTATATTTTTTCCATGCAATATCTAATAATTACAGGACAATTTGTTGAAGGGACTATACTTTTTCCACTGAATTAATGGGCATCTTTGTCAAAAATAAATTCGTCATATAAATGAGGTCACTTTCTGGGTCTTGTATTCTGTCCAATTCTTCTAAATGCCAATAACACAGTCTTGATTATTATAGCTTTATAATAAATCTTGAAAGCAGATAGTTCACCAACTTCGTTCTTCTTTTAGAAAGAATTTGAATTGTTCAGTCAGGTCCATTGTATTTCCATATAAATTTTATAGTTTGCTTGTCAATGTCTACTGAAAGAAATTCTGGTATAATTTTGACTAGGATCACACTGAATACGTAGATTGACATGTGGAGAATTGACATCATAACAATATTAAATATTCTAATACATTAACATGGGATATATCTAGTTTTAGGTCTTTTTAAATTTCCTTTTGCCATGTTTTGTAGCTTTCAGTGTGCAGTTCTTGCACATGTTTTCTTAAATTTATCCATAAATATATCATATTTTGGATGCAGGTATAAATGGCATTTTAAAAAATCTTGCTTCGAGTGGTTGTATTCTAGTACATAGAAATGTTACTTTTTATTGTATATTGACCTTGACCAGTGATGTTGATAAAATCATTATTAATTCTAGCAGTATTTTCTAGATTCTTTAGAAATGTCTGCGTAGGCCATCATGTTGACTATGATTAAACACAGTTTTACTCCTTCCCTTTCAATCAGTATGCCTTTAATATTTTTCTTCTTGCCTTATTGCATCACTTAGAACTTCCAGAACAATGTTGAATAGAAGTGGTGAGAATGGACATGCTTGCCTTGATCATGATCTTAGGAAGAAAGCACTCAGTTATTTATCATTAAGTATAATGAGCTAAAGCTTTTATAAAGATTTTCTTTACCAGTTTGAGAAAATGTCCCTTCTCTTAGTTTTAGGAGAATTTTTATGATGAATGAGTATTTAATTTTGGCAAACACTTTTTCTGCATCAACTGATAATGTTTCTTTTAATAATATTATTATTTTAATTTTGAGTGTCAAACCAACCTTTCATTCTTATTACAAACCTCATTTAGTCATAAAATATTATCACATGTATATCTTGCTATATTCTCTTTCTAATACTTGGTTTAGTATTTCTCCATTTATATTCTTGAGGAAAATCTGTTTACATTTTTTTTTTTTTTTACTGTTTTTGTCCAGTTTTGGTATCAGGGTAATGACATCTTCATATGTTGAGTTGAAAGTATTTGATCTACCTCTATTTTCTGAAAGAATATGTACAGAATAAATATTAATTTTTATTAAATATCTCGTAGCATTCACCAGTGAAGCCATTTGGGTCTTGTGGTAGCTAGTGACCCCCAAAGATATCCAGACTCAAATCTCAGGAACCTGTGAATGTTACCTTATATGATAAAAGGTACTTAGCAGAAGTGAGTAAGGATCTTGAGATGCAGAAGTCATTCAGAATTATACAAGTGGATAGTAAATGTTATCACAAGTGTCCTTATAAGAGGGAGGCAGAAGTTAGATTAGAATACACACATGATGTCAGAGCAGAGGGAAGGAGGGAGAGAGAGATTTAAAGATGTTACCCTGATAGCTTTGAAGATGGAGGAAGGGGCCATGAACAAAGGAATGCAGCTGTAAAAGCTGAAAAAGACAAGGAAACAGATTCTCCCCTAGAACCTCTGAAGGGAACACAGCCCTGCCAACACCTTGGTTTCAGACCAATGAAACCCATTCCAGATTCTCACCTCCAGAACTATAAGATAATAAATGTGTGTTGTTTTGGGCATATATCCAGACAAAACTATAATTCAAAAAGATACATGCACTCCTATATTCACAGCAGCACTATTCACAATAGCCAAAACATGGAAACAACCTAAATGTCCATCAACAGATGAATGGATAAAGAAGATGTGGTACACATATACAATGGAATAGTACTCAGCCATAAAAAAGAACAAAATAATGCCATTTGCAGCAACATGGATGGGACTAGAGATTATCATACTTAGTGAAGTATATCAGAAAGAGAAAGACAAATACCATATGATATCACTTATATATGGAATCTAAAATATGATGCAAATGAACTCATGGACAAAACAGAAACAGACTCACAGACATAGAGAACAGACCTGTGGTTGCCAAAGGGGAGGGGGCATGGGGGAGGGATGGAGTGGGAGTTTGGGGTTAGCAGATGCAAACTATTATATACAGAATGGATAAACAACAAGGTCCTACTGTATCTTCAGCAAGTCCCCGTCAGGGAGAATCATTCTAGATTAAAGGTACCCAAGAACCATCACTCCAAGTGCAAGTGGGCGTGGTGAGGACTCCGATTCAAACAGGCCAACTGCAAAAAGATGTTTCAGTTACAATGGGGGAAACCTGAATGTGACCTGCGTCTTTGATGATACCGAGGAATTATTGTTAACTTTATGTAAGTGTGATAATGTAAGAAAGTTTGTGTATTTTTTGGAGGTATACTGACGTGTCTGGAATGGAATGACATGATGCTTGGGGTTTGCTTTAAAATTCTTCGGGGGAAAAATAAAGGCTAGGTGAAGCAAGTGTGATAAAATCTTGAAAATTCTGGAATCTGGGTTATGGTTACATGAGGGTCCATAATATAATCCTCCCTACTTTTTGTATATGTTTTGACTTGCTCAATATAGAAAAATTTTCAGTGGTTATCAAGATGATGTGATGAAAAAAATTTAATGACATAATATTAAACGAAAGACTCTATATCCAAAATATATATATATAAAGAATGTTTCTATGTGTATAACGGAATCACTTTGCTGTATGGCAGAAGTTAATACAATATTGTAAATCAACTATACTTCAATAAAAAATAAATAAATAAATGTGTGTTGTAGTAATCTTTTTCAGCAGTAATAGGGAACTAATGTAGGCCTGTAGTTTTCTTTGTCTGAAAAGATTTTAGTATCAATACTGTCCTTTAATAGATATAGTGCTATAATGGTTTTTTTTTTTCTTGAGAGATGTGGTAAATTGCATCATTTACTATTCATCCATTTTATTACATTTTTCCATTTTATCTAAGTTGTCAAATTTATTAGCCTAAGTTGTTTATAATATTTCTTTATAATCTTTTCTAATATCTGTAGGATCTGTAGTGATATAAGCTCTTTCATTCTTGATATTGGTAATTTTCATTTTCCAGTATTTTCTTACTCAACTTACGGTATGTCAATTTTATTAATCTTTTCAGTGAACCAACTATTGGTCTCACTAATTTTCCTCTATTTTTGTCAATTTTCTATTTTATTGATTTTTTTTCTTAACTTAACTATTTCCTTCATTCTGCTTCCTTTGAGATTAAATTGCTCTTCTTTTCCTGAGTTCCTAAGGTGGAAACTTAGATCATTAGTATTAGATTTTTCTTCTTTTATAACAATCATTTATAGCTATACTCTCTAGGACTACTTTAGCTGAATCTTACAAATTTTGACATATTGTGCTTTCATTTTCATTTACAAAATATTTTCTCATTGAACTTGTATTTTATTTGTCATCCATGTACAACTTAAAGTTTGTTATTTAATTTCTAAATAGTTGGAGATCATCCAGATATCTTTCTGTCAATGATTTCTAATTTAATTTCATTGTGGTTAGAATACTGTTGGGCCGCACCCCACAGGCCTACAAGCCCTGTACTTGCCCAGCCTCAAGACTGAAGAAAGAGCCTGGAGTCATCAACAAAGACATCGATGGTCTAATGGATAGGGGGCTCTTAAATGTCTGAAGCAAGGTCCTGGAGTGAATCAGTGACACCCCACTGTGTGCGGCAGGCAGGCATGACATGGTGCAGGGCGGGAGGTTACCAGTTATGGGGGAATTGACACTGACGTCAGGTTGGCTCATTGGTTACCAGGGACAGGGAAACCAGTAGAGGAGCACTACCCTCACTGCCCCTTTGATAAGCTACCATGGTGGAGATGTTCTAAGCTAGAGATTAGAACAAGCACTAGCTGGGGCTGGGGCCAGTATGTCTCTATGATTAAGAGGGAAGGTCAGTCATGTGAGTAAGTTGTAGGTGAAGCAGGCACTGGTCGGGCAGGGCATGTTACATACTTTGTACAATCTTTTAAAGTCTGTTAAGAGATATTTCATAGCCCAGCATATGTCCTATTTTGGTAAATGTTCCAAGTGCATTTGAAAATAATGTGTATTCTGCTGTGTTTGAGTGGACTGCTCTATAAATTTCAGTTAGATCAAAACTGGTATATAGTATTGTTCAAATCTTACTGATTTTCTGTCCGTATGTTCTATCAATTATTCATCTCAAGATGAATATTGATGTCTCCAATTGTAACTGTAGAATTACCTATTTCTTTTTTAATTTTTTTTTTTACATCTTTATTGGAGTATAATTGCTTTACAATGTTGTGTTAGTTTCTGCTGTACAACAAAGTGAATCAGCTATATGTGTACATATATCCCCCATCCCCTTTTTTTAATTTTAATCTTATTTTGCTTCATATTTTTTAAACTCTAGTTGTGTGCAACCACATTTAAAATTATATCTTCTTGATAATTTGAACTTTTTTCACTATGAAATATTTCTTTTTATCTATTATAGTTCTCCTTGTTCTGAAGAATAATTTGTATAATAATAACATAGCCACTCCTCCTTTCTTTTGATTAGCATTTGCATAGTATTTCTATCTCTTTACTTATAACTTATCTGTGTCTTCATATCTAATGTTGGTTTTCATAGATAGACTATAAGTAGTCTTTTTTTTAAAGGGGATTCTATTTTATCTCTACTATTGATATACATCCACATATTTAGATATTATATTTTAGTCTGTATAAGTTCCATTTTTGTATTTTTTATATCATCTCACTAATATCTGGGCTCATCTTTTGATTAATGGGTCATATTTATTTCCTTCTTTACATGCCAGGCAATTTTTGATTGGATGCCTGGAATTGTGAATTTTATTTTGTTGCATAATGGATTCTGTTACATTTCTTTTGAGAGTGTTTGACTTTCTTCTGGCATAGTGTTAAATTACTTGTAATAAGTATAATCCTTTCAGAAATTAATTTTAAACTTTGGTAAGGAAGGTCCTGAATAGTCATTATTCTGAGGTTAATTAAATCTCACTAAAATAGTGACATCTTTCTGAGGTCTCTCCCCTTTAGCTGATGAAAACACAAACTATTCTCATCCTGTATGAGCTCTAGAACTTTTAGATAACTGTTTATGGTAGTTCTTTCCCCAGACCTTTGTAGCCCTGTCTCTATATAGTTCCCTCCTTTTCCATATTCTGCTCTTCAAATTCTAACCACCTCAATCTTTATGTACATTGCTATCTGTCTTATCAACTCAGTGGGATCACTGGGGTCTATTTGGTTTCACTCTCCCCACACTGTTAATCCTTTTACCAGGTCTTTTTAGTTATAATATTCCACATATTATGTCAAAATCTAAGTTGATTTCTGACACTACTAGCTGAGTGATTTGAGCACATTGCTGAAGTTTATTAAAATTTATCTGGGATATCTACGTGAATACTATGGAAGTGTGTCCTAAATCAGTTTAGAATTTTAATTAAGAAGTGAAAGTCCTGATGAGTGGCTGAGTATAAATCTTAGTTCCTCGGGAAATTAATGAATATCTCTTACCTTCAGTTCTATATTTTTTTCACTTGTTATAAAAACAGTGCCTATTTTAAAGAATTCTTGTGAACCGTAAAAGGGGTAATGTATATTGAAAACTTAGTGCAATAAATACCTGGCACATTTTCGTGCTCATTTTATGGAGACTATTATTATTTTGAAATTAACTGTCTATTAATATGTTTTATGGAAAATATGCTACAGAATGGCTTAATATGCTTTCAGATTGCTACAAGAGGAACAATAGAGATTAATGTACTGACTCACATTTTTTAGCCTAAGTTATTTCTTGTAGGATTTGAGTATAAATTATTGTAGGGCTGAGCAAGTTTACTGTTTAATTTCCATATGGATGGCATTTCAATAAAAACTTATTGAACACATTATATATGACACTGTGCTGGGCACATAAGATAAGCAAATACTGATGAGTCACTGGCCAGGCCATCAAATACCTTACACTCTAAGAGTCAGTTATTTGAAAGAGCTCCTCTATTCACACAAGCACATAACCATCTTAAACTATCCTGGAATAAGACCTCTAATTATTTTTTTAATATTTCAAGTTACTATGCTGTTTTGATTTTCACCTGAAGTACCCCTGCCCATCTTCTGTTATCTGTGGATTCACTTTTTTCATGACTATTGTAGCTTCCAAGAGGGATCTCTCCTTCCTGCCCTATGTATCTTTGTGCTGACCCAAGCTGCTGCTGGCCTTAGAGCACTACATTTTGTCCCTCATCAGCACATAGTCAATATATTTTATTATTATTTTAAACTATTTTCGTTCTTTTCATTCCAAGTCCTAACCCAAGTTTATCATCAATTTTTCCTTAATTTCATTCAAGAAAGATATTTAAGGAACTCTGCAATAGTCCAAGTAACATATAGGTAGAGTGACCAAGTTTTGTTAATAGTCCATCCTTCTATGTCGGTACCTAAAGCTCATGATGGAGGGAGAAATGCTAAACAGACATCATGTGTCTGTAGAGTGGAAGGAAGAGTCACTCAACTCAAAAAAAAAACAAAAAAATTTGGAAAATAAAACAAACTAATTTGGAAACAAACATGATGAGCACATTATGCTTCTAGCTAACCCAAAACCAAAACAACATTTCCCCAGAGGAACTTCTTACAAATGACTGAGCATACTTTCATCTATGTGCTGATTTCCTGTGTCGTGCTTTCAAGTCTCATCCATACCCACTCCCAATTCCCTGAGATCTTCAAGTTATTACAGACAATTTCCTACAACTCTAGTGTCAAGGGAGAACTTAACACATAACAGCATGAATGCTTGTGTATGAAATGTTCTATATGTTTCTTGTATATATGTGGAAGAATGGGTTAACCTCAACATAACACATTTTGTGAAATAATGTGGTCCTTTAAATGTTTAACTGCACTTTGCATGCAATTACATATTTGCTGCTATTGTTTTACTGAACTTGGTCTCATCTTTTATTTGTCACGCTCTCTTGTACACGGAGTTTGCTCACAAGTCATGCTTTGCTTCTTTCCCTCCTTATGACATAATATTATTCACATGATACCGAAAACTCCACCCCCTGAAACTTCTCACACCATACTCTGCCTTCTACACAGACTCCTTAGATTCTGATGCTGTCTTGCATTTATCTATGCCTTTTGCTTTCACGAGTTTGAAACTGCACTTATGCTGTCCTGATAGGGGTATCTCTCAATATCCATACACATACAGAATGATTTCTTTCTAGCGTTAGGTTCTTGTCTCCAACTATCACTATAGTGATATCACTATACCACTTACACCACCATGTGCTTCAAACTGGATGATTATATCAACATCAACTTCATTTAGTTTCTGCAGTCTCCATATTCTGATTCAGAGCACACTATGATTTTTAAAATCATGAAGATATATATTCTTCAGGAAAATAAGGGACAAAGACTGAAAAAAAGGATTTATCAGTGTCCTTTACTCCCTTCTTAGTTTCAATGCCTAAAAACACCTAGGTATTTCCCACATGAGGTGCTAACATTTATCTCCAGGAGGAGATATTTTATTATTCAGATCATTCCTGGGTCCTTGACCTGTCATGGTGCAGTCAGATATCAATGACAAGGCATAGGCATACCCTTTCTTACAGCAGGTACTGTTTCTACAAAGACATGGTGGGAGAGAGGGGTACTCACTTTATTACTTTGTGTGGGGCAGAAATGATGGACTAATGGTGACTTCAAATTGTCTTACATGTGAAACAACAGGACAGGAAAGTGCTCTGTGATTTTTCTACTTTTCTAAGGATAAAGAACATGTTCCCAAAAGAAGGAAAAGGGGCATTGGTTAGCCCAACCATGCCAACAGGACTCTGAGCCACAATCTTTGCAGCAACCTGAGTAGGAAGCCAAACCTTAACATCTATGACAATTAGTCCAGACTGGTCATAACTTGGTCAATCACTAGAAGCTTCTCTACATTTTTCACCTGCTTCCAACTCAGGAACAACCAGAGAAAGCTAAACACGTTCCCCAAAACACACAAGATACTGTGCTTCTAGTTAGCCTGCCTTCGGCTTCTCCATGCCAACAACTTCAGATCAGAACATACTTGAAGCCTTTCTTTTTGTAAACCACAAAGCTTTTCAACTCCCCCCCTTGCCTTTGAGGCTCTGCCAAATCCAAGTGATGCTGGCTGACTCCCTAGCTATAGCAAGCCCTGAATAAATAGCCTCTGCTTATTCTCAATGGGGTTGTCTTCACTTATTTCCACACATAGTATTGCCGACAGGTTTTAGGATTTATTTGAAATTTGGGGAAGGATTCCTTATTACACCATTCATTCAGATCAGGTCTAAATACCATGTCCTTTCTGAAGTAGTTCCTGTTATTTTACAGGGAAGTGACTACATCCTTATTTCAACTTGTATTAAGTGGGATCTTGTAGCACTTGCCATTTCATAATGTAAGCTCCTTGATGGCAGGACGTGTTACTTATGTCTTTGTAGCTTCCAATGTCATTACCAAAAATGCTTTTAACATATTAAGTGCTCAAATTTAGGACTGGACCTGGGGAGCCTAAGATTCAGATTATGAAACTGGACTGTATCACTAGGCTACCTAATGTTCCTAAACCCCACAAATCTGGTGCTGATGCATAATGCAACGTCGCAGGGGAGTAAGGTAACCAACTGTCTCGGTTTGTCTAGGACTTTCCTGCCTTTAGTACTGAGAGCCTCATGTCCTGGGAAAGCCTCAGTCCTGAGCAAATGGGGGCAGTCAGTCACCCCCATTTGTAGGAGTTAACAAAACAATGTGAGTAGCACACTGTCTGGCATATTATACGTGTCAAAGAAAGGTTATTTGCTTCTGCTTCTCTTCAGTAAATACTTAGCTGACAATTTTAGAATTAAGCTAGCATCACCATCATTATGTCGCATTGAAGCCAAAATTGCACCAAAGTTCAACAGGCAAGGAAGACTTTACACCAGCTATTGCAGTAAGAGAGAGCGACTGAACTCAAACCTGCTGAAACAAAAGGTGGGAGAGTATTTAAGCACTGGAGTGAGCTAATGGAAAAGTATTGGAGGATGTTAGGGAGGAAGTAAGTCAATGGGATGTGTGGAACACACTGAGTTATTCCTGACCTTGCAAACAATCTTCACTGTGTTTAGGGCATCTGTGTTTGCTAATTGACACCCATCAAAGTTAGGCTCCTACCTTCCCACAGAGACTGGGAGATAGGGGCGCAATCATCCTATCATCTTTGATGCTTACATTTTAAAGAGATGCTTCCCAGGTCCTGTGAGCAAGATATTTCCTGGGTTGTAAAACTGGGCATGAGGCTGGGAGAAGATTTACATGCAGTTCAAAGGAGTAGAGAAGGAATTTACAATTGCTAGTTCTCTAAAGTAAATACTCTAAGAAAGGGAAGTCAGGGGTCCAACGTTAGGAAGAAAAATATCTAAAGTTTAGTCAAGCTGAAGGGAATGATAAGACAGTCTTGGTCAGTAGACAGTATCACTTCTTTCCTTCAGAATCACTGGCGCTATTTTTTTCTTGAAAAGAGCCTAAATACCATTCCCTTCTCTTTTGTCCTGCTAAAAGTAGAACATGCTTTTAAGCTGCAGTCAACATTTACGTAAGGGCACTGTGATATTTTATACTTAAAAAAAGAGTCTCCCAAGAGTTTCGTAAATACCACATAATGAAGACAGAATATTTAAGAACTTTTATTCATGTACATTACACACTTAAGATTTAACAGCATTTGTAACGGTTGACAGGCTTAGGAAACACTCCAAAATTTCTAGCTGAAATCTCTGTCTTCTCGGCTTTATCCTTAGAGGAACTGTTAAAGCACTCCGATAAAAACACTGAGCACTTGGGACTTCCATCAGTCGCACGGTAATGGATGTTTAGATAGTGCAGGTGCCCATGTCACAAAGGGAAGACAGATCATAAAGAAGGTGGGTGGCAAAAATAAGGCTGAATTCCAATGTGACCAACCAGATGTTTAGCATCTTGAAACAGCGTTATTGGACTTCATCCAGAAGGGCTCTTCTTTGCCCTGGTGTCAAGTAAGTTCATGTTTTGGATTATTAACAGTGGCTAAATGTTACATTTCTGAAACTGCTTATATTTAACAAGTCTATTCACAGATTTTAGAGCTTGATTGCTTTGGCTCCATTTAGATCTTGTCCTTTGCAGTATTATCTTCTTGGTCAAGAACAGATTGACAGGCTCATGGAAGAATGGATGAAATGTTAGTCTAAAAACAGAACAGATTTGCTTAACTGGAATCAACCAAACAGAAGCTGATACGCAAGAACTTCCACACTACAAGCCTGTGTCCTGAAAGCAACTGGTAGAGGCTGAAGATGGCACTGGAGACACAAAAGCCCATATGCAAACCTGCCCTTTGGCAGATGCATGTGCTTGGGCTGCCTTTGAATAGCCAGATGGGTCCAGTCTGACTTCAGAGCATTGAGATTGGCTCAAATTACAGATAACGACATTTGCATTTAAATAGACCCAAGGAGGAAAAATTCAAAGTAATGTACCTATTAGAACCTGATTATGAGTGTGCATATTTGAGAAGTTTGACAAGAAAGCTCGGAGCAGCACAGAAATTAGTAACTCTAGTTCTGTGATGGGTTATTTGTTAATTTTCTATTTATAATAAGGCATAGTGCCTTGATATTTGCAATACAATGAGATCTCTTTCAAAATGTGTCTTTAAAATAATTCTGATGGTAATAATAATAAATGTTTTAGAGCTGTAAGTATATGATAAGCACCTCAGTAGATATTAATATGCATTATCTTCTTTAATTCTATAAACAACAATATAATGACTAAAATTTGAAAAGAAAGAACAACACCAAGCATTGGTAAGGATACAGAACAGCCAGGATTTGATTTGACTGTGGATATGAGTGTAAATTTGTACAACCTCTTGGGACAATTTCTTGGCAGTATCTACTAAAATGGCACACAAGCATACCTATGACCCAGCTGTTCCACTTCTAGGTATATACTCAGCAGAAACATATACATGTGTTTACCAAAAGACATGTACAAGAATATTCACAACAGTTTTATTGTTAAAAGTACAACACTAGAAGCAACTCAAATGCTCACCAATAGACAGAAGCATGTCACAGGGAGTCTGACATAATTTTTTGCTGTTTGACTACCAACAGCTTTTATGACTCACCTCTCCTTCCTCCCCCAGTGCCCCACATCTGGGAAAGCTATTAAAACCTGGATGCTCCCTCCTTTGGAACAGGCAGGAGATCCAAACCATGCAAACCCCTCCTCCATGGAAATTCTCATTCCCGCCCCACCCCCTAGACAAAATAAAAATCCAGGTCACTTCTTTCCTTGCTCTCAAGTCATTTCAGAACAGTTTGAAAGGCTTGCCCTGCTCTCCCTGGAAACCTCACCTAAGTAATAATGCTTTTTATACCCTCTTGGTGTGTGTATGTGGTATCCACATTCTCAGAATCTGAACCAAATTTTCTGTGAGGGTCCATCTGCTCCTGCAGGTTACCGTAACAATGGGCACACTAACATATCACCTTGTTCCTGATTCTTAAGGTGCCTGTCTTGAATTATAAATGTCTGGTACTAGAACAAAGCTTCATATGAAATTATGAACTTCTTGAATTCAAGGTTTATGTTTAATTCATTTATGAAAGCCTATATATGGCACATATTTTTTTCACTGAATATTTAACTTAAAATTCTGTTAAAAAAACAAGTCTTCTGAGAGAATAAGAGTGAGTTTGGTGACTGTTATTAATTAGATGAAAAAATAATTAAAGGCCAGAGCAATAAGGCAAGAAAGAAACAGAAGTCATCCAAATTGGAAGGAAAGAATTAAAATTATCTGTTTGCACGCGACATGATCTCATATGTAGAAAACCCTAAATATTCCATAGAAACATTGTTAGAATAAATGAGTTCAGCTAAATCAAAATATAAAATCAGTCACAAGTCCATTGACTAACAATGAGCAACCCCAAAAGCAACAATTCAATTTCTAAGAGCATCAAAAGAATATAATATTTACAAATAAACTTAACCAAAGAAGTGAAAGACTTGTACACTGAAAACTAAAAAATGTTGCTGAAAGAAATTAAACAAATGCAGATAAATGGGGAAAACATCCTATGTTCATGATTGGGATATTTAATATTGTTAAGATATCAACTGTGCCCAAAGTGATCTATGAATTCAATGCAATCTCTATCAAAATCCCATCAGCAATTTTCTCAGAAATAGAAAAATCCAACCTAAAATTCATATGAGATTTCAAGGCACCCTGAATAACGAAAAGAAAAAAAGAACAAAATTGGAGGTCTCAAACTCCCTGATTTTAAAACTTATGACATGTACACTGCTATATTTAAAATGCATAGCCAACAAGAACCTACTGTATAGCACAGGGAACTGTGCTCAATATTATGTAACAACCTAAATGGGAAAATGTGTAACAGAATCACTTTGCTATACACCTGAAACTATCACAACATTGTTAATCAACTAAACTCCAGTATAAAATAAAAAGTTATAAATAAATAAATAAATAAAACTATAAAGCTACAGTAATCAAAACAGTGTGTAAACAAAACTGTGTAAAGATAGATCAATGGAATATAATAAAGAGCCCAGAAATAAATCCTCACATATATGGTCAAATATTTTTGACAAAGGTACCAAGACCATTTAGTGGGAAAAGAGCATTCTTTTTGACAAATGATGTTGGGAAACAGGATATTCACAGGCAAAAGAATGAAGTTGGACCCTTACTTTTACCTCATGCACAAAAATTAACTAAAAATGGATCAAAGAACTAACTTGTAAAAGCTAAAAAATATAAAACTCTTAAAAGAAAACATAAGGAAAAATCTTTATAGCATTGGATTTAGTAATAATTTCTTGGATGTGATGCCAAAAGCAGAGACAACAAAAGAAAAAAAAATCGATAACTTGAACTTCATCAAAATTAAAACCTTTTCTATGCCAAAGGGAACTATCAACAGACTGAAAAGGTAACCCATGGAGTGGGAGAAAATATTTGCAAATCATACGTCTGGTAAGGGATTAATATCCAGTATAAAGAATTTCTAAAACTCAAGAATAAAAAAAACAAAGAACCTAATTCAAAAATGAATAAACATTTCTCAAAAGAAAATATACAAATGACCAGAGGGCAGACAGCAGAAGCAAGAAGAACTACAATCCTGCAGCCTGTGGAACAAAAACCACATTCACAGAAAGACAGACAAGATGAAAAGGCAGAGGGCTATATACCAGATGAAGGAACAAGATAAAACCCCAGAAAAACAACTACATGAAGTGGAGATAGGCAACCTTCCAGAAAAAGAATTCAGAATAATGATAGTGAAGATGATCCAGGACCTCGGAAAAAGAATGAAGGCAAAGATCGAGAAGATGCAAGAAATGTTTAACAAAGACCTAGAAGAATTAAGGAACAAACAAACAGAAATGACCAATACAATAACTGAAATGAAAACTACACTAGAAGGAATCAATAGCAGAATAACTGAGGCAGAAGAACGGATAAGTGACCTGGAAGACAGAATGGTGGAATTCACTGCTGCAGAACAGACTAAAGAAAAAAGAATGAACAGAAACGAAGACAGCCTAAGAGACCTCTGGGACAACATTAAATGCAACAACATTCGCATTATAGGGGTCCCACAAGGAGGAGAGAGAGAGAAAGGACCAGAGAAAATATTTGAAGAGATTATAGTTGAAAACTTCCCTAACATGGGAAAGGAAATAGCCACCCAAGTCCAGGAAGCGCAGAGGGTCCCATACAGGATAAACACAAGGAGAAACACGCCGAGACACATAGTAATCAAATTGGCAAAAATTAAAGACAAAGAAAAATTTTTGAAAGCAGAAAGGGAAAAATGACAAATAACATACAAGGGAACTCCCATAAGGTTAACAGCTGATTTCTCAGCAGAAACTCTACAAGCCAGAAGGGAGTGGCATGATATACTTAAAGTGATGAAAGGGAAGAACATACAACCAAGATTACTCTACCCGGCAAGGATCTCATTCAGATTCGATGGAGAAATCAAAAGCTTTACAGACAAGCAAAAGCTAAGAGAATTCAGCACCACCAAACCAGCTCTACAACAAATGCTAAAGGAACTTCTCTAAGTGGGAAACACAAGCGAAGAAAAGGACCTACAAAAACAAACCCAAAACAATTAAGAAAATGGTCATAGGAACATACATATCGATAAATACCTTAAATGTGAATGGATTAAATGCTCCAACCAAAAGACACAGGCTTGCTGAATGGATACAAAAACAAGACCCATATACATGCTGTCTACAAGAGACCCACTTCAGACCTAGGGACACATACAGACTGAAAGTGAAGGGATGGAAAAAGATATTCCATGCAAATGGAAATCAAAAGAAAGCTGGAGTAGCTACACTCATATCAGATACAACAGACTTTAAAATAAAGAATGTTACAAGAGACAAGGAAGGACACTACATAAAGATCAAGGGATCAATCCAAGAAGAAGATATAACAATTATAAATATATATGCACCCAACATAGGAGCACCCCAATACATAAGGCAACTGCTAACAGCTATAAAAGAGGAAATCGACAGTAACACAATCATAGTGGGGGACTTTAACACCTCACTTACACCAATGGACAGATCATCCAAAATGAAAATAAATAAGGAAACAGAAGCTTTAAATGACACAATAGACCAGATAGATTTAATTGATATTTATAGGGCATTCCATCCAAAAACAGCAGATTACACTTTCTTCTCAAGTGCGCACGGAACATTCTCCAGGATAGATCACATCTTGGGCCACAAATCAAGCCTCAGTAAATTTAAGAAAATTGAAATCATATCAAGCATCTTTTCTGACCACAACGCTATGAGATTAGAAATGAATTACAGGGGAAAAAACGTAAAAAACACAAACACATGGAGGCTAAACAATACGTTACTAAATAACCAAGAGATCACTGAAGAAATCAAAGAGGAAATCAGAAAATACCTAGAGACAAATGTAAATGAAAACGTGACAATCTAAAACCTATGGGATGCAGCAAAAGCAGTTCTAAGAGGGAAGTTTATAGCTATACAAGCCTACCTCAAGAAACAAGAAAAATCTCAAGTAAACAATCTAACCTTACACCTAAAGGAACTAGAGAAAGAAGAACACACAAAACCCAAAGTTAACAGAAGGAAAGAAATCATAAAGATCAGAGCAGAAATAAATGAAATAGAAACAAAGAAAACAATAGCAAAGATCAATAAAACTAAAAGCTGGTTCTTTGAGAAGATAAACAAAATTGATAAACCATTAGCCAGACTCATCAAGAAAAAGAGGGAGAGGACTCAAATCAATCAAATTAGAAATGAAAAAGGAGAAGTTACAAAAGACACCACAGAAATACAAAGCATCCTAAGAGACTACTACAAGCAACTCTATGCCAGTAAAATGGACAACCTGGAAGAAATGGATAAATTCTTCGAAAGATATAACCTTCCAAGACTGAACCAGGAAGAAATAGAAAATATGAACAGACCAATCACAAGCAATGAAATTGAAACTGTGATTAAAAATCTTCCAACAAACAAAAGTCCAGGACCAGATGGCTTCACAGGTGAATTCTATCAAACATTTAGAGAAGAGTTAACATCCATCCTTCTCAAACTCTTCCAACAAATTGCAGAGGAAGGAACACTCCCAAACTCATTCTATGAGGCCACCATCACCCTGATACCAAAACCAGACAAAGATACTACAAATAAAGAAAATTACAGACCAATATCACTGATGAATATCGATGCAAAAATCCTCAGCAAAATACTAGCAAACAGAATCCAACAACACATTAAAAGGATCATACACCATGATCAAGTGGGATTTATCCCAGGGATGCAAGGATTCTTCAATATATGCAAATCAATCAATGTGATATACCATATTAACAAACTGAAGAATAAAAACCATATGATCATCTCAATAGATGCAGAAAAAGCTTTTGACAAAATTCAACACCCATTTATGATAAAAACTCTCCAGAAAGTGGGCATAGAGGGAACCTACCTCAACATAATAAAGGCCATATACGACAAACCCACAGCAAACATCATTCTCAATGGTGAAAAACTGAAAGCCTTTCCTCTAAGATCAGGAATGAGACAAGGATGTCCACTCTCACCACTATTATTCAACATAGTTTTGCAAGTCCTAGCCACAGCCATCAGAGAAGAAAAAGAAATAAAAGGAATACAAATTGGAAAAGAAGAAGTAAAACCGTCACTGTTTTCAGATGACATGATACTATACATAGAGAATCCTAAAAATGCCATGAAAAAACTACTAGAGCTAATCAATGAATTTGGTAAAGTTGCAGGATACAAAATTAATGCACAGAAATCTCTTGCATTCCTATACACTAATGATTAAAAATCTGAAAGAGAAATTATGGAGACACTCCCATTTACCATTGCAACAAAAAGAATAAAATACCTAGGAATAAACCTACTTGGGAGACAAAAGACCTGTATGCAGAAAACTATAAGATGCTGATGAAAGAAATGAAAGATGATACCAACAGATGGCGAGATATACCATGCTCTTGGATTGGAAGAATCAATATTGTGAAAATGACTATACTACCCAAAGCAATCTACAGATTCAATGCAATCCCTATCAAATTACCAATGGCATTTTTTACAGAAGTAGAACAAATTATCTTAAAATTTGTATGGAGACACAAAAGACCCCGAATAGCCAAAGCAGTCTTGAGGGAAAAAACCGGAGCTGGAGGAATCAGACTCCCTGGCTTCAGACTATACTACAAAGCTACAGTAATCAAGACAATATGGTACTGGCACAAAAACAGAAACATAGATCAATGGAACAAGATAGAAAGCCCAGAGATAAACCCACACACCTACAGTCAACTAATCTATGACAAAGGAGGCAAAGATATACAATGGAGAAAAGACAGTCTCTTCAATAAGTGGTGCTGGGAAAACTGGACAGCTACATGTAAAAAATGAAATTAGAACACTCCCTATCACCATACACAAAAATACACTCAAAATGGTTTAAAGACCTAAATGTAAGGCCAGACACTATCAAACTCTTAGAGGAAAACATAGGCAGAACACTCTATGACATAAATCACAGCAAGATCCTTTTTGACCCAGCTCCTAGAGAAATGCAAATAAAAACAAAAATAAACAAATGGGACCTCATGAAACTTCAAAGCTTTTGTACAGCAAAGGAAACCATAAACAAGAAGAAAAGACAACCCTCAGAATGGGAGAAAATATTTGCAAACTAATCAACGGACAAAGGATTAATCTCCAAAATATATAAACAGCTCATGCAGCTCAATATTAAAGAAACAAACAACCCAATCCAAAAATGGGCAGAAGACCTAAATAGACATTTCTCCAAAGAAGACATACAGATGGCCAAGAAGCACATGAAAAGATGCTCAACATCACTAATTATTAGAGAAATGCAAATCAAAACTACAGTGAGGTATCACCTCACACCAGTTAGAATGGGCATCATCAGAAAATCTACAAACAACAAATGCTGGAGAGGGTGTGGAGAAAAGGGAACCCTCTTGCACTGTTGGTGGGAAGGTAAATTGATACAGCCACTATGGAGAACGGTATGGAGGTTCCTTAAAAAACTAAAAATAGAATTACCATATGACCCAGCAATCCCACTACTGGGCATATACCCAGAGAAAACCATAATTCAAAAAGACACATGCACTCCAATGTTCATTGCAGCACTATTTACAATAGCCAGGTCATGGAAGCAACCTAAATGCCCATTGACAGACAAATGGATAAAGAAGAAGTGGTACATATATAAAATGGAATATTACTCAGCCATAAAAAGGAACAAAATTGAGTCATTTGTTGAGACATGGACGGATCTAGAGACTGTCATACAGAGTGAAGTAAGTCAGAAAGAGAAAAACAGATATCGTTTATTAATGCATGTATGTGGAACCTAGAAAAATGGTACAGATGAACCGGTTTGCAGGGCAGAAGTTGAGACACAGATGTAGAGAACAAACGTATGGACACCAAGGTGGGAAAACCGCGGTGGGGTGGGGATGGTGGTGTGCTGAATTGGACGATTGGGATTGACACGTATACACTGATGTGTATAAAATTGATAACTAATAAGAACCTGCAGTATAAAAAAACAAACAAACAAAAAAAAACAACTAATACTAAACTTTCTTTCGGTTGTATGTATGGAAATATGTTAATATAAATGTTTCAGACATTACATGACATTTCTAAAAATCTTATATGTTCTGGTATAATGTTATAAGTCATAATTCTAGTTATTACTTTAAAATGTATATCTCAGAAATAACTAAATTTCCTTGTCAATTGTAAAAAAAAAAAAAAAGAAAATGTACAAATGGTCAATAAGTACCTGAAAAGATGTTCAATATCAGTAATCATTAGGGAAATGCAAATTAATACCACAATGAGATATGACCTCATACCCATTAGGAGAGTTATTATAAAAATTTTAAAAATAGAAAGCATTGGCACAGACATGAAGAAATTAGAACTGTTGTACATTGCTGGTGGGAATGTAATAATAGTGCAGCCACTGTGGAGAACAGTATGACATTCCTTATTAAACACAGAATCACCATATGATCCAGCAATTCCAATTCTGGATATATACCCAAAAGAATTTAAAACAGAGACTCAAACAGATATTTGCACACCTATGTTCATAGCAGCATTATTCCTTGAAGGACATTTGCTCCTACCCCAAAACATCCATAAGACATTTGGTCCACTCCAACAGGTCCTTTTTATTTGGTCCTGTCCAAAACGTCCATAAGACATTTGGTCCATACCAAAAGGTCTCAGATATTTGGTCCTGTCTGAAACCATTTGGCATGGACCAAATATGTTCATGGATGTTTTGGATAGGACCAAATTTCAAGGACCTATTGGCATGGACCACATGTCTCACAGACATTTTGGACAGAACCAAATATTGCTAACTGCATTATTCACAATAGCCAAAAGGTGGAAGCAACCCAAGTGTCTAATAATGGATAAATGAATAAACAAAATGTGGTATACTCATACAGTAGATTATTATTCAGTCTTAAAAAGGAAAGAAATTCTGGCACATCCTACAACATGGATAAACGTTGAAGACATTATGCTAAGTTAAATAAGCCAGTCAAAAAAGGGACAAATACTCTATGATTCCACCTATATGAGGTATCTACAGTAGTTAAATTCATAGAGACAGGAAGTAGAATGGTGGTTGCCAGGGTCTGGGGGAAAGGGACAACTGGGAGTTATTACTTAATGGGTTCAGAGTTTCAGTTCGAGAAGATGATGAAATTCTGGAGATGGATGGTGGTGAAGATTGTACAACAACATGAATGTACTTAGTGCTACTGATCTGTACACTTAAAATGATTAAACTGGTAAATTTTATGTTATGTGTATTTTACCACAATAATAAAAAAGTAAATGTAATCTTCTTATTTGGAAGATAAAAGAACCAGAACCACAGCGAATTGGTCTCATTATTTGTACCATTAATAAATGTGTACTAATAGGCTAAAACATCTGAAATAAAATTAACACAAAGGAATGTACTTCTGCTTTGCTATATTTATGTTGGTGTTTTTAGATTTATTTTCTGAAAGAATATCATTGGTCATCCAAAGCAAAAGAAAATGCAGAAGGACATCAATTATTAAAATCTATTTTAAGCCTTGAATTATCTACTCTGTTTCCCTTCAGTCATCAAAGTGATGTGACAACTACCAGATATAAGTTTCCTTTGGTGCTCAATAAACCAAGAACAATCCTGATAATATGATTGATTAATGAAGGACTGCTTTGTCTTTGCATATACTTCAAGGGATTTTTCTTTTTATGTGGTTGATTATTACATTACTGAGGAAAAATTAGGGTTTGTACAACCATGGCTTAATATTTTACAGTTGGTACCTTGAAGCACAGATATGTTATTTCACAAAATTTCCTTTGGAACTGCTGTTAGAATTCTTTGTTGGGTGGATTTTGGTCCAAGTAAGTCTATATTTGTGTATTTATATTCATGAGCTCAAATAATGGGCAAAGAGTTTCTAGAGATCCGAAGCAAACCCATGCAGGACTAGCCATGAAGAGTTGAATGAATGCTGTATACTTGAGCCAATGATGTAACTCTGGAGTTACTTATTCACTGCCTATTTTATATGTTTAAAAATAGAAAATATATGAATGGTTAAATAAACTGTGGTGCATCCAAACAATGGAATATTATTCAGTTCTAAAAAGAAATAAGCTATGAAGCCATGAAAAGACATGGAAGAACCTTAAATACATGTTACTAAATGAAAGAACCCAATACAAAAAGGCTATATAGTGTATGATTCCAATTATATAATATTCTGGAAAAGGCAAAACTATGGAGACAATAAAAAGATCAGTGGTTAAGAGGGGTTAGGGAGGAGGGATAAATGGAGCACATGGGGATTTTTAGGACAGTAAAATTATTCTGTATGATACTACAATGGTGTATAACCTGTCATTATACATTTATCCAAACCCATGGGATGTATAAAGCCAAGAGTGAACCCTAATGTATAGTATAGACTTTGGATGATAATAATGCATCAATGCAAATTCATGGATTGTAATAAATGTACCACTGTGGTGCAGGTATTGATAGCTGGGAAGGTTGTGCAAGTGTGGAGACAGGAGATATATGGGAACTCTCTCTACTTTCCTTACAATTTTGCTTTGAACTAAAAACTATTCTAAAAATAAAGGCTATTTTATTTATTTCTAAAACAATTTTTTATTGAAGTATAGTTGATTTACAATGCTGTGTTAATTTCTGCTGTACAGCAAAGTGACTCTCATATATATATATATATTCTTTTTTATATTCTTTTCCAATATGATTTATCCCAGGATATTGAATATATGTTGTTTATCTATTCTATATGTAACAGCTTGCATCTACTAACCCCAAACTCCCAGTCCATCCCTAATAAAGCCTATTTTAAAAATTAGAAACTACTTAATGACAAGCAGAAAGTTAAATGCTTCATGGATTTGACTGACTCATTCATTTGTTTTAGAATTACTTAGCACCAGTCTTGGCATTTTAAGACACTGAGGATCTTCCTTTAGACAGTTAATATGTTACTTGATACTGTGTAATTTTGGGCAAGTCACCTAACCTAGCTGAAAAGAGAGAGAAAAATTTTACACTCAGTTTAACGGTGTAATTAAATACAATGGCTAAAATATATATAACATATGGAGTATTTAATAAATACTAGCTTTTATTTTGTTGTATTAAGGTCTAAAGGGGAATCTATATGCACTTCAGATCTTTAAAACATTTCCCATAACGGTCTTTCATGAAAATACCTTTCATTATATGAAACAAAGAACTGATGAAGATAATTTCATGAAAATAAAGGTCAAAAAAGCTGCTTTCCTTGACAACTTAATTCTGTTTAAATAGTTGATTTGGGCTCTGCCCATCTCTGTGTCTATAGACCAGATCAAGATTAGATCACCCCAAGTAGGTAGTTGTTTACATTCTAATTCTCAGAATGCTGTACTGGAGGAGATTTCACATTGATTTACACTAACACATTCAAACCAGAAGTTTTACGCTTTTAAATAAGAACTTGACATTCAAATATTCTACTGGCAATAATCACTATAACATAATAAACCATCTGAACCTAACTGACCACATTGAAAATGCATCCCATAGTTACTGGCAACAGAATAATAGCATGTGATTATAAAACAACAGCAGCTGCTCTGTCTGCTTTCCTATTCTCTGAGAATTTAATAAAATACTTAGGATAGTTATACTACAAAAAACCCCAAAGTTAATTGTTAAGCTATTATTACAAAATAATCTAGTTAGTAGTTTCATGATGAATACTATGGTTACACAGTAGTATTTTTGGTCTCAACGTATAGTGATGTTGTGTACTTCTTACAAGCTCTTGTAAATTAAAGTGGAGAAAAGGAGAACTTTAGGTTTTACAAGAAACCTGGGCAAAATAATACATAACTGGGGTCTTAGGTTGTATAAATTAGAGCCTGAGATGACTATATTAGTTCTAATATATTGAATGATATATTTACTTTTCAGAAAAAAATTGCAGAGCCAAGGTTTTTAATCTATTTCACTCATGGTCTGACTGATCTCTCATGTCAAATAGATAAAATAGAAATAAAACCATATACAACACTTCAATCTGTTCTTCTACTGACTGAATTTTTTTTTAGTAATTCCCTTTGCATGCAAAGGGAATAATTTTATTTATTTCAAGAGTAGGCACTGCATTCTCTACTATCTTGATTTTTATAACAATGCCAAGGTTGGTGGACCCTGAGAGTTCTTGGTTCTTGTGTGTGTTTGTGTTCGGGGTGAGGGAACTGGGTGATTAGGAGAGCCTCTCTGGGCACACAACAAAGAGATTTTGCTGTTTGTTGATGCACTTAGAATCTCCAAGGGTCAGGTGGTAATTTCACTCTGTGAATCACAGCCTTGGACTGCTGCTGCATGTGGTAAAGGCAGCCTTGATTTCATTTACAGAAAAATAAACAATGTTCCTCTTCTCTGCAAAGAAGCTCCAAAATTTTCCATTCTTTATATCCTGGAAGCCACAAAACTTGTGTCAGCAAATTTAATATCACACACTTTCTGAGGAAACACACACACACACATATGTACATATACATAAAATAAAATTCCAGTGTTAAGTAGTCTTAAGAGGAAGCTCTAGTAAGTTAATGACTATGTATATGGACAAACTTTCCACCTCCTCTCACCCAGTCCAATTAGATTTATCTCTCTAAGAAAAAGGCACCACTGGGCTCCCTGGCTGCCCACTTCAGCTCCTGGAATGCTCATCTTGCTCTAGCGATAGGTTCACAGAAGGATGCTAATAATGATCATAGGAAAAGTAAAATACTCTTTAAAATAAATGTGAAAAGTTGCAGGACTAAATTCAAAGAACAGTGAAGATCACAGGATCACATTTATAGAATTATGCGAGTATTACTAGTATGACTAGGAACTCATGTCTTCAATTATGATATGTTAGATCCGGATATCACTTTTGAAACCTGAAGAGAGTTCACTGAACCTTGGAACGCTCTTCTTTTCCCTTGTTTCCTGCTCTTACTTCATTTCCTTTATATAGAAAAAATGTACATTGCTACAAATGAAAGGGCAATTGAATGATAGAGCTTATCACAAGAGATGATACTTTTCTTTCTAAAACTATAAAAGTATGTGCAAACTGTAGAAGTATGTGCGAGCAAGATGCACAGAGAAGGCATTTCTTGGAATTTGGGGGCATGATGTTACTTAGTGGAATTATGCATGGCACAGGTTTGAACAACAGCAATTCAAATTGATGTAGAAAAAGAGAAGTGAAATACAGTAGCTGAATTTTATAGAATGGAGATAGAATACATGGATTCTATGGATTTAGAATTCTATAATCAGCATGTTGCTTCTGATAGCTATAAGAGAACAACCTTGCATGGAGCTGGACTGGATGAAGAATTTGATACCTCCTGTCAGACAAGGCAATCCAGTATCAGGGCAGGGCAATGCAAGGAGAAAATCCCGAAGACAATACCTTAGTCCTCTCCACATCCCAGAAAGAAGTGGTGGTTAGTTGCCACTCCAGCCACAACCGAGTTAGACTTGCACTAACTTGCAATTTGTTGCATATATATAAATGCCTGCATTAAGTATGTTTCAACAATATATAGATTCTTCCTTGGCTTGTTTGTTGTGGTGATCGCTCAATAAATATTTGTTAACTGTCACATTTTTTCTTGTTGCTTAACCAACAGTAGTATGCAGAGGACACAAAAAACTTCTGATCATAATATTCAGTATTTACAATAAAAATAGAAACATTTTAAAACACTGAAAAGCAGAAACACAGCTATTTAAAAAAATAAAAATATAAAAGGATTCAACTCTCCATCTTTGCAAATTTTAAACAGAGTAATTCAGTGCAGTATACGGGCATTGTTAGAATCTAAGTGAGCCAATTAATCTTCTAATGAATTTGAAACTTAATTGTTGTTAGAAAGTGATGTACTACTTTTGGGGTGTTTTAAAACTGTGGCTCATAAACCTTTTTATGTAAAAACATTAAAGAATATTTTAGGCACTTACCCAAAAGGAAAGAGATTTTGTTATTAGGGTATGGGAAGGCTGTTTCTCTCACTTTTGAAAATTAAACTTAGGTAATCATATTGAAGTTTAATTTCTATTTCATTATAAAAATATGTCATAAAAATATGGTAGTTCATTAGAGCTGCCATAACGAAGTACCATAGACTGGGTGGCTTAAACAACAAAAATTTCATTTCTTACAGTTCTGGAAGCTAAAAGTCCAAAACCAAGGTGTGAGTTGGCAGATTTGGTTTCTTCTAAGGCCTCTCTCCTTGATTTATAGATGGCTGCCTTCTCTTTGTGTCCTTACATGGTCTCTCCTCTGTGTGTGCACACAGGTGGTGTTTCTCTGTGTGTGCAAATTTCCTCTTCTTTTAAGGCCACCAATCAGATTGGATTAGGACCCACCCTAATGGCCTCATTTTACCTTAAGGGCCTAGCTCAAAATATAATCACATCCTGAGGTATTGAGTGCTAAGGCCTCAACATATGAATTTTGAAAGAGGGAGGCACAATTCGGCCCATAAGAATAGTCATGCTCACTGAAAATAATTCAAAATAGACAGAAAGTTATATTCTTCCCTGACCCATTTACCAGAGGTAAGGTGATTAATATATTCCTAAAAATTTGTATAAGAGATTAACTAGCTGTTGACTAAGCCTATTCTTTCTTCTTCCGGGGCAAAAAGCTAGACTATATTTCCCAGTCTTCCTTACAGTTAGATGTGGCCATATAACTACATTTTGGAAATGTGATCCTAAGTGCTGTGCTACATGTTTAGGCCAGACCCATAAAAATTCCCATGTGTGTACTTTCATGTCATTCCCCTTGCATTTGATAAAAAATCACAATGTTGAAGATGGCAGAGTCATGCTTTAAAGGATGCCGAATCACTGCTTAGAAGACCGACGCTCACTCAGAATAGAAAAACACATTCTGAATTCCACATGAGCAACAAATTAACCTCAATTGCCTTAAGCTACTGAGATGTGGGGACTTATCTGTTACGACAGCTAGCATTATCTTAACTAAAACTATAGATACATTCTAATTTACACACATGTATGCATCTGTGCCCCATCATGCTACACACTCGTTTCTAAAACTTGCTTTTTAAAGAAAATATAACATAAGTAACTTTCTGTATAGTTACATAAGAATGTCTTTTTTAAAATGTAGTAAAATGCATAAGATTTATTATTTTTAACCATTTGAAAGTGTAAAATTCAGTAACATTTAGTATGTTCACAATATGTTTAATCATCACCACTATCTTGTTCCAGAAAATATTTATCACTCCAAAAGGAAATACTGTCCCCGCTAAGCAGTCACTCCCCATTATCCCTTCCCCTGCAGCCCCTGACAACCACCAACATGCTTTCTGTCTCTACTGGTTTTCTTAAAATTTATTGATGAATTTAATCACAAAATACATGGTCTTTTGTGTCTGGATTCTTTCACTTAACAAAATGTTTTCAAGGTCCATTAATGTTATATCATCTATCAGTATTTCATTCCTTTTTTATAGCTGATTAATATTCCATTGTATGAATATATCATAATTTGTTTATCCATTCATCTATTGATGGTCATTTGGGCTGTTTCCACCTTTTGGCTATTGCAAAAAATGCTGCTGTGAACATTCATGTACAAGTTTTTGTTTGAACATCTGTAACATCTGTTTTTAATTTTGGCAGTATATACCTATGAATGTTAAATCATACAATAATTCTATGTTAAACTTATTGAGCAATGACCAAACTGTTTTATTTTATTTTTTTAATTAATTTATTTTTTTGGTCATGCTACACGGCATGCAGGATCTTAGTTCCCAGATCAGGGATTGAACCCATTCCCCCTGCAGTGGAAGCGCAGAGTCTTAGGGAACGGTGGTTTTGTTTTGTTTTGTTTTGTTTTGTTTTTGGCCATGTGGCTTGTGGGATCTCAGTTCCCTAAACCTGGGCCTCAGCAGTGAAAGCCTGGAATCCTAACCACTAGGCCACCAGGAAACTCCCTATAACCAAACTGTTTTATACAGAAGCTGAACCATTTTATATCCTTATATTCAGTGTATGAGGGTTAAAATTTCTCCACATACTCACCAACACTTGTTATTATCCTTTTTAAAAAGTGATAGCCATCTTAGTGGGTATGAAATAGTATCTCACTGTGATTTTGATTTGTAGTTCCTTAATGACTAATGATGTTGAGCATCTTTTAGTGTGTTTGTTGGTCATTTTCATATCTTCTTTGGAGAAATATTTTCAATATTTGTCTATTTTATAATTGCGTTAGTTGTCTTTTTGTTGTTGAGTTGTAGAAGTTCTATGTTCTCTGCTAGATTCCTATCAAGTACATGATTTGCAAATATTTTTTTTGTTTTCTGGGTTGTCTTTTCACTTTCTTAATAGTGTTCTGTGATACACAATTTTTTTAAAAAATTTGATGAACTTAAATTTATTTTTTTCTTCTGTTGCTTGTTTTTGTTTTTGTTTGTTTGTTTGTTTGGTGTTATATGTAAGAAATCATTGCCAGATCAAAGGTCATGAAGATTTACCCTTATGTTTTCATCTAGGAGCTTTATGGTTAGCTCTTATATTTAAGTATTTGATCTATTTTGATTTAATTTTTACATATGATATGAGGTAGTGGTCCAGCTTCATTCTTTCACATGTGGACATCCACCTGCCCCACCACTATTCACTGAAGAGACTGTTCTTTCTGCATTGAATGGTCTTGCTAAAAATCAATTTATCATAGATATATGGGTTTATTTCTGAACTCTCAGTTCTATTCCACTGATCTGTATGTGTATCCTTAAGTCAGTACTATACTTCTTTGATTATTGTAGCTTTGTAGTAAGTTTGAAGACAGGATGTGGGGAAGTGTGAGTCTTTCTGTGTTCTTTGTTCTGTTTTTTTTTCTGTTTGTAGTCTCTAAAATTTCATTTGAATTTTAGGATCAGCTTTTCTATTTAAAAAAAAAGGCAGTTTGGATTTTGACAGAGATTACATTGAATCTGTTGAATTTTGAACAGATTACATTGAATTTGTTATCATTTTGGTAACCAACAATGGATAAGGAGGACCTGTTTGGGGAGAGAAAAGCATAAGAAAAGACACACAAGCAAGACTTACAGTCAATTTGATTCTGGCGTTGGGCAAATACATGATAACATGGAAGCTAAGCTGCAAAAAAGACTGTGTACAATATAAGGCATTTATGTACAGAAATAAAGAACTGGGACTCAATTTTGGAAGTAAGTAGGCAACTATTCATAGCTTTTGATCAGAGGAATGAAACAATCAGAGCTGTAATTTCAGCACGTTAACTCAACAGTATTGTGAAGAAATGAAAGGCTAGGCTCATCATTAACACTTGGGGAGCAAGAGTGATAGTATAAGGGAGAAATTATAAAGTTCTGAACCAAGGTTCTAATGAAGGGAATGGCAAAGAAGGGATTATGTGAGACACGGAGGTAGAATTTCTAATATTTGGCAGCTGATTAGATGGTGGTAAGGGTTGTGTGTAACAAATTACTCCAAAAACTTAGTGGCATAAAACAAAAATATATATTATCTCTTACAATTCCTGTAGATCAGGAATTTGAGAGTGATTTAGCTAGGGGGAAGGGTTCTGGCTTGGGGTATCTCAGAGGTTATGGGCAGATGTTGGCAAAGGCTGCAGTTATCTGAAGGCTCGACCAGGGCTGGACCATCCGCTCCCAAGGTGGCTCATTCATATGGCTAACAAGGTAGTGCTGGCTGTTGGCAGGAGGATTCAGTTGCTCCCCACAAAGGCTTCTGCATAAGCCAGCTTATATGTCTTCACATTGTGGTGACTGGTGTTCCGCAGAGTGAGTAACTGAAGAGTCTAAGGCAGAAGCTGTAACATCTTTTATAATCTAGCTTCAGAAGTCTCACACTGCCACTTTTACAACATCCTATTAGTCACATAGGTTAGCCATAAATCAAAATGAGAGGGGAGTATATAAGGGTACAGATACCAGGAGGAGAGAATGGTTGGGGAACATCTTGGTGACTGTCTACCAAAGTGTGGTTTTGTTTGATACTTCATATCCCCGGATCCTAGTGCATGACCAATGTGAAATATGAAAGATGGCTTTGAGCTTTTGAGCTTGTAAAATTGAGAGAATTATAGCTCCATGCTTCATAGAAATAGAGATGAAGAACCTTGTTTGAAAGGGAAGATTATAAGTTTGATTTCTTTTTATACATTTTCCTTGAGGAGAGAGATACATAAAAGAATGTATTTATTTTTTTAATCCCTCAAATCTCAAATGCTAATTGAAAGAGACAAAGTTCAACACGTACTCTTCTATATTCAGTCCCTTCCAAGTGCATGAATTCTGTTGTGAATAAGAAGTGGCATGAACCATGGATTCATTTTAGATGGAACTTTTTGCTTTTTGGCAGATGCTATAATATTGAAGGAACTTGAAAATTTTTTTTAGGAGAGCTTCTTAAGAAGTGCAGTGCTCATGGAGATGTGATGAGGGATTTTCAAAGGGGCAAAATAGAGATGATTTTGCTTTCTGTGCTATATGAAAGTTAACAAATTCGAAGAAAAATTGTAATAAGACTTTTACTTTTTAGAGATGCATTTTTCTTTGCCATAAACCCAAATCCCTAATCTCTGCTGTCATTTTATGATGATAACAGGTAATATGACTGCATGTATCTACTCTAATCACACAGAACCAGACATTTAATAACACACAGCCTCAGGGCTGTCTCCTGGCTTGCTTAACCTTGATGGGTGCTATTCTTAAACTCTGGATGTAAGGCTTCATTATTCCTCTAATTACTTATTAGAATTGCAAATACTACCCAGAGACTTTTAAATGTAAATATGAGTGTTTAGATGAGAGATAATCTAATAGTTTGCTTGCATGTATATATATCTCATTCCTTTGAAAAGCATCATGGCTTTGTGTTGTTACAGCAGGTATATAATCTGTTCATTGATATATAATTTTTGAGAACTGCAAGATAATTTGCTCTAAACATCCCACCATCAACAGGAAAAGAAAACTGCCTTAGAGGATAACTTGCTACCACTCTCTGTCCTGGACTAAGTGACATAAATGATTTATTATACTGTAATGGCTATTTGTCTGTGAGGGGTGTTCCTTTAATGCATACTAAAACAAACTGCAGATTTTATAACCTAACCAAAGAGTTGTCTAGTTTCCTCTTATTGATGTAATTTGAATAGAAGAATATTTCTTGGAACATCCATTTTAGCACAGGACTGATTTCACGTATTCCTTCCGAAGATTATAGCATCAATGTACACTACCTGCCCAATCTGTCACTGGCTACCATGGGGGAAATTTTAGGTGACACTAATGAATCTTGCAAGTGCAGGGGAGCTGAACAGGCATACAGCCAAGTGGCGAAGCATCTTAGAAATGGTTAATGCAGGAGCTATTCTGTCTGAGAGGAAAAGACATAAAAGCTGCTACTAACATTAAACATAGGGCTTTTGTTTTTCTTTTCTGTTGTTGTTTTCTATTTTCCTTTGTT
The DNA here is from genome assembly GCF_965194805.1 of Balaenoptera borealis. Classification (NCBI taxonomy): domain Eukaryota; kingdom Metazoa; phylum Chordata; class Mammalia; order Artiodactyla; family Balaenopteridae; genus Balaenoptera; species Balaenoptera borealis. Next base: position 31,460,172 of record NC_138881.1, on the reverse strand, counting down.
TGCAGTGCTTCCATTCCACTGCATTTAACTAATTTAACAAGTATTATATAATTTTAAGGAGAATAAGGCACACATTTAACAGTACTAATTTTGGGACCATAGATTGAGAAAAAATGACTGCTATAAGCCTACAGTGTTATTAATGATAAGAAGCAGCCCAAGGTATGTATTTCCCAGGAGAAACTTGAAGATCTTCCAACAGTAATTGGAAGACTGAGAATGAAGTGGTTTGGACAATACTCACTTCTGACGTACTTCTCAAATACAAGTCAAGTTACTCTGAGGGTTCATCTGAGGCTCTTGTCCACTTTAAAATCTCCCTAAAAATGACAACCAGGTGGATTTGGTCACTGGATTTATGAATAAAATCTGTGTGTGAAAGCTTTTAAGTTTAATTAGGTCCCACGTGTTTATTTTTGCTTTTATTTCCTTTGCTTTAGGAGACGGATCCAAAACTATTGCTGTGATTTATGTCAAAGAGTGTTCTGCCTTTGTTTTCCTCTAGGAGTTTTATAGTATCTGGTCTTACATTTAGGTCTTTAATCCATTTAGAGTTTATTTTTTTATATTGTGTTAGAGAATGTTCTAATTTCATATTTTACATGTAACTGTCCAGTTTTTCCAGCACCACTTATTGAAGACACTGTTTTTTCTCCATTGTATATTCTTGCCTCCTTTGTCATAGATTAATTGACCATGAGTGTATGCATTTATTTCTGGGCTCTCTATCCTGTTCCACTGATCTATGTATCTGTTTTTGTGCAAGTACAATACTGTTTTGATTACTGTAGCTTTCTAGTATAGTCTGAAGTCAGGGAGCATGATCCCTGCAGCTCCATTCTTCTTTCTCAATATTGTTTTGGCTATTCGGGGTCTTTTGTGTTTCCAGATAAATTTTTAAATTATTTGTTCTAGTTCTGTGAAAAATGCCATGGGTATTTTGATAGGGATTGCACTGGATCTGTAGATTGCCTTGGGTAGTATGGTCATCTTAACCCTATTAATTCTGCCAATCCAAGAACATGGTATATCTTTCCATCTGTTTGTGTCACCTTCAGTTTCTTTCATCAGCTCATAATTTTTCAAATACAGGTCTTTTACCTACTTTGGTAGGTTTATTCCTATATTTTGTTTTTGTTTTTGATGTGATAGTTAATGGGATTGTTTCCTTAATTTCTCTTTCTGATAGTTCGTTGCTAGTGTACAGAAATGCAACAGATCTTTGTACATTAATTTTGTATCCTGCAACTTTACCAAATTCATTGATGAGCTCTAGTTTTCTAGTGGCATCTTTAGGATTTTCTATGTATAGTATGATGTCACCTGCAAATAGTGACAGTATTACTTCTTCTTTTCCAATTTGGATTCCTTTTATTTCTTTTTATTCTCTGATTGCTGTGGCTAGGACTTCCAAAACTATGTTGAATAAACGTGGCAAGACTGGACATCCTTGTCGTGTTCCTAATCTTAGAGGAAATGCTTTCAGCATTCCAGTATGATGTGAGCTGTGGGTTTGTCATATATGCCTTAAAAGCTTTTGCACAGGGGACTTCCCTGGTGGCCAGGGAACCCAATCCAGGGGGCCTGGGTTCGATCCCTGGTCAGGGAACTAGATCCCACATGCATGCTGCAACTAAGAGTTTCACACGCCGCAACTAAGGAGCCTGCATGCTGCAACTAAGGAGCTGGCGAGCCACAACTAAGGAGCCCGCCTGCGGCAACTAAGACCTGGAGCAACCAAATAAATAAATAAATATTAAAAAAAAAAAGCTTCTTCACAGCAAAGGAAACCACTGACAAAAATGAACACAACCTACTGAATGGGAGAAGATATTTGCAAATGATATGACTGATAAGGGGTTAATATCCAACATACATAAACAGCTTATACAACTCAACTTCAAAAAACAAACAACCCAATTAAAGAATGGGCAGAAGAACTGAATAGAAATTTTTCCAGAGAGGACACGCAGATGGCCAACAGGCACAAGATGCTCAACATTACTAATCATCAAGGAAATGCAAATCAAAACCACAATGAGGTATCACCTCACACCTCTCAGAATGGCTATCATCACAAAGAACACAAATAAGGAATGTTGGCGAGGATATGGAGAAAAGGGAACCCTAGTACACTGTTGGTGAGAATGTAAACTGGTGCAGCCACTGTGGAAAACAGTGTGGAGGTTTCTCAAAAAACTAAAAATAGAACTACCATATGACCCAGCAATTCCACTCCTGGGTATATATCCAAAAGAAACAAAAACACTAATTCGAAAAGATACATGCACCCCAATATTCATAGATAGCATCACTATTTACAATAGCCAAGATATGGAAGCAACCCAAGTGCCCATCAAAAGATGAGTAGATAAAGAAAAAGTGGTATATATACACAATGGAATACTATTCAGCCATAAAAAAGAATGAAATTTTACCATTTGCAGCAACATGAATGGACTTGGAGGGTATTATGCTAAGTGAAATAAGTTAGAGTGATAAAGACAAATACTGTGTGATATCACTTATATGTGAAATCTAGAAAACACAACAAACTAGTGAATAAAACAAAAAAAGAAGCAGACTTATAGAGAACAAACTAGTAGTTACCAGTGGGGAGAGGGAAGGGGGGAGGGACAATATAGGGGTAGGAGGGAAGAAAGGGTTATTATGGGATTATATGAAATCATGTATGTGAAACTTTTGAAAATTGTAAAGCACTATAAGATTTAAACAATTTTTCATTCAATTAAAAAATTTTTTTAAATCTGTAGGTGGTTCAGAGAGGGAAAATGACCCAGCATGTACTTTCCCTGTACACTTCAGATGATGTTTTGCATGACTCGCTCTGTGGGACTGGAGACGATCTGGAATCCTATCTGCCCTCTTTGTGGGGAGATGGGAAAGGAATTCCAACATTGCTACTGTCCAACCAGAAACTTCACAGAATGATTCTTGGTTTTCCTACTGTGTAAATTACTGTAACCTCAACCTCCAGAGTCTGAATCATTTCTGTCAATTTAGTGTCTGAGTTTTGATATAAATATGAAAGAAACTTCAAAATAGAATTTCAAATTTTTACCTCTAGAAGCATTTTTCTGGAATACCATTGAGATACTTTGGACTGACTGACACAATTTACACTGGGAGTTGATGAAAGGGAGCTCTGTCCTGTGAATGATAATACCAACTCTTCACTGATGGGAAATGCATGATGCTTTGAGAGATTTTTTCCTCTCCTGTTGTTTCACCTTCTTTGGTCCAGTCCTCCTGTGATCAGTGATGCTGACTGTAGAATGGCTGATTGGGGTGAATGGCACAGTCTGTGCCAATGGAGATGAAACAAATTAACTGATCCTTTTGGGGATGGAATGTGTGGCATTTTACTTATTAGTGGACGGAGCAAGCCAATCACAGACAGTGCCACAGAAATGAGTGTGTAAAGTCCACTTTATTAATGTCCTAATATGGGAGCAAATCAGATGAAATGGAGGGGGAGAGAATGTCAGAAATAAAGAATTAACATCACCACCATCCATCTCCAAAAGTCTTGTAATCTTGCAAAACTGAAACCCTGTACCCATTAAACAGTAACTTCCCATAACCCCTCCTCCCAGTCCCTGGCAACCACCATTGTACTTTCTATTTTTCTTTTCATCTCCCCTTTTCCCCTCAAGCCCCAGCCTCAGCCTCTGGTAATCACCACTCTACTCTCTGTTGTTACAAGTTCAGCTTTTTAAAAAAAAGATTCCACATATAAGTGATATCATATAGTATTTGTCATCTTTCTCTGTCTGGCTTATTTCACTTTGCATAATGTCCCCCAGGTCTATCCATGTTGTCACAAATGGCAGGATTTCCTTCTTTTTCATGGCTGAATAATATTCTGTTGTATACATACAACACATTTTCTTTATCCATTCATCTGTTGATGGACATTTAAGCTGTTCCCATATCTTGGCTATTGCGAATAATGCCACAAGGACCATGGGAATGTAGATATCTCTTCAAGATAGTGATTTTATTTCCTTTGGATATATACTCAGAAGTGGGATTGCTGGATCATATAGTAGTTCTATTTTAGTTTTTTGAGGAACCACCATACTGTTCTCCATAGTGACTGCACCAATTTATATTCCCACCACCAGTGCACAAGGGTTCCCTTTTCTCCATATCCTCACTAACACTTGTTATCTCTTATCCTTTTAGTGATAATTATCCTAAAGATATAAGTTGATATCTCATTGTGGTTTTGATTTGCATTTCCCTGATGATTAATGAAGTTGAGCACCTTTTAATATACTTGTTGGTCATTTGTATGTCTTTGGAAAAATGTTTATTCAGGTCCTTTGCCCATGTTTTAATTGGGTTATTTGGCATTTTGGTTTTTTTTGCTGTTGAGTTGTAAGTGTTCCTTATACATTTTAGATATCAACCCCTTGTTAGATACATGATTTGCAAATATTCTCTCCCAATCTGTAGGTTGCCTTTTCATTTTGTTTATTGCATCTTTTGCTGAGCAGAAATTTTTTAGTTATGACACAGTCCCACTTGTTTATTGTTGCATTTGTTGCCTGTGCTTTTGGTCAGATCCCCAAAACCATTCCATGACCAATGTCAAGGAGCTTTCCTTCTATATTTTCTTCTAGGAGTTTTACAGTTTCAATTCCATCAGGATTGTGTGTATGCTTGGCTCTACCATATCTGAGCTTCTTTATGACCATTTAAGGTTAAGTTCATCTAAATTACAAAGAGTTTTAGGAATCCCTCTGTAGATGTCACCAATTCAACCTTATCAGTAATAAAACTATACTTTGATTAATCTCCTTTTGATTTTTTTGCCTGTCTCTTAACTAGTTTCTAATTTGGGTGCAGGGAACAAGAATGCTATTCATCAGCCACCTAGTATCTCAACATCTTGGGTCTTTGACTAGAAATCTTGACCTGATATTTGGGGAAGAAAAAAAATCAGGCTTCTGGTACAGCCTGGGTGAGAGGCACCAGGTTTCAATGCATGTATGTCATGTGAGGATTTGACCTTAGTGGGTTGCAGCAGTTTATTTTGCAGTAGGTTTTAAACTGGATCAGGCAGGACAGGCCTCAGTAAGCATCAAAAATGGGGAATTCTGGCTGCCCTTGTCCTGACCCACACTGACTTAGCTTTTAACCAAGCAGGGTCTGCTGACACAAGGATTAAATGATCAAAGGAAAAGGACTTTTAGTCCTAAAGGCCTATATCAAAACAAACTGAGCTTTCAAGTGTTTGAGTTTTCCAAGTGTTTGTGTGTTGGGTAAAATGGGAAAAAAATAAAACTTTTGTTGTTTTCTCAGGCAAATATACATGTTGATTTTTTTGAGATATAATTGACATAACATTGTGTAAATTTAAGGTGCACTACATGTTAATTAGATACACATATATTGCAATATGATTACCACCATAATGTTAGCTAACACATCCATCCTGTCACATGATTATCCTTTCTTTTTTGTGGTGAGAACATTTAAGATCTAGTCTCTTAGAAAATCTCACATATATAATACCGTCTTGTTAAATATAATCACAATGCTGTGTATTAGATCTCAGAACGTATTCATCTTTTAACTGAAAGTGTGTTAGACCAACATCTACCAATTTCTCCCATCCCACCCCACCCCCCAGCCCCTGGTAACTACCATTCTACTTTCTGTTTCTACAAGTTCAGCTTTTTAAGATTCTACTTATAAGTGATATCATAATCCCACTTCTGGGTATCTATCCAAAGAAAATGAAAACAGGATGTCGAAAATATATCTATACTCCCATGTTTATTGCAGTATTATTTACAATAGCCAAGATATGGAGATAACCTAAGTGTCTGTCAACTGATGAATGGATAAAGAAGATGTGATACACACACACACACACACACACACACACACATATATATATATATATATATATATATATATATATATATATATAAAATACTCAGGCATGAGAAAGAAGGTAATGTTGAATTTTTAAACTTGCAATAGCAGAAAGAATCACACTGGAGAGAGGCGAACAGTGTGTATATTTTGTGTCAGGCATAAGTAAGTAATGCTAGTCCAGAGGACTCCAGTTCAGTTCCTCTTAATATCATTTTGAACTATATTGAGGGCTAAGGGGAAAAAAAAACTGGATAGCCCAATCTTTTGGAGTTAAGTGGCTTTTCCATATGCTCAAGTCTAAGACATTACCACATCCTCTCAACTGGAACCGTGATTGATTAATACATTTGGTCCAAGGTTTTAGTGCTCATAGACCCAGACTGTCTTTTCACATAGAAAAGGAGGGCAGATTTTGTTCATGAAAAACTAGAAAGAAATAGATATTTAAAATAAGGACAACATGCTACTTTTTGTTGTTAAGGTAAAGAAACACCTGAATGAAATTGAAGTACCAAAAGTTTAGAGGACAAAAATATCTGTTCCTCCAATACTGTCTTAGAGAATCAAATTTATTCAAGAAATCAAGGAAGATCCAGGATGGTTTGACATCTATACTTCAGACTTACTATCTGCATATGAGCAGTAGAAAAATAAAAGAAAAATAAAGGAATAAGGACAGATTAAGCTGATAAAGAGTTACTTTAAGAACTTAGAACCAGGTGAGGCAGATATAAAAGATAAAAGAAAATGCTTTCATTTCTAATTGTCCTTTAAGGCAGTGGGCCTTAATGATAAAATAGAAGGCACGAGTACACAGTTTCACTAAATGAGCAAAAGTTAAAAACAAGATTTGGCCAACACCATAAAATGAACCTCTAGGATATAAGAATAAATTGGAAGTGTTGTTTTAAAGCTACTACTTATTATAAAATTATAATTAAAATTTGGTAGTCATTTTTAAGCATAGCAAACTTCAGGGCTGCTCCAGTAATCACTCTATTGCTTATTTGTGATGCTAACATATTCATGTTCAACTAGCATTTCTGGAGGAACATCTCACACTTTCTTCTTCTTAACCCTCTTTTTATTCTTTATTATATATAGTACATAATTTTGGAGTTTTTCTTAGGAAAAAAATGGGGTGGCAAGTTTAACATTCTGCTTTTTCTTCATCTTCATAAGATACGAAGAATTTTGAAATGGTACTTTTATGTGAATGACCCATGGCCTGATTGGAATTAAATAAATCAAACTAAAGATGTTCATAAAGCTTATTTCTTTATGAAAGCAAGTATGCAAAATAACATAATAGTCTCTACTATTACAACTGGAATTGATATTTAAATTTAAATACAATTTATTGGCTCAAATTGGATGTGGTGTCCTCCATAAAGTTTTCTAGCAAATGTTCATATTGGTAATCTATTTGCTTTTTAACTATTTGAAAATTCTTAACAACTGTTTTTGTGTGTCATTCATATCATTAAATTTACTCTTGCAAAAGTGTATATAAACTTACACATCACTGAATGACAAAATTTCAAAACATAAAACATAAGATTTTTGCTTCAAGTTATACTTATTATGAGAACCTATCATTGAAAGTAATTACTATTTAAATGTTAAAAATAAATCTATATGATATGTCTTGTGTATATTACTGATTATTACACTGATGAGAATGAAGTAAGTAGGTAATCACATGATCAAATACAATTCAAGAATGCCAGAGACAACAATGAAGTAGATAGACACGTTTAGCACCTCGGCCTTCCAAATTCCAAGACTAAAGCTGAAACCAAATAGCAGTTTTTAGCCAAATCCTGAGGTCTATGTGAACCCAATTGAGAGGTATCATATTACAACTACAGATACATTGTGCATAGCATAGCAATTGTGGAATAACCACTGGAAGATTGCATTCTTCTATACCATTTATTTTTGCTCAATATTATGCCTCTAAATTTCCTGTGCCCTTTACAGTATTCCACTAAATATGCAACTAGTTATCTATCCTTCAATTAATGAACACTTATGGATATGTTGGCTATTTTTTCTTTTTCTTTTCCTAGAAATGCTGCTTTGAACATTCTTGTCCATGTCTCTTTGTAAACATGTGTGTCTTTGGAGTATACACTTAGAATTGTAATTTTTGGTTTGTAAGGTTTATGCTTCTTCCATTTGTCAGGTCATATAAAATTGTTTTCTAAAAGGACAGTAAAATTTACCTGCCTGTAGGAGAGACTTATAAGCATATACAGTATCTATTTCCCAGTTTCACTTTCAGCTACTGGCTGAGTTCAGATCAATAAATAAAATGCAAGCCGAGGTGGTATGCAATTTCAAAAGAGAAAAATGCAGTCTTCTCCTTCCCATTCTTTTCTTCTGGCTGGAATGAAGAAAAGATGGCTGGAGGGGGAGGAATCTTAGATCATTAGGAAATAACTATCCCTTGAGGATGATGGGAACAAAATTAAAAAAAAAAAAAATAGAAGTAGCTGGAGTCCCAGATGATAATAGAACTCTATATTAGTGATGGACTTCTAATGTTAATGTGAGAGAGAAATAAACCACTAGTTAGGTTAAGTCACTGATAGTTTAGGTTTTCTGACACTCTCAGCAGAACCAAATGGCAACTAACATGCATTCTCAGCAGTACTTTATAAGCATTCCCATTGGTCTTCATTCTTGTCAACACTTGTTATCATATTTTCTCCAATTTTGAGTATTTGATGAATCTAAAATAGTCCTGAATTAGGGCTTTAATTTTGATGTCTTTAGTATTAATGAAATTAAGTATCCCTTCATATGTAAATAGGATATTTCTATCTATAACTGTTCTTGACCTTTGACTATTTTTTTCTAATGAATAGTTTTTATTTTCATTGATTCTTAAGATTTTAAAAATATATAATCTAGATACTAATGTTTTGTTGGTTATATACTTTGCAACTATCCAAACTCAGTTTCTGAATTGTATTTTCATTTCTGGATGATGAATAGAACTTCTTAAGGTAAACTAGTTATATTTATTAGTCCTTCCATTATGATTTATGCTTTTTATGTCTTATATACTGTGATGTCCTAAATTACATTTTCAAATTTATCTTCCAAATATTTTAAACTGTTCTTTTTGCATTTCAGTCTTTAGTACATCTGGAATTGACTTTTTGTGTGTATAGTATGAGAGAGGGATTGCATTTACTTTTGTCTCATGAATTTCTTATTATCTCAACACCATTTCTTGAACAGACATATTTGTTCCCATGAATACAGAGTAATCTTTGTCATAAATCAACTGACCCATACAGGTCAGTTTTGTGATCTTTATTCTTTAGGTCTATATATCTGTACCAATATTACATAATTTTAATAGTAAATATTTAGAGCAAGGCTTGATTTGAGGTAAGATAAGTATCCCAATATCTTCATAAACATTTTTCCCTTCAAGCTAATCACATTTTAGGAATCTAAAATTGTACACTCACAAATATAAAATAATATGCAAAAAAATATGTAATTTTGTTAGAGGTTTCCCAGTTTACCTCCATCTCACTTATCCCATTTTAAACTCTCAGTAACAGTGTGTGAGAGACATCGTTGACCCACTGGTTTGCCTTTCCTTTGAAAATAACTGAAAGTTTCTTAGTTACAAAACAAAACAAAAATTTTAATATCAGTTTGGAAGTGTAATAACTGGGCAATTGTATTCTTAGAGAACCAAGAGAAATAAAAACATATAGCAACAAGAATACATGTGACAGGACGTTCATAACAGTTGTAATCACTTTAGCAGAATTTGGGAACAATCCACGTGTTTATCAATATTGTACTATATTTATTCAAATGCACTACTAAAAAGGTATAAGATTTGAACCTCTGATGTTCACAACAATGTACAGGAGTCTCCAAAACACAATGTTGATGAAAATAAATCAGACACAGAAGAGTATATACTATATGCTTCCTTTCACATGAATTTCTAGATATGAAAAATAAGTGATGATGACAAATAACAGAGTTTGCCTCTGTCTGGATTGAGAGATTTCTTAAAATACTAAAGGGGGGGAATTTCTGGAGTGACAAAAATGTTCATTATCTTAATTGGGATGGTGGTTTAAATGGGTGTATATATTTATCAAAGCTCATCGAACTGTATAGTTTTAAAAGGTTGAATGTTCTACATGCAAATTACACAACGTAAACAATTAATATTACATAATTTATTTATTTGTAGTAGAATAAAGTAAATTTTGGAAACAGTCCCAGGGCAAGATCATGATTTTGGCTTGTTTGAGGAACAATTCTCTATAGATCTCTCTTATTTCTGCATGTCTTGTGACTGAGGTACTATACTAACTGTTCTTTCTTCCAGACTATCTTTTCAATAAGATTTCCAATAAATTCCCTTTTGATGTCATCTAGCCCAACTAAGTTTCTGCTCCAGCTGGCTCATGACTTTCAACAGAAAAATACTAAAGGAGATGGAAAAAACTGTTACTTTGATAATGTTTTTTTTTTTTGTAAATCTAAATCTCAAATAGGGATAATTAACAGATGTTAATATGCAACTTTTGGAGGAAAAAGTGATGGAGTGTAGTTCTCTGGTTCAAGGTGTGGAGTGCAAGAAGTGAAAGAAAGATATATCTGTTAATCCGTGACTACTTACAATTATTACCAAAGTTATAACAAATGCAAAATCCTTTTGGAAAAATACTTAGGGCATAAAAGAGTACAGTTAAAAGCATTTAATAATATGTGTATTGTTCTATCTTTAATATGAATCTTTATACACATTTAATCTCTAATTCCTATTTACATGCCAATTGTATCCATTATATGTACATATTGTACACCTATTAGATATATTTAATAATGAAAATGATGACTATGATTTATCTAGTATTTCTATGTACACACATAGATATACTAATGTTTTTCTTTTTTTTTTTATTCAAACAGAAAGTCACAAAAATTATAATCATCCTCATCAGTTCACTCAGTCCCATGTAATTAATTTTTTTTTATCTTGATCTTTTGTTAGCCCTTTTATGAGTTCATCAGTTTTCCATTAGAGTTCTGAAAATGCTTATTCATTCAGTTCAGCAGTATAGTCAGTTACCAGAAACCTGTACTTGTCAGAGTCTTTTCCATGAATTCCTTGAAGATGAAACCCTTTTATAGGAACATATTTGCAAAAGCATCAGAGTACACATAGATATACTAATGTTTTTCTTTCTTTTTTTTAATTTATTTTTTAGCTGCATCGGGTTTTAGTTGTGGCACGTGGGATCTTCATTGAGGCATGTGGGATCTATTTTTTTCACTGCAGTGCATGGGCTCTTCATTGTGGCATGCAGGTTTTGTTTTTTTTTTTCTCTCTCTAGTTGTGACGCTCGGGCTCCAGGGCACATGGGCTCTGTAGTTTGCAACACACGGGTTCTCTAGTTGAGGCGCACGAGCTCAGTAGTTGCGGCACATGGGCTTAGTTGCCCCACAGCATGTGGGATCTTAGTTCCCAGACCAGGGATTGGACCCCCGCATCCCCTGCATTGGAAGGTGGATCCTTTACCACTGGACCACCAGGGAAGTCCCCTATACTAATGTTTTATCAACAACAACATCCTGGTTATTCTCCTCTTCATATTCGATGCAAGAGAGACTTAGAGTTGTTAGAATCTCACAGCTATTAAGTGTCAGACTCAAGGTTTTCATTGAGGTCGATTTAATTTCAAAGACTGCAGTTTTTCCATTACTTCATACTGCTTCTCCAGCAGTAAGCATAGGAGTGTTAAAGATGGACTAATTATTATAAATAAGTTGATATATCTTTTAACTCACTATTGACAACTGCTTCCAAATTTTCTTTTGCATTTTTATATTATTTTTCACCATAAGAAATACAAAACTGGTTTCCTGTATGTCAACTCTCTTTATCCATGCCTCTCTATCTTCAGCTTCTTCTCTTTCAAAGTGAAAATTACATTGCTAAACAATGGCCTCCCTGGCTCAGAATCTCATCTAGTGCCAATTTTGTTCAGAGACAGATGTACGTTGATAAGAATTTCATCTCTGAGAGTGTCTATCAAGTCCACAGATGCTTCTTTACACAACTGGCTGCCTCATAGTTGGTGAAAATAGGGTACTGAATAACAATAGCCAAAGCCCTGTTACATTTTGTCCTCCAGTAAATTTATAATGAGAAATCAATGGAAAGGAAGAACAGTCTGGAATGGATTAATAATAATGGGAAGATTTACCATGACTCAAACTTCAGGGCCCTTCACTTGCACAGGTCCCTTCCAAAGCTCTGTCTGGTTATGATAAATTTATAGAATTTTCCTTAAAGAGTACCCTCATCCCAAATTATATAAGCTTTATGTTCCATAAAATCTAGACTCTTTCCTGAGAAATCTGTAAGTAATGGGGATATTTCTAGCTCAAATACAAGATCAACATCAAGGGAAAAAAGAAGATAATGGAAAGAAGAAAAGGAGAGGAGCAATAAAGGGCAAAATGACAAAGTTGATTTTTTTTTTAATGGAAAGTTTGGGAATAATCAAGAAATCACTAAGAAGAAGAGACTAAGAAACAAAATACAATGAACATGAAATTAGGGTCTAAAGAAATATTTGTTTCATCTTTCACTTGGGAGCATTCCTTTGGCAATAAAATTTCCACATCAATTCCCCACACAATTGATCTCAAGTATATTTAAATTTCACTTTGTTATAGAGAATATTGTGTAAAATTTTAATTGGGAGTTGTTTACCGTTCTATAATTCTTAGATATATACACAGAAGCTAAAACTCAGTTGCATATCAAGGGCACATCATAGGTAAATAACAAAATAGAACAGGCCAAAAAATGATAGAAAAGTAGCCTTCATCAGAGAGATCCTGAGCCTTCTGATCTCCCCTGACTTATGAACAAAATCTTGAAGTCATCTCAATGCTGAAATGCAGTTTGTTTCCCTAATGCATGCACTCGAAGAAATTCTTTTCTTCTTTTTTCCTTTTTACTGAAATTGGAATAACTGAAAATAAAAGAACAGAAAGACTCCTTTTTGCCTGAGCATACTCTTGTTTTGTTCTAATTTGCAGTAATGTTTTGTCTCTATGTTACTTTTCTATGATCTTTGTTTATTTCATGCAAATTTTATCTCTACTGTTGCTGTATCTTTCCCTAGTTTTGCCAACTCCTGAAGGCCTTTGGAAAAACCACAAACAGAAATGCATGAAACCACAATTAATGACAGTTAACTCAATTATAAAGGCCTTTAGTAGCTAAACAATGGATATTCCATTTTTCTCAAATGACAATTTGCACAGAACCCAAAACTCTTTTTTTTTTAATAAATTTTATTTATTTATTTATTTATTTTTGCCTGCATTGGGTCTTCGTTGCTGCACATGGGCTTTCTCTAGTTGCAGTAAGTGGGGGTTACTCTTCGTTGTGGTACACGGTCTTCTCATTGCAGTGGCTTCTTCTCTTGTTGTGGAGCACGGGCTCTAGGCGCGCGGGCTTTCAGTAGTTGTGGCTCGCAGGCTCTAGAGCGCAGGCTCAGTAGTTGTGGCACATGGGCTTATTTGCTCTGCGACACGTGGGATCCTCCCAGACCAGGGCTCGAACCCGTGTCCCCTGCATTGGCAGGTGGATTCTCAACCACTGCGCCATCAGGGAAGCCCAAACCCAAAACTCTTGGCTACTGCAGTAAAAAGTCCTGTTTCAAAGCAGAAGAAAGGCTGGATTGGGGAGGGGTCCATAAATTTAAAAGGTATTTAACAGAAAAGTAAAAGAGTCAAAAAGCACCCATCTCCTGAAGAGATATAAAGGATTTGGAAGAGTAGGGAGAATTTATGAGCCCAGAGAAGGAAGATTAATTTCACCCAGAAAATTATAGAAAGTGATTTGAACAAATTAATATGGAGAAGAAATTTCTTATAAATAATTCTAAATCATCCTATGGAATGATCTGTTAAAAATTTTTTGTTAGTTTCAAAGACTCATAATCAGGGTGGTCTTATGTATTTTAAGCCTTCTACCTAGTGTCTGTACTGGTTTCCTTCGTGTGTGTGTGTGTGTGTGTGTGTGTGTGTGTGTGTGTGTGTGTGTGGAAGAGGGGAGTGACAATCATGCCTAGGACAGAAAAAAAGGTTTGTCCTACTTTATTGAGAAATATTTGACATATAACATTGTGTAAATTTAAGATGTACAACATGTTGATACTTATATATCGCAAAATCATTATCATCGTACAGTTAGCTAAAACCTCAATCATGTCACATAATTACCATTTATTTTTGTGATGAGAACATTTATATCTACTCTCTTAGCAACTATCAAGTGTGTAATACAATGTTGTTAACGATAATAACAACATGGGGTAAGTTAGATCCCCAGAACTTATTCATCTTATAACTGGAAGTTTTTACTCTTTGACTAACATCTCCTCATTTCTCCCACCCCCAAGATCCTGGTAACCACCATTCTGTTCTGTTTCTATGAGTTAGGCTTTCTCAGACTCCACATATAACTGGCCATACAGTATTTGTCATTCTCTGCCTGACTAATTTCCCCTTGCATAAGGAACTCAAGGTTCATCTATGTTGTCACAAATGGCAGAATTCCTTCTTTCTCATGGCTGAATAATACTCCAGTGTGTGTGTGTGTGTGTGTGTGTGTGTGTGTATGTGTGTGTATCACATCTTCTTTATCCATTTATTGACAGACACTTAGGTTGTTTCCATACCTTGGCTATTATGAATAATGCTGCAATGAACATGGGAATAAAGAGATCTCTTCAAGATAGTGATTTCATTTCCTATGGATGGAGATATATATATATGTATGTATATATCGAGAAGTGGGATTGTTGGATCATATGGTAGTTCTATTTGTAATTTTTTAAGGAATCACTATACTGTTTTCTATAGTGTCTGTACCAATTCACATTCCCACCACCAGAGCACAAGTGCTGTCTTTTCTCTACACCCCTGTCAATGCTTGTTATTTCATGTCTTTTTGGTGATGGCTGTTCTAACTAGTATGAGATGATCTCATTGTGGTTTTGATTTGCATTTTCTTGATGATTAGTGATGTAAAGCATCATTTTATGTACCTGTTGGCCACTTGCACATCCTTGGAAAACTGTCCATTCAGAAATAAAGAAAACAGTTACATTTACAATAGCATCAAAAAATACTTAGGAATAAATTTGACCAAAGAGGTGAAAGATCTGTACACAGAAAACTATAAGACATTAATGAAAGAAACTGAAGAAGACACAAATAAATGGAAAGCTAACCCACGGTCATGGGTTGAAAAAATTAATACTGTTAAAATGTCCATATTTCCCAAAGTTATCTACAAATTCAATGCAATCCCTATCAAAATTTCAATGGCATTATTCACAGAAACAGAAAAAACTACCTTAGAATTTTTATGGAGACACAAAACCCCTAATAAGCCAAAACAATTCTGAGACGGAGAAACAAAGATGAAAGCATCATACTTCCTGATTTCAAACTATAATACAAAGCTATAGTAACCATAACAATATGGTACTGGCATAAAAATATACACATAGACCAATGGAACAGAATCAAGAGCCCAGAAATAAACCCTCACATATATGGGCAACTAATATTTGACAAGGGAGTTAAGAATGCTCAGTGAGGAAAGAATAATCTCTTCAGTAAATGGTGTTGGGAAAACTGGATAACCACATGCAGAAGAATGAAATTGGATCAAAATGCATTAATTAAAAATAAGACCTGAAACCATAAAACTCCTAGAAGAAAACGTAGGGAAACAGCTCCTTGACATTAGTCTTGGCAAAGATATTTGGCATAAGACACCCAAAGCACAAATAACAAAAGTAAAAATAAATAAGTGGGACTACATCTAAATAAAAAGCTTCTGTACAGCAAAGGAAACAATCAACAAAATGGAAAGACAGCCTATGGAATGGAAGAAAATATTCGCAAACTCTGTATCAGATAAGGGGTTAATATCCAAAATATATAAAGAACTCATAAAACCCAATAGCAAAAAAGCAAACAATCTGATTTTAAAATAAGGTATAAAACAAGATTGTGGTAAAAGTAATTATAAAAAGCTGATACACATTACCATGTATTATATTCCAGACATTTTATACCACTTCATTATTTAATTCATATAACACCCCAATTCAACTGTTATGCATGAGAGAAATGAGGTACATATCTGTTCACTACCTTGTTCAATGTCACACAGTGAAGTAGTTTAGAAGCACTGTCATGACTTTAGGTCGTTTTGATACCAAATGCTGTGTTTTTTCCTTCTTACTAACTCTAGCTCATCAAGAGTGTACGTCTATGCTCCAACAGAAGGAAAATAAAAGTAACATTTTATACTGGGTAGATACTTGCCAATAGCATCCACCCCACACATCCTCCTAGCCATTCATTCATCTATTCATTCATTTATTCAACAAATACTATTTTACGATTAATAATGTACTAGGCTCTGAGAAAATCATGTTAGGCCAAGAAGAGAAGATCTACCACGTTTTGAACATGTTTTAATATTGTCTCGTTTAGAAGATCCAATTTTGCTTATTATTCTTCATGATTAATCTCTCACATAGAAAACCCAAATTAGATACTTATTGTGTAGGACAGTACATTTAGGGATTTTAAAGTGCTAAATATGATTACATCCTCACCTTCATACCCTTTTCCCCTGCCCCAGTAGCATATGCTAAAGGCTTAACATTAATGGAATTGAGAGTTATGAAGGGATTTTATTTGCTTTGTATCCATGAAATTGCATAGTTCTCAGTCATACAAGTTCAATGAAACCCTCTGAGTATAACACCCCTGGTTACATATTCCATTTCATATACTACATAATTAAATCACACAACTAAGCATATTGGGGTTGTGCCAAAGTACATGAAGCCACCTCAAATTTCCCCTGGGCCCATGGGATGATTACATGTTACCCCTTTTATCTGGGGGAAGCTGGAAGAGAGGGGCGGGATATATGACTAGTCATGGTCAGCAGACTCGAGGTTGAAGTTATGAACATGAGTTCTAGACCTGTATCGTAAATTATGTACCATATTTAATATAAGAATCTCTTGTCTTTTCCCCTTTCACAGCAACCTTGGAGTTCACATGTACAGAAGAGCTGCAATAAAGAGTCTGACTCAATTCTTCATGTGTGACTGCTAAATGCTTTCAAGCTCCACCCCTCCTTTTTTTCCTTCTGACCCACACTGGGGGCAAGCTGATAAGAAAACCTGGGTTCTCCCTCCTTTAATTCAAGTGGTAAATTCAAACTATGACTGGCTCAGCCCACATGAGGAAATGTTCACCCAGCCTAACTTTCTAACTGCCTAAAAATCCTGTGTCAGTCACCACTCTCTGCTCAGTCCTTTTGAACCTGCTTTAGGAGACTTTCCAGCTTTCCCAATAAAGCCTCAATATGTGAGTGAAAATCCTTCAGGGGGTGTTTGTGTTTGTGTGTGTATGTGTGTGTGTGTGTTTTCAACAGTCTTGACTTCTGAACCAAATTCTGAGTGAGGGTCCATCTCATCTCTAAAGAAGGATCAAAGCAAAGATGAAGTCCCTACATGGAAGAATCCTGAGTCTCTGAGTTACTTAACAGAGTGGAGCTTTCCATTCCTCACCTTATTGAACTCTGATATGAGTGAGGAACAATTTTCCACTGATATTTAAGCCCAATCTAATATGAATAATGCAGAAATTAGAAGCCTGAAGTGGAGTGTTTCTGTAACAAAGCTAAAGTTTGCCATTTGATGTTGAGAGTAGGAATGAGGTGGCAAGGAACCTAACATCAGAGACTAGAAAGATGGCACGCTGTATATTAAGAAACAGTCAGTAAAATTGGTGATTGAAAAAAATAGGAGGCGGACCAGAGACCACTGAGTTTATAGCTTGAGGGAAAGAAGTTGAAAAGCAAAACTTTAATAGTGCAGATTGTTTGTTAGTAGGTTTATTTGGTTTAAAAAAATGTGATAGGGCTGAGCTCCGGAAATAATGTCTATTTTAAATATAAATGAAGTAGTATAGAATACCCCCCAATTCATAGTCTTAGAGTTTTGGAAAAAAACAAAAGTGTCTGGATTCCAAATGTATATGAGAGTAAAAAGGGCTTTGATCAACAAAGATCTAATGAGATTTCTCAGTTGAACAGAGTGACTCTACCTTATAACCAAAGGTCAGATTAATGGTATGCCCTCCCCCACTGAAACATGATAGTCTCAAGGTATCTTCCATTACATTGAGAGAAAGATACAAGGGGTGAATGAGCACAGAAATAAAGCGGGTATGAAAACAATGACTAGGAAAGAATTGTGAAAGAGGTCACTGGCATATGGAACTGACTGGAAAAATGCAGATTAGAAACCTACCAGGTTTTTGAGGGAATTCTATCACCAAATCAACCAAAATTTTCATTTGCAAAAGAAAAGCACCTTTCCAGAGAGTCTTAAAATAATCATGGCAGAGGAAGGAAACTACAACAGTTGCACAGCACTCTAGGAAGGCATACTCTCCAAAACTTAATTTTGATGTCACCAAGAAGAATCATGGATGGAGAAGAATCTCAGAGAAGTAAATCCAGGGGCTAGGAGGAACAGTGGACTGTGAAGGTCTTCCCGCAGATGAGGATCTGGACTTTCACGATGTCTATTCATTGGAATTTTATAATTGAATGCGCAAAGCGCTGCTGTATGTTTCCATTTGTTCCTTTATAATTAGGAATGGTTATTATTGTGATTGTGTCTCTGTTTCAACATTTTTTAAAGATGTGGTGTGGAGAGCAGTCTACTTCTCTTTTGAGCTCATGAGTTGTCATAAGACAAGGATTCTCATCAGTGTTGCATGTACAGGACTATGCATCACCCAGAGATCCTAAACTTTGAACTGGATAGAGCAACTGGTGGAACCTTGAGTCTCTCCCTGGAAAAGTGGAATATGCTTTCTAGGGATGGAGGGAAAGATACACGTGATCACCAGAAGGATAGACTCTTGTAGAAACTGACTGGATACTCACCAAACCCACTCCTTCTGCTGAGGCAACTGGAACTATATTCTACTTGCTAAACTAAACTCCCCAGCCTCCTTGAATCTATGTGGGACCATATGGCTAGTTCTTGCCAATGGAAAGAAGGTGGCAGTAGTATGCTACTTCTGAATGAAGGCACTTAAAAATGGGTGTGACTCATATTCACTCTTCACACCCACTCCTTCTGCTGACTGGATGTTATAATGGCAATCATGAAATCATTTGTTCAGGATGTGGTTACTCAGCATGAAAGGAGTTTGGGGACATCCATCACCTGTGGAGGAGAGCCACCTGACCAGGCTTTGTATGCATGAGAATTAAACCATTATTATGTTAAATCCCTCAGATTTGTGTGTGTGTGACAAAAAATAATGTTAACTGCCTAGACTGTGCCACCACAAATACAGTTTTTTTTTCCATTAAAAATAGTAGTTATGGGCTTCCCTGGTGGCGCAGTGGTTGAGAATCTGCCTGCCAATGCAGGGGACACGGGATCGAGCCCTGGTCTGGGAAGATCCCACATGCCACGGAGCAACTAAGCCCGTGTGCCACAACTACTGAGCCTGCGCGTCGGGAGCCTGTGCTCCACAACAAGAGAGGCCACGATAGTGAGAGGCCCGCGCGCTGCGATGAAGAGTGGCCCCCACTTGCCACAACTAGAGAAAGCCCTCGCACAGAAACGAAGACCCAACACAGCCAATAAATAAATAAATAAATAAATAAATAGTTATATTGGTAGTGGTGGAGTCTGGGGAACGTAGCTCTAGCTTTTGTCACAAACAACATTAAAAAGGTAAAGCGCTACAAGGTGTCCGAAAGCAGTAATTTGAAAATATATATTTCTCTATACAGATACAAGTAGCAGACAAGTTCATGGAGTTAAGCAATGTTTTCCTTAATTTTCCCTTATTTCATGTTTAAGTTCCATTTCATTAAAGGCCCTTCAACAAGACAAATGAGCCCTGATACCTCATGTTCGACAGAGTGTGTACTGGATAGGATGAAAGTAGTTACGGTACTGTAGATCTAGCACCACTGAGATCCTGAACATGTGCTCTACTGGTTTGCCCAGTACACTAACTTGCCCTAATAAATGCCTATTTATGTTACTCTTGCCTCTTTGAGAAACTGTCATTTTCAGAATATCACTATAGCCTACCGAATATTCCTTAAAAGCACTGCCAGGCTTTTAGGGCATGGAACTAACAATTCATAGCACCATCTTCTATTTTTGTGCCTAACAGTAGGGTATGGTGGCAATCTTCTGGTCAATAAATTCATGTTTTATCATCTCCCCCTTTTTCTGATGTGTGACTCACTGGCTGCCCTTTGCAAATTTAAATCCCTTTCCACCAAACAACTGGCTACATTGTTTTCTCTCTTCATCTTTCTATAATCTGCAGTGAATATGTGGCATTAAATGGAATGACTGATCTGGTAACCCCCTAAAAATGACCACTGTTGGGGTTTAGATCTCATTTCAATGACAACAGAGCACACTGAGGATTTTTTCTTTTATAGGAGAAGAATAAAAATATCCACACTAAATTTACAATTGGCTATATTTAGATCTCTCCAGTATAGGTAATTCCTATCTTTAAATATCATTAAATGTCAAAATCATCCATCATTTGACTTTTTTTTAGCACAGGCAGGAAAAGGTTTGACTTCTCCTTAAAACTGAAACAGAAAAAAAAAATGTACATATGTCTGTGTCTCCATACACACACATATTTTACAACGTATGTAAGCACCACAAGCAGAAAGCACTAGAGGCAGCACAGAGTGGAGGTGGCTGGCACACTGTGTAGCCAGCTAATCGATTTGTTGGGAATTAATTAGGATCTCCCAAGCTAGGAGGTGAGGAGGAGGAGGAGTCAAGAAGGTGTTATGATCCACAATTCCTATCTAGTTTGGGCAAAACATTCCTGGAAATTTCCTGGATGAGGAAAATAAAGAAAAACAAAAGTGATCCAGTGTTTTTTGCCTTGATGATAGATACTTCGTGTTCCTTCATTTCAGTCCAAGGACTGTTGTTTTCATGCTTGTTCAGTGATCCTCTCTTCCCTGATGAAGACCGGTTGTCTGGTATTGATGATAATTGTGTACTATGTCTGACTAACAGTCTCTAGGGATGTCTCCTTGGCAGAGATGACAAGAAACAGCAGGGAGACTTATTCAGTATGGAATGGAAAGAATACAAAAGTGAGTTTGAGCACAAAACAGGAAAGCAGGGAGAGCAGTAAGAAAAAGGAGTCTCAGAATGTTAATGCTTGATACATTTTAAAGACTATTGGGTTTTTCCATCTGAGGAAACTGAGACCCAGAAATAATAAAGGAATCGCTCAAGACCACAACTATTTCCAGATTTGATATCTTTTTATTACTCTCAGTTACCTGTAAAAACTATCAGAGAACTTATTTCAAAGCTGACAATTCTACCACTGAGGAAAAGTTTCCCTCTTAAGACAATTATGTCTCTGCTCACTCATGTGTTCTTACTTTCTCCCTCCAACTCTCAGTGATCAATTTTGAATAATTCTGCTTACCAGAACTATCATTTTAAACGGTAACTCTTGTTTCAGGCACCAGAATGTCACAAAAATACCTCACTGCTTACCTCTATGCTACCTTCCTAGACACGAGAAAAGGCCATTTGAAAGAAATAATGTAGTTTTGGTGATTTTTTGGTTATTTTTTCTGGTTCTCTAAACAACACCAATGTTGATCCACTTCAAGATGTAAGCATCCTACTGCTGGAAAACCAGATACAGATCTGTGAATTAGTGTCAGGATCCCATCTCTGGCACCTGTACTACCACAGTCATTTCCTATACTGAGGGAGACTGAACTGGGCAGGTGTGAATACTGAGACTCCCAGGCCAACCCCATGGTGCATGGCTTTCCTGTCTATAGCTGTCTTGTTTGAGGGCAGAAATTAAACCTGTTGTTTCCTTCTCCCTTATACCGAGATCCAGTCTTTTTAGGATGTGCTCTTAGAACACTTTGATCCTTCCTAATGATGATAATCCAGGAATATTCCTTATGTTCACTGGCTATAGAATTCTAGTAAAACTCCCAGATGCTGTGCTGACTTTGGTTCTACCAAAGTTTTTTTGTTTTTTTTTTAAATCTTGCTTGATTTTTATTCTGACAATAGCATTCATTGACCTTGATATTGGCCTTGTTATCTTTTACCTCTCTTGGGTGACAAAATTCTGTGAAAAGATTAATAAGCTCTTTCTTACCAAGATCCTTTAGCACTAACAAAACTTCTTGAACTATGCTGATGAAATCATTTTTCACTTCAAAATTTGGTCCCACTATTCTCTATCTAATTGGAAAATAGCAAGCTCCCATAGTTGAACTATAGTTGTAGATATCAAGTTCTTGACAAAATTGCTAAATCGCTGTGTTTAACTGAAACAACTGCTTTCCGGACTTATAATCAGGAATTATTTAAAGTGTTCTAAGACCACACATTCACTAACTTATAGAACAAATAGGAAGGCATATATGAAATATGCTGCTTCAAATCAAATGTGGCTAAAATATTCACTAACATTTTTACTCAAAACTTTATTTCAATGAACAATTGTTTTAATTTAATAAAAAGAGAAATTACGAGCACAGAGCATCTTAGTTTTTATCTTCTGACAAACGGATTATCTAAAGTATAAGTAACCATACTATATATACAGAATAACGCATACATGACATAATAGCAATGCTTACAAAGTGAAACAGAGAGCCAAGAATTATTCTTTTACACTTAGTTTCTTTGAGAATGACGAGACAATATAATTTGAAAACTTCTTATATTCAAAACTCATATCTGATTTTGATGAATATTTAATTACCTGAGGTCTTTTTGGAGGTTTAAACTTTTAGATCACTTCCAAACATGAAGCTAAAATTTAAAATTCTATATCATAACTTTCAATATCTCTATGATGATATCATGAAGAATGATAATTTTATCCTCTAAAACTTAATCTTGGTTCCTTTTAAAGAGAGCTAAATTTTCTAAAATAAAGTGTCATTACAGAAGTTCTATTTTTAAAAATCGCTAGGACACTCTCTTACACCATATACAAAAGTAAACTCACAATGGATTAAAGACCTAAGTGTAAGACCAGATACTATAAAATTCCTAGTGAAAAACATGGGCAGAATACTCTAACACAAATCACAGCAATATTTTTTGGATCCAACTCCTTAAGTAAAGGAAATAAAAGCAAAAATAAACAAATGGGACCTAATTAAACTTAAAAGCTTTTCCACAGCAAAGGAAACCATCAATAAAACAAAAAGACAACCTACTGAATGGGAGAAAATATTTGCAAATGATATGACCAATAAGGTATTAATATCCAACATACATGAACAGCTCATACAACTCAACATCCTAAAAACAAACAATGTGATTTAAAAATGGGCAGAAGAACTGAAAAGACATTTTTCCAAAGAGGACATGCAGATTACCAACAGGCACATGAAAAGATGTTCAACATCACTAATCATCCAGGAAATGCAAATCAAAACCACAATGAGGGACTTCCCTGGAGGTCCAGTGGTTAAGACTTCACCTTCCAATGCAGGGGGTGTGGGTTCAATCCCTGGTTGGGGAGCTAAGATCCCACATGCCTCACGGCCAAAAAACCAAAACATAAAACAGAAGCAATATTGTAACAAATTCAATAAATACTTAAAAAAAAATGGTCCACATCAAAAAAAAAAACTCTTAAAAAAAAAAAACCACACAATGAGATATCACCTCACACCTCTCAGAATGGCTATCATCACAAAGAACACAAATAAGGAATGTTGGCGAGGATATGAAGAAAAGGGAACCCTAGTACCCTGTTGGTGAGAATGTGAATTGGTGCAGCCACTGTGGAAAACAGTTTGGAGGTTTCTCAAAAAACTAAAAATAGACCTACCATAGACCCTGCAATTCTACTCCTCAGTGTATATCCAAAAGAAAATACTAATTCTAAAAGATACATGCACCCCAATGTTCATAGCAGCATTATTTACAATAGCCAAGGTATGAAAGCAACCTAAGTGTCCACCAACAGATGAATGAATAAAGAAGAAGTGGTATATATATACAATGGAATACTATTCAACCATAAGAAAGAACAAAATTTTGCCATTTGCAGCAAAATGAATGGACTTAGAGGGCATTATGCTAAGTGAAGTAAGTCAGAGAGATAAAGACAAATACTGTCACTTATATATATCATATATCATATATGTCATATATCATATGTCATATATATGTCATATATCACTTATATGTGGAATCTAAAAATTACAACAAACTGGTGAATGTAACAAAAAGAAGCAAACTCACAGAGATAGAGAACAAACAAGTGGTTAACAGCAAGGAGAGGGAAGAGAGGAAGGGCAATATAGAGGTAGGGGAGTAAGAGGTACAAACTATTAGGTATAAAATAAGCTACAAGTATATATTGTAGAACATGGGAAATATAGCCAACATTTTATAATAACTATAAATGGAGTATAACCTTTAAAAATTGGGAAAAACACTACATTGTACACCTGTAACTTATATAATATTGTACAGCAACTATACTTTAAAAAAATAAAGTAACTTAGCCTGAAAAAAAAGAATCTCTAAATTCCAGTTTTTTTCTATCATGTAGAATTTGCAGCTGTAATAAAAAGAGGAAACTTTCTTTTAAAATATAAAATAAAAATCATTAAACAAAATGTGACTATCTATTGAAAGTATTGAGCCCAGGAGTGGTAGATCCACAAGGAAAGCACTCTAGCATTCATACAGTAGTCAGAAACCTGAGGTAGATGCTTAGATTATTGATTTTAGACTTTTCTTCCTTTTTAATATACATTCAATGCTATAACTTCCCTCTAAGCACTGCTTTCGCTATATCCTACAAATTTTGGTAAGTTGTGTTTTCATTTTCATTTTGTTCAAAATATTTTTAAATTTCTCTTCATATTTCTTCTTTGATCCATGTGTTATTTACAAGTGCATTGTTTACTCTCCACATATTTTGGGATTTTCCAAATATCTTTCTGTTATTTATTTCGAGTTTAATTTTATTGTGGTCTGAGAACAGACATTGTATGCTTTCTATTCTTTTAAACTTTTAAGGTGTGTTTTATGATCCAGAAAGTGGTCTATGTTGGTATTCACCAAGTCCATGTGAGCTTGAGAAGAATGTATACTATTCTCTTGCTGTTGGATGAAGCAGTCTATGGATGTCATTATACCCAGTGGATTGATTGTAGTTTTGAGTTTAGCTATGTCCTTACTGATTTTCTGCCTGCTGAATCTGTCCTATTTATTTAAAATTTGTTATTGGTTTATAACATAAGTTTCATGTATTCAATATTATATTTTGGCTTCTGTATACACTACAGTGTATACAGTGTATACATCACCAAAAGTTTAGCTTCCATCTGTCACCATACTGTGGATCTGTCCATTTCTGAGAGGTATTGAAATCTCTGATAGTGGATTCATCTGTTTCTCTTTGCAATTCTATTTGTTTTTGACTCACATAGTTTGATGCACTGTTGTTAGGCACATACACGTTAAAGATTGTTATGTCTCCTTGGAGAATTGACTCTTTTACTATTATGTAATGCTCTTCTTTATCCCTGATGACTCTCCTTGCCTTGGAGTCTACTCAGTCTGAAATTAACATAGCGACTTCTGCTTTCTTTTGATTAGTATTAGCATGGTGTACTTTTTTCTATCCATTTACTTTTAATTTATATGTGACTTTATATTTAAAGTGGGTTTCTTGTAGACAACATCTAGTTGGTCTTATTTTTGATCCTCTCTGTTAATCTTTTAATTGGTATATTTAGACTACTGAAGTTTAATGTGATTATTGATATAGCTGGATTAATATTTACCGTATTTGTTGCTGCTTTCTATTTGTTAACCTTGTTCTTTGTTCCTATTTTTGTCTTAGACTCTTTTTCTGCTTTCATGATTTTAATTGAGCATTTTATACGATTCCATTTTCTTTCCTTCCTTAGCATATCTGTTACACTCCTTTTTTTATTTTAACTTCTTTTTAGTGGTGCAGGCATTCATTTTAATTGGTCAGAGTAGAGGACATATCAGTTGTTACATATTTTGAATATCGCTGTTACGTGGTTCTAAATATCCAAAGATATTTATCCAAATGATTCCATTTTATTTGTTGATATTGATTTTTTTTCTAAATACTGCTTCAACTATTACTATTACTGTATCTATTACTCAAATTTATTCAAACCTTGGTATATTTCTTATTACAACTCTATAAGATATATATTATTAACCCTGTTTTGTATAGGAGGAATCTGAGGCTCAGCAGGGATAAATAATTTGCCTAAGGTCACATGGCTTCTTGGTGGCAAAATAAAGACACCAATTCAAGCTTATTTGACTCCTAAGTATGTGTTAATATTACTGAAATATCCAGATTTTCCAGTGAGTGAGTGAGAAAGGGAGAGAAAGAAAAAGGGAGAAATACAACAGCTTTCATAAGTCAAATTAACAAATATTAAAATTAGGCCATCTTATATATATGAGTGTAACATAAATGGCACTTCCATAAATAAGGGATGGCATATGTTTTACTCAATATAGTAGTTTTAGTAGAATGAGGATGGTAATGCAATGCAGGATAATCCATTTGGAAAGCAGTCTGACGATATATACCAAGTATCATAAAAATATTATTATACTTCATTTAATAACTATATTTTTAGAAATGTTTCTATATAAAATATAATTAAATATTAAAAATGTACATGCATGAAGTTAGGTGAAATCTGATTTGTAATAGCAAAGAATTGAAAAACCTAAAAAGTTAAAAATAGTATTGGTAATAAAATCAGGTACACCTTGTTTGATTAAATATTATAAAGTCATTTAAATGATATTTCTAAAGAATGTTTAAAATATGGAAAAGATTTCTGTTATAATGCTAAGTAAAGAATAAAATCAGGATACAAAATTGTGTATATGCTATGTAAGCATACTTATGTAAAACAAAAACCTCTGCAGACATAGGAAGGAAATACATTTAATGTTAATAGCTTTACTTTGGTGGTACACTAGAATTGAGTGTTTTAATTTGTTCACCTTTATATATTTCTGCTTCAAGAAAATTATTTTGGGCTTCCCGGGTGGCGCAGTGGTTAAGAATCTGCCTGCCAATGCAAGGGACACAGGTTCGTGCCCTGGCCCGGGAAGATCCCACATGCCGCGGAGCAGCTAAGCCGGTGCGCCACAACTACTGAGCCTGCGCTCTAGAGCCCACGAGCCACAACTGCGGAGCCCAGGTGCCACAACTACTGAAGCCTGTGCGCCTAGAGCCCATGCTCCACAACAAGAGAAGCCACGAAAATGAGAAGCCCGCGCCCCGCAACAAAGAGTAGCCCCTGCTCGCCGCAACTAGAGAGAAAGCCCACCCACAGCAACAAAGACCCAACACAGCCAAAAATAAATAAATAAATAAATAAATTTATTTTTTAAAAAAAGGAAATTATTTTGATTAATCCTTGCATGGTCATCAGCTTTGTGTACCATTATTCCTGCCTCTGCTATATCTATGTATGAGACACTTGTCATTTGCTTATAACTGAACTTTGAACACTTAGAGGACTTTAGGGTAATGTTCTTCTCTCTGATACCATTTATCCAAATAGATAATACTATACTAAGGCAGCCTTGTTTGCATAGTACAAGACACCCATGGTCTATATTTGTCAAAGACTTTTCCAAACCTTATTATACATGTGAACGTAATTACATAATACTACTTAGTAACAGAGGTATGTCTTATGGGGAATATTTTTATAGTAAGTTACAAAACTTTTTAAAATATTTTAATTATTATCAACTATCACTTAATCTAACTTGGAGCTTACACTCAGATATTTATGAAACTAAGGATTTATAACCATTTTATTAAATGTAAAACCTTCTATGTAATTAGGATCTAAGGTTGGGAGTATGCGTCCTGGGAACAGACTCCCATACTAAGTAACTGGAAAAGTCACTTAGGTTCTCATTACCTCCGATAGCTTCTTTATAAAATGGAATTGTATCTATCTTGTAGGATTGTTGTAGGAATTTAGTGAGCTAATACCTACATGACATTTACACGTAGAACAGTTCCTGGTAATAATAAAAATGTTCAGTGTTTGCTATTACTATTATTCCCTCCAGTTTTGAAATTCATTTCGTGTTCAAGTATCTCTGAAATGTTTCTCTCAGCTGCTGTCAGTGTCTCTGTAATTCTTCCACAGTCAGGCTATTTATCTTTTTTTATTCTGTTAGAGGTGATTGGAGTAGGGATTCTCAGTTGCTGCCTTTTCACTCAGCACCCACTAGTGATATAGACACTTGGTCATTAGTAACAAGGCCTCACTGGAACAGTGGTTCTCAACCTTAGAGCCACAAGCCATACTGATCAACAATGAATGAAATCAGTATATTCAGTTCAAATTTCTGGAAGCCCAGCTTGGCTAGGATTTTCCCTGCTGCTATCTTACTTTTTCTACCTTAAGAATTCTAGTTTTCTCTCCCCTATGACATGAAAATGAAGAAAAATAATCTGTTCAAAAGACTGGCTCCAAGAGTAAATAAAATTTTCCATAGCCGGGCTCTATCCTGTCAGAAAAAACTATTTTTCTCATCATTCTTAAAGAAGAGTAAAAAAGCCTTTTCCCCATTTTCTCTTTTTCTTCAAGACAGTCATTTTTTTCCTCCCTAGCTTTTACCATTAGGAATCCCTAGCTAGAAATAGTTGGAATCCAATATCTTCTTAGGAGCACTTAGAGCACGCTTAGGCCCTCCTTGACCTTTTCCTTTCCTTTGGGTGTCAGGCTCCTTCTTCTGATGCTTTGCTCCTGCTGCTTCTGTAAAAGTCAACTCAGCCCAGATGACTTTTTTCCACAAACCACCACACTATTCTTTCCATAATACCTTGTCCTGGTGAGGATGGCCCTCACAAAGAAATGCGGTGAGAAAAATAAAGGTTGTTTGCCATAAACACATGTAGTGGTTAGAGAATAGTATAAACATCCATTAATACATCCTTGGGAAGTTTACCTTGGTTACTCAAGGGGATCCAAAAATCTGCTATTTTAAAGAGATGAAAACCATAAATATGCTTATTGAATCTGGCTCAACAAAGTTGTCTTGAGTGAGAGATTATAGGACCTTCTCAGGGTTTTCCTGGGCACGTGCACAGCCCTGCACATGCATGTGGTCTCTAGATTCTCACAATTATGTCAGAGCTTTTCAAAGCCCACTGTGGGTATCTCATTACCCAGATCTTCCTTTTAAGTTTTTTGGTCAGCCTCTTGTCCCAAATGGTAGTGCCTTCTTAGGCAGTTGTGGTGTTAATCCATTGCCACTGATTTCTTCTGTTTGTTTGTTTTTGGACATATGCCCTTAGTTTGGGCTTTTCCCACTGAATGTGTTCTGAGATGGATCAAATTACATGAAGCCTTGTAAATGGGCTTTTCCCAGGGAGCTGCCAGAGGGATAAAATAGTGGCAATTCTCTAGGGAGGGGGCTTTATGAGGAGCTGCAAACCTTTTCTACTTATTCAAGTGTCTTCTAGGCTACTGGTTTTCACAGCTGTGAAGGTTGTTGAAGCTGCCTGTTGTCAATATTACCTTGGAGGTGTGGAGAGGGGGATGAAGATAGGGAAAGTTCCATCACCACAAAATTCGCCTTTCCTTCCCAGATTCAACTGTTTCTCCTGAGTAAACGCTCCTCTGGTTACAGCAGGACTTTAATTGTCAAGGTTCTGAAAAGGTTGATTTTGACAATTTTGGCCAGTGTTCTTTTTGTTTTTACAGCTTTTTGGTCATCCTTCCTCTATCATTCCAGAGCTCCCACCCTTCCTCTTGCTTTTTGAGCCCTGCTGGTACCACACATTGGTCAAATATGCAAGCAAAAGACAAATAGCAAGGGTTTCAGGTAATGCAGCCCAAAATCATTCTTCTAGAACAAAGAAAAAGGTTAAAAATGAAAGGAGTATGTCTGGAGGAGCAACTGGAGATTATCCACCACATCATTTTTGTAGAAACTGATGTGTACACCAGAATACCAATTTCTGCCTTCACAATCAGAAGTAATTTTCACATGCACATGCACTTGCAATTGAAATGACTAGGGCATCCTCTCTCTGTATGCAGGAAGCAAACTTATAATCAGCAGTCTGCTTGTTGGCAGGAAATCGAAAAATACAAGTAAATAATAATGTCAAGTTTAGTTTGCTAACAACTTCTGTGTCTGAAGTAGGAGTATGTCTGGCAACAGAACCATCTTCTCCCTACAAAATACTTGGATGGGTAGTGCTAATGGCTTTTTAAAAATCATTCTCCTTTTCCTATACTTTATCAGCTGAATAAACTCCATTCTCATCAACACCATTTTTCAGATGCACATTTACTCAGATAGATTTAAAGTCTTACCAAAATGGAGACATTCCTCTCTCAAGTTTTTTTTTATATCTTCAAATAATTTTTCATTCACTGGTTTTATGCTTAAATTCTCAGAAAATTATCTTATTTTCCATGTTTTAAAGTTATTAGGGTAAGGTAGTTCCATGTTTGCTTTGGATACTGTCTATATTGGACTGGTTATGTGAGCCCTTGTGTACTCAAGAAGATCCATAAATTTACTATCGAGAAGATAAGAATCATAAATGTGTTCATTAAAGCAGGCTGAAGAAAGACGTCTAGACCAAAAGAATCCTTATTAGTATTTTCCTATAGCACAACTGAGTAAGGTGATCTAGAAAACTCAACACAAATACAAATTTAACAAAAGATTCTTTTATCTATATTGTAGTTTTATATGGATTTGTCACTTTAAAGACCTACAGACTGCTAACATATGAAAACTAATTGCTTGATCATAAAGCAAAGTTACAAAATAGTTTTTATAAGTCAGCTTAGGCTAAATTTTGCTAGAGCAACTTCCAACAGAAAAATATCAGTGGTTTACTATAACAAAGATTTATTTTTCACTCAGTTTACATATCTATTATGGGTCTGATGTGACTTTATTCCAGGAGTCCTGCCTAAGATACTTCTAGTCTTTCAGCAGGTAAAAAAGATATGAATATTAAGGCACATTCTGGCCAAAAACTCTTCTCAGAAGTGACCCAGTTCACTTCTACTTACAAATCATATGGCCAAGCTTAATTCCACAGTACAGATAAGTGTATTTTTCCAGTGGGAGAGGAAACAAAGTGCAAGGAAACATGGTGAATATGTTTGACAATAAAGTGATATATCATACTCTCCTAGTCACTTACCTCGAAAACCAAAGTTACAAGTGTTTCCAAAAAGCATCTATGGTACCTACTATATCCTTCTTATTAGGCCTTATAAGCATGAATTATTAATATAGCACATTAATTGAATGTTCCATAAAAATTTTAAGATAATTAAGGTCCCTGTGGACTAACTTAGTGAATGGGAGTTGACATCATAGATCTGAAGTGAATTGATGAAGTAGCACTGCTATCCATGCCAAGTGACAGCTTGCTATTCTTCTGTCCTCTCCCTTTTAAAACAGGGGGACAAAATGGTTGCTAGATCACAAGCTGCACATCAAGCCTGTGTTTTGTTTGCTTAAGCAAAGAAAGCACGTCTCTAACAGTAAACAGATTTACCATTATTCACTGTTATTCTTCACAAAAATGTTTACCTTATGCTTGGTCAAAACAAGGCATGATAAAGAGGATGTAACAGAAATAATGACCTCTGCACAAAGAATTCACTTTGGCTAACTTAAGTAAAAGTGGTTTATTAGAGAATATTGGGTAGCCCTTGTAAGGCTGAGAGAAAGTGTAGAGGCTAGCGCTCTAAACTGAGAAACAGGATTGTCTTATTCGGGAAAGTGCTGCTGCAGCTATGAGAACAAACACCACCAGCAATAATGACTAAGAACTTGACTTTACAGCCACTTTCCAGCACCAGTGCCATTTCTGTGACAGCAAGTCATCCCTTTTCTGAAAACTAGATGCCTCTTCTGCCAAGAAAGCCAGATAGAATGGAAGCTCCATACTGGTCCTGTTTTCTCACACTGCTCACCTTTGAATCAAATTCACCCATAGCGCTCCTGGTCACATGCATGTTCCTAGCTGAAAGGGAGGTTTGGAACATGACATTCTGCTTTCTATGTCTGTGAGATATATAAACTTCACAATGAAGGAATTTCCCTAAATATAGTAAAACTATTATTAATTAGAATAATGAGCAATCATGAATATGTCATATACTTCTACACATGGAAGTAATGGACTAAATATACAAGAGAAAACTAAATGCTAAACCTAC
Organism: Balaenoptera borealis; assembly: GCF_965194805.1. Taxonomy (NCBI): domain Eukaryota; kingdom Metazoa; phylum Chordata; class Mammalia; order Artiodactyla; family Balaenopteridae; genus Balaenoptera; species Balaenoptera borealis. The sequence goes on along the minus strand of NC_138881.1, from coordinate 31,427,816 downwards.
AAGAGAGAAGCTAACATGAGACAGAATGATTGGAACAACAGAACTCTGGAAAGCTTCAATAAAAGGAGACAAGTCTTTGAAAGCATTGCTCACCAGGTAAATTTAAAATAATATAATTGGGCAGCACTATTTACAATAGCCAGGACATGGAAGCAACCTAAATGTCCATCCACAGAGGAATGGATAAAGAAGATGTGGCACATATATACAATGGAATATTACTCAGCCATAAACAGGAACAAAATTGTGTCATTTACAGCGACATGGATGGACCTAGAGATTGTCATACTAAGTGAAGTAAGTCAGGCAGAGAAAGACAAATATCATATGATATCGCTGATATGTGGAATCTAAAAAAATAGTACAAATGAACCTTATTTACAAAATATAAATTGAGTCCCAGATGTAGAAAACAAACTTATAGTTACCAAGGGGGAAAGGCGGGGAGGGATAAATTGGGAGATTGGGATTGACATATACACACTACTATATATAAAATAGATAACCAACAAGGACCTACTGTATAACACAGGGAACACTATTCAATACTCTGTAATGACCTATATGGGAAGGGAATCTAAAAAAGAGTGGATATATGTATTTGTATAACTGACTCACTTTGCTGTACAGCAGAAACTAACACAACATTGTAAATCAACTATACTCCAATAAAAAAATTAATTAGAAAAAATAAAATAATCGGTTGTATGTTTGTAAAAGGGACAATTTGACCTTATACCTGTCAAATAGAAAACAAATCCAAATAAATCCAGACTTGGTAAGGAAACACTTTATTCAAAAGGACTATTGCAAAGAGATTGTTGCAAATAGAATGTTCTGACCATTAAGTCTGTAAGCATCTTGAGAACTTGGCAAAAGGAGCTTTTCTTCTATAGAGAGGAGTAAACAAATTGGGAATGGGGAAGAGGGAAGAAAAAGTGGCAGTCAAACAGATCAGGGAATGCTTTATTCTGAGTCCAGCCTATTCTCAGGAGATGTTGTTAAGGAGGGGCTGTATCTAGCTCAGACTGAGGGTGGGTCAAAGTCCAGGGACCAACCAACAGTTTGGTTAACAAGCATTTTGTTCTGATTGACAAAGGGGAGGAATAAGCAGTTCTGCTAATCATTTATGAGACAAAGAATGAGAATTTGAGAATTTGGAGAGTGTGTGCCTGGCCTTGTCATAGGTAAACAAGGGGAGCATTCTTGCATCTTACCTAAGTCGTACGGAGAAGGGTGGTTCTTTGCAGTAAACCCTTGTCCATAACAAAATGGTAGGGAGGATTCCCTTATCCTTTACTGTTTTTCAGGAACACAGAAATCAGCTCTAATTCAGCACTGTCAAATCCAATGCCCTAGCCAACAGAGTGTGGATACTACTCCACCCCTGCACTCTAGTTCTAGAGATTTATTCTCTCCAGAGTTAAACCAGAGAGGATATGCATTTGAGGATACCAGGCACAACTGAGAACAGGAGTGAGATGTTATAGTGAAAACATGGGAATTAAGTGAGACCTGTTAATAGAATGGTGAGAACCCACTGCTCCCCACAAGCTCCCTTCTGCATTTACTCTGAGAAACTATAAAATAGGTCCTAACTAGCCCAGGAGCAAAGGCCTACAAATACTGCCATTCATAGAGCCCCTGATGAAATGACTGGAATCCTAATCCACCAATTTGTGAAGACTGATATTTTTTAAGGCACATCCATGCAATCAGCATACTTTTATCTCACTCCTAAATATAAATGGACAAACAAGGATTCTGATACTTGGGAAAACCTCTAACAAGAAAAGTGTGTGTGTGGGGGGGGGGGCAGAGATGGAGGGAGGAAAGAAGGAGGGAAGGAGAGATAAAGAAGAAATTTATTAAAAACAATTCAGGGAAAAGAAAATAATAATAATATTTTTAGAAAAATAAGGAAATATTAAATCTATTGAAGAAGTAATAAATGCCATCAAATTAAAAAAAAGTTGAGAGACCAAGAAATGGAATAAAAATGTCAATAAAAATGTTTAGAAGATATTATCAAGGAAGTATTTCACAAAATAGAAGAAAAAGAGTTGCAAAATAGGATGAAGAAAATTTTTTAAATTAGGGGATAAATCTGGGATGATTAAATCTGAATAACAAGAGTTGAGGAAACAAAGAAATGGAGAAAAAAAAAAAGATGTCAGGGAATTATAAAAGAAAATTGATCCAGAAAACTTTCCAGAAGTAAAGGACATCAATTGCTTGAATTGAAGGGGCCCACTCAGTGACCAGAAAATTAAAAGGAAACAAACACACACACAATTATAAAACACCAATAATAAAGAGAAAAGTCTTAAAATATAACGGGGGGGGTGTATGAGAACAAAAATCACGGATCAGAATGGCATTGGATGCCTCACTGGCAACATTGGAACTAAAGAGAGGATAATGAAGAAACACCTAACATTTTTAAGGACAAATTATTTCCAACCTAAAGTATTGTACCCAATCGTATTATCAAATATGAGGATAGAATAAAGGTATTTTACAATGTCAATGGTCACTCTCTAATAGATAAGGAAAATTACTGGAGGATCTGTCGTACCAAAAGTTAGAAAGTAAATGATGAAAGAGCAAGAAATGGAATGTAGGAAATAGGGGTACAACACAGTTAAGTGGTGAATGAAACTCTGAGGCTGATGCTGAAGGGAAATTCCAGAAAGACAGCTGTAAGCAAGCCAAGAGAATAATTAGTCCAGATTGGAGAAGAAGGATGGAATGTTTAAGGAGAGACAAATCCAAGAAAATGGTGAAACTGATAGGATATTTGATGCATTTGAACACTTGATTGGAAGTTTAAAGCTCTATTGAAAAGATTGGAGATGAGTTCATGGGGAGATATTTAAGTAAACATGTGATTATGTTATAAAGAGGCAGATCTTATAATTAAGTTCTACACTAAATACTTTGGAATTTATAGGGGGAAACAAATCTGCCTGTGGAACTCCTTGCAAAGAAGATGTGACCATTCATTCAATCACTTATTCAACAAATGTTAGTTAGGGTCTAATACACATCAGGCATTACTCTAGGTGCTGGGAACACAGCAGGGAATAGCACAAACAGTTCAGTTGGGGAGAAGGAAAATTAACAAAATGAATAAATAAATGTTAAACGCTAAGAAGTAAAATAAAGCATCGTTTAGAATGCCAAAAGGGTGAAGCATGGGAGAGGAGAGTGGGACTTAAAGGAGCAGCCATTGATGGATAAGGGAGCCTGCTAGGCTGAAAAGGGAATCCATCGTTTAGAAGAGCCTGCCAATTGCACAACTATCCATTATGCTGCTCCATGGATGATTCAAGCCACTTGTTCTGAGATCTGGGAAAGTCTTGTCAGTCCTATAACTGACTGAATAGCAGTATTTTCATCATCCCAGCCAATCGTTAAGCACCAACTGCAGACATCTATTGGACTGTTTCCTAGAAACAAGCCTTTCGGGTAGTTCTCGGACCAGGGAATTAGCTTGAATAATTTTGGTTGAAGTATTACCTCAAATTGGTCATAATTTGGTATAAAGATTTTCCAAATGGACTTTGTTATCAACAGATATGAATTTAAAATTCTAGCTCTGCCATTTACTCTCTCATTGATTTTGGACAAGCTTAGTGGACTAGGTTCCCCAGGCTGCAGAATGTAACATGGAGTTTGGCAAACAGGATGTTTAGTAAGGAGTCCCCTGGGGATCAACAGCTGGGGAAGGAAGGGGAACGAAGAGGGATTAGGTAGAGGGAAAAGTCATGCTTCAGTGCCATCTTGGAGACCCCAACCATTCCCACTGGGAGCTTGGGCACTGGGAAAAACCCTTCAGAAATGTCCCAAGTTGGGCCAAGATAGGTATTTTTGCACTCATTTTTTTCCGTTTATTTGAAAGGAGATTTATCAAGTACAGAAAATCCATTTGATTGTTTGACAGAACTAGGGTTATGTTAACATATGGATACAATATACTGGCATAGATTATTTTGAAACATTCTGAATAACACAAAGGTAACAAAAATAAGGAAGTAACCTTTTACATAAAGGGAGATTTTTCCACCTGGGGATTTTACATCAGGATGAGAAATTTAGCCACAGCTAGCATTTAAAGGCTACCCTGAGTGCATTCAGATATTTGAAACTATTTTTAGGCCTCATTGTCTCCCTGACAATGCGTTTCTATATTGAGGTCATAGGAAAATTGGAAACCATCCTGTATAGAAGTTGCATTTTAACTTGTGGCTTATAAAATACCCATTTCTAGACAAAAACAAAGCACTGTAATCAAATTTATTTAAAAATAAAAATGCTGCTTTGTTTTTAGAGGAGGATGTGCTATAACTACCATTAATAATTCAGTCCATTAATTATAGAAATAAACTAATGGTTTTCATTTTTTCTTTCATGAGTCATAAGACCAAATAAGACTAATATTTAAAAGAAATGAAATCTAATCTGCAATTGTTGTTCTTGCAGATATACGCAAATGGAAATTCCTCACTCCATACATCAATAATTGACAAAATTAATTAATAAATCTATATACTGACAAATATGAACTGATAAACCTCTGTATATTCTATACTGTTCTGGGCATTATGATGAAATTCACCTTAAATATAACATATAGTCTCTGTCCCTTATATTCCTTATTACATAGTTATTCAAGACCCAAAGAACCTGAAAAGAGTACAGCCATCCCTTGGTATCCATGGGGGATTGGTTCCAGGACCCCTGCAGATACCAAAATCTGTGGATGTTCAAGTCCCTTATATAAAATGGTGTAGCATTTGCATACAACCTATACACATCCTCCCATACACTTTAAATCATCTGTAGACTACTAATAAAACTTAATATAATGTAAGTGCTATGTAAATAGTTGTAAATACAATGTAAATACTATGTAAATAGTTGCCAGGGTATAGCAAATTCAAGTTTTGCCTTCTGGAACTTTCTGGATTTTTTTTTTCAAGTATTTTCCATCTGCAATTGGTTGAATCTGCAGATGTGGAACCCATGGATACAGAGGGCTAATTGCATAGTTAAAAACTGATATGTATCTGTCAGGGTTTTGTGTTGCAAACTGAAACTGACTTTGGCTTACTTAAGCAGAAAATAAATGTATGGCAAAGATATCTGTCAGCTTACAGAACTGACAGGACGTCTGGAGAACCAAGCTCAGAAAATGAAAGTACTGGGAGGCTTGTATAAGAATAAAATGATACAAGCTTTTCTCACTGCTGCTGAACTCAGCCCCTTGTGCCAGATGCTTCCATAGCTGTACATCTAATTGTTCCTTTCCTTCACATTTGTGACACTCTCAAAATTCACGTTCTCTAACCAGTTAAGTTGCGTTGTGTTGGTTGCCAGGGGCAGAAAAAAGGAGATTCTCCTTATTTGGTCTTTTCAGTGGGAGTTTGGGTCCTGTCCTTCACAAAGATTCCAGTTAGGGACAGTTACTCCAAACTAAAGCGGATAATTGGGTGCTGGGAAGTCAAAAAATGACAAATGTTTGCTACAATGTGAGCATTTTGAAGTTTGTTGGAGTCCAGTGGACAAAGATGAATAAAGATGGAGTAGCCAGTAAAGGACTTCATGGAGAAGGAATGAATTAAGATGCATTGGCCCACTGTTTGACACTGGGGTGAATGGAGTAGGGCAAAGCTGAGGAGAAGTGAAGCTTGGCAGTCTTGCATGTATCAGAAGCCCTGATTGCTGCAATTCAAGGAGAACCAGTGATGAGATCTACAACTTCCTGACATGCTTTTAACCCTCCTTCTTCTGCCACTCTGAGTGGGTATGTGCCCCCAAGTCACGATGGGTCATTATTCTGCAGCCTGGTCATAGAAACCCAGGTGTTTGCAAGTTTGATGAGACCATGGAGATCACCTGGGCTGAAAGAAGTTCCTTATTTTACAGAGGACAGATCTGAGGCCCAGAGAGGGAGAGTTACTTACTCAAAACTGGTCAGTCAGCAGCAGAGTCAGAATCAGAACCCAGCAACTGGGCTCCAAGGCAGGTGCTCAGTCTACTAAATTTGTTAGGTCTGTCACATCCTCATTACACCAAGGGCCACTGCCTTGTTCAGGTCCTCACTTTGACTGTCGCTTTGGCCTCCTAAACTGTCTGTCCCTCTTGGGTTACTCCAGCTCTCTGCGGCTGTCAGATTTATCTTTAAAAATGGAAGAACTGACCATGCCTTAACCTGCAGTGATTTCCCAAATGAACGAAGTTCAGACTCCTGAGCCTAATTCCTGAGGTGCTGGCTGCCCCTTAGACCTGCAATACCCAAGTTTCACTCTGAGAGTCAAGTCCTTGTCAAGCTCCTTCCATTGTTTGTAGTTGCATATGCTTTATCCTCTCCCTGTAATTCCTTCATCCCTTTCCTTTCTGTGAACTTCTTTACATTTCAATAATCAATTCAAATCTAATCTTCCCAAAGAAGATATTGTTGAGTATCCCACAAAAGCTTTGGCATAGCCTTTTCTATGGTCCCATAGCATCCTCATACACATAGCCATTGCAGTCCCAACTGAGTGTATTTGTTTAAACATTTCTCTTCCTCTCTCTATTTGAAATGTCCAGGAAACATATTGAATCCTCACGCCCAGGTCAATTTTTAGAAAACAACAGGCATTCAGTGAGTAATTCTGAATAAGTAATTGAATCAATCCACCTTTCATAACTTCCAAGAACTTCTATGGGCCCAGGAACACGGACTTGAGAAACATCTTCTGTGTTTTGACTTAAATTTCACCTGCACCGATCAAAGATCATTTACACTTCGAAGTTCTAACCCAATTTTAACATCTTTAGCCTTTTACAAGTCAAAGAGTAAATGTTTCCACAAATATAGCTTTGTCAGCATTTTCATTTTGAGAATGGACTCAGTTTTACACATTTTTTTATGAGAAGATGGTTCCCCAAACTGAATTAATACAATAATCTATTAAGACTCTGAATCATGTCATGAGAAGTAGGTCCAAAATAAAAGTTGAACTCCTTAAAACTAACTAGTGTAAGGATTTGAGTACTTTTAATATATAAATTCTAGAGGCTTGCGGCACTGTTTAATTTCTAATTTATCAGTGTTTTATGTACTAAACAGACTTTAATATGGTGACTGTTCAAGAGAGCTGTTAGTAAGAACTATACTGTTATACCTTCCCTTTCCCTTTCTCTACTTCCTAACACTAACTTAAAGGAGTAAGAAGTAAAGAAAAAAGAGAGAGGAAGAGCTAAGAGCAATAGGAAATGACTGGCAAAGTGAGCACCTGGGAGAATTCAGTGTCTCAGCCAGAGTTATTCTGATTTCAGAAGTGTATGGATTTGGGAAATAAAGATTTTACAGAAGTGCACAGGTTCTTGAAGAATAGAGCTAAACTCTTATTTTCTATTCCAGTAATAAGTGGCATATGTTGCCCCCATCAGAATCTGGGAATATAAAATGACTAAGACCAGTTACAACACTAAATACCACAATGGCATGAAAACCACATTGACGAGTTTATGAGGGCTCTTCAAGGACAGCTGTGCCTCCCTGCCACCTTTCCATGGAATCCAAATCAATAGAAAATGGCATTTCAGCATTGCACTCCTGCGAATATTAAATATCAAATACTCCCAATGCTGGCAGTGAGTGAGCCGCATTGATTTTTTCTCCCAACTCCACTAGCATCCTGCTAATGACGCCTGCCTCTGTGGACTTTTACTGTATGTGCTAATATGCACCACGGGAAGGATGCATCATATCAGAACACCTAACCCTGTGAGAGCAGTTTGTGGATAAAGGACATGTGCTCTTAGAACCACAGCCCCTATTAAAACATCTGACTTAGGAAAGAATCATACCTGCCACAAATTTATATCTTATCAAAGTGAGTTTGCATCTTTGGAGGTCTGTGTTATGTCAGATCTATGTGTGTTATAGAGGTATAAACTATATAATAAAAGATATTGAAGAGATAGTCCTCAATAAGGCTGTAAACGATCCTCTAAAGCAGTGATTCTCAAACTTGGCTGCACATTGGAATCACCTGCAGAGTTATAAAACTCTGTCTATTGGACCCAACCCACAGGGATTCTGATTTAATGGTTTGGGTTGTGTCCTTAGCATCCGGATTTTTAACTATTTTCCAAGTGATTCTAATGGGCAGTCAAGGTTGAACACTACTGATGTAAAGAGTATGTGCTCTAGTTCAAGTCTAGAGAAGGTATTCTTCCATCACATTAGTCACTGATTACGATTATATTTGTTTGTGCCCTGGTTCCCTCACACTCATATTCACATGCTTGATATGCTTACCCAGCATATAGTACTGATAGTGCGTGCGTGCATATGTGTGTGTGTGTCTGTGTGTGTGTGTTTAGGGGAGGGGCGTGTGTACCACCAGAATTTGAGAAGGAGCTAGTCATTTAGAGTATTTTGCTTTGTTCATACTTAACTTGATACTTTTCTGGAAACTTAAAATGAGCGTAGACTATTTCAGAAAATGTTGGTGACAGATGGTCATCTCTTTAGACTATTTATTGGTATAAAACTGGAATTGATTGTCAGCTTGAACAATGAGTAGGCTCGTCATTTAAAACAAATGGTTTGGGACAACAAGAAGTGCTTGGTCTACTTCCTGGAATTCACCATCTGGGTGCTCAGCTGACTACAGAGGAAGATGGCTTAGAAGGGTAGAGAGACCCTTCCTACCTATTTCCAGTACCGTCTGGCCTGCTTTTCCTAGAATCAAAATATATACTGACTCTAATGAGGCCATAAGAGGGTCACAACTGAATCAGACAATTGTTCCAAAACCAAATAGTTTGGGATGGGGTGTGGATGGGGAAGGGTCTAGCACCACTGCTGTACTGCACACAGAGACACGCCATACTGCCTGGGTCACTGTGAGCCGTGAGCCGTGGGTGAAGGATGGGAATGGAGGGTCCTCCCAAGACACTCCAGAGGCCTCCTCAAGCAGACACATGATCTTTCTCAGTGCTCCTAACTTGCTCATTCCAACTCCTTTCCCTCATCTTCTCTCATTCAGCAATTGGCTTTCTGTGCTTTCAATTGCTCCAATCTTCCAGGCTATCATCTCAGCCTAAGGAAATCAATTTGGCCCCTTAAAACTTGCAAATGTGGCACTTTGGTTACAATGAATGTGAATGGCATTTGAACTGCCCAGTTACTGCTGGTTCTGCCCAGAGGGTTAGTGGTGAGGGGTTTCCTTTGGTCCCAAGAATGGGGTTTGAAATAGTGAAAGGCTTCCACTCTATTTCTTTTTCTTTAAAATATGCCTGAAATTATTCATATCTCAACTTGCAGGAGACAATTTCCTTTCAAATATTCCCACCTGGGTCACAAAAGAAATTCTTCTTCCTTATCTACTTTGACTTTGACCTGATTTCTAACTAAACAGCATCTTCTTATATTAAGAGACTTTTTCCCCTTTCCCGGATCTGGGGATGTTATAAGTTTTCTTGTATTAACTATTAATGAAGGGCATCATGCCCAGATTGCTTCACTCTGATCTCTAAATCCAATGTGTCTAAGAGAGGCAGAGAAACCTCGGTTCACCCCCCCACACTACATTATCAACATAGTCCACCATTTTTTATCACTGATGTTTACTTAAAGGTATGGAGTTCAGTCAGAAAATGACAGAGGATAATAAAGTAAACTGCCTACTGCTCAAAACAAATATTATCTATATGATGAATATAAATGCAAAAGGACAGAGACTCACTTGCAATTTTAACAGGAACAATAGGTTCCACAACTACCTCACTATCTATGCTTTTGTAGCTAATAATGATGACAAATCTCTCTTGGTACTCTTTTGTAAGAAATAAAAAGCCAATAATTAATCTGTCATCACACACACAGACATAATAAAGGGATTATCACTTAGCATAGGGTCCTGTGTAGAATAGGCATTCAAGAAATACTTGTTTAATGCATGGAAATCAGAATATTTTGCTAGAGTAATTATGACTTTGGTTTTGTTCACAATTTTGAAAGTACTGCTTCCAATGAGTGGAATCAGCTACTGAGCATGTTGACAATTTGAAGACATTTGTGACCCACCTTCATTTGATTACATTACAAAATGAATTGCTTGGAATCTTATGTGTGTACAGAATGCAAAAAGTGGAGAAAACACCGTATGGATTCAAACTGTTCAAGATCAAAGACATGAATAATCTTTCTAAAAATGAAAAAAATTATGGGGAAAGCTCATTCACTTGAAAGAGGACAGCTGTCATTTTCTTAGCTATCTTACGCGCAGTATATACTAAAGCCTTCTGTATGGAAAAAGAAATGGATGTAAGACTGCTACTGATCTTCTGGGATTAGTAGATAATGAAAAAATTAGAAAAGAGTGAATCCCACACTAAGCTACCCGTACATACATGACTAAGAAGCCTGAATTTGCAATTCAATCTTAAGGGAATAAGATTTCCCCTTCTCAAAATGACTCAGGGAACAGGTAGTTCTATATCAAGCATCTGTTGTTACAACTCCTCCTTTACGTTATTTGCAACACATCACCAGATACGACCATTTTTGGAAAAGCATTTGAATTTACCTACCTCTGTTGAGATTAAGGAAACTGTCAAAAGGAAATAGTTTGGTTTGTGATGGCTGCAACTCATTATATCAACATAAACCACATACCCCTAACACGTACATGATTTAGGCTGAAATATTAGAAAAATTATTAAGGGTGCTATCTTAGTCTTCTAAGGCTACAATAACAAATATCATAGATTGGGTGGCTTATAAATAACAGAAATTTATTTCTCACTGTTCTGAAGGCTAGGAAGTCCAAGATCAAGGTGCTGGCAGATTCAGTGTCCGGTGGGAGCCCACTTCCTGGTTCATAGACAGCAGTCTTCTCACTGTAGCCTCATATGTCCTAAAGGGCAAAGGAGATTTCTGGGTTCTCTTTTATAATGGTACTAACCCCATTCATGAGGGCTCGGCCCTCATGACCTACTCACCTCCCAAAGGCCCCACCTCCAAATACCATCACACTGGGCTTTAGGATTTAATATATGAATCGTGGGTGGGATGGACACATTTAGTCTATGGGAGATGCCCTGACATAGATTGTTGGCCATTAAGAGTTGCTGACTTCTCATTTCATGTTCTGCTCTAGGAGTCAATTCCAATAAATGGCATTGGATATCAAAGTTGGCCTCAATCATATTTGTCCAGCCTCAGTTGAGAAGTTATGTCATAAAAAAGACAATTTTCAGAAAATAAGCCTTAATTTATCTTCTTCAATCAATTATATCACAAGAACTAAATCTTCTTTAGGAACCATGAATCTAGATAAGGTGGTTCCTGGCACATGAATTTTTGATTGTTGGGGGCAGTAAGCTACAAGGAACATGTGAAGAAAAGAGTATGTTTGGGACCCTGTCATGCCCAGGGGTATGCTACCTATGGGTGCTAAAAATGCATCAAACATAAATGGGCAGATGAAGCATACCTAGAGAAAAGTTGGTGTCAAACCTAGGAAATTTGGGACCATATATATCAGGAGAAACAGTAAGATAAAGAAATGATGATAAAATGAAATAAAAAGTTTGTTAAACAAGAGAAATAAAAGAGAAAAAATAAATCTAGGAGAGAGGTAGGGTCAGATAGGAAAATAGTTTGTTCTTTTGTTCTTGGAATTATTACTCTATATCAAGCTCTATATTAAGTATTCAGAAAACTTAATGGACAAGAAAGTTATGGTCTCTGTCCACAAGTCCTTGGGTGAGTCTTTTATTTGGGATCCTACTTAGGTCATCTCTTAAATGTCAGGTTCAGCAATGTATTAGGGTCAGAAGACCTGTTTCTTTCAAGGCACAAAGTGCCTGTAGGTCACTGTGCAAACATTTCTTTAAAGGTGACTTGACAACAGTAGTCCAATTAGTGATACCCTTTCTGGAATCATTAGACTTCTTTTTTGCTGTACTTGTAGCTATTTATTTTTTATACCTCTTGAGGACTCAGCAGGTAAGAAAGTAAAGGAAGGGCTTCCCTGGTGGTGCAGTGGTTAAGAATCCGCCTGCCAATGCAGGAGACACAGGTTCGAGCCCTAGTCCGGGAAGATCCCACATGCCGCGGAGCAACTAAGCCCGTGCGCCTCAACTACAGAGCCTGCGCTCTAGAGTCTGTGCTCCACAACAAGAGAAGACACCGCAATGAGAAGCCCGCGCACCGCAAGGAAGAGTAGCCTCCACTTGCCACAACTAGAGAAAGCCTGCGCGCAGCAACAAAGACCCAACGCAGCCAAAAATAAATGAATAAAATAAATAAATTATAAAAAAGAGAGTAAAGGAAAAAATTTTTCTAGTATGTTACGGCATCTAGTGAGAATTCCACTATGACAGCCTTGCAAAAGGAATCTCCTTGTTTGGAAAAATATATACCAAATAGAAAAAAAAAAAAAAGATATACCACATTCACTCAAGTGTATAGTATTTGGATCATTCTATAAGGTTTGATCCTGTTAAGGTCCCACTGTTGCTGACTTTAACAATTCTAGGAAACTAAAAGGTTAGTCAGAGACATGCAGTAAAAAATAAATACTGCATTTTAAAATCTTGCTCTTTCATTCTTTTAAATTTGTTTTTCTTCTTCTGAGCAAATCAGAACAATGTTCTGCTTGAAAATAAATTCCCATGATGAAGAGTAGTTCTTGGGAAAAAAAAAAATCAGTAAATCCAGAGAATTGGTGGTGTTATCTGGGCAGTTGGCCAATCACTATGTTATCTAGACTTAACAACGCATGCAGTGATAACACCAGATGGTCCATTTTCCATCTGTCCAGAGCCACTCAAATTCTTTCCAAAGAGAAACATTTGGGGATTCCCAACCTTGATATGCCCAAAGACAAACTGTGAAATGCAAGTGGAAAATAGGAAGAATGAAAAGTTCCCTTAAGGGTGCTTTTTTGTAAGTCACCAAAAATTAATGAGAATTCGCACTGTGATTAAATTGCTAGTACTCTTTTGGGTTACCAATGAATATTGACCAATAATCATTCTATTCACTGTGTGCTCCTCAGCTTAATAGGGAGTGTTAATCCCTCTCTTATCAGAGTTTCACTCAGCTGCACACACTGAGATTGCTCAAATTGTATGCTCAGCCACATCTAGTTTCTGATCTTGACTAGATTTTGACCACAGCTGGTAACCTATTAGCTTCATACCCAGGTCTGGCAAAATATATTGCCTCTTTAATCCTCGTATCTGATGTACCAAGGGTGCCCGAAGCTGCAGGCTCCCTACATTTGAGTTTCCCAGACACACAGTGGCTTCTGCTCTGGTTGCCTATTCTGTACTCTAGTTTTCTTTCTCTCCCTCCCTCCCTGCCTTCTTTTTTTCCTTCCTCCCTTCCTTCCTTCGTTCCTCCCTCTTCCTTTTTCTCCTCCCTTCCTTCCTTCTTTCCTTCCTTCCTCCCTCCCTCTCTCTTTCTTCCCCTCTCTCTCTCCCTCTACCTCTCTCTTTCATAAGGCTAGTTTGCCTCCTTTCAGTTAAATCCTGAGGGACTTTAACTCAGATCTTTCACAGATAGCTGTTCAGCTCTCTGCTTCTCTTAGCAACCTGCCTACCCCAGTCATTAGTGAAGGGATGCCAAGACACAGGAAGGGATGCTCAGGCCATTCTGGACTCCTGAGGTCTTCTGCCGATGTCCCATGGGGTGACAGCCTATAAACCCCTCCCGCTTCTGAAGAAGCACTGACACAGAAGCACCTCACAGGACAGCCAAATGAAAAGACGGCCCCTTTATAGTCCCACCCACTGTCAGTGAGGCACACCAGGGCAATATACAGGATAGAGGATTTTATCCATCACACACACTATATTTCATTTCCCTTTTTGCTGCTTTCTTCCTGCCTGTGCTTAACTCCTTAAAGATACATTCTTGAATTTTATGCCCAGACTTCTACACTATTCTCCTGATTCCCCAATTTTGGCTCATTTTGGGGGGTACAGCACTCTGGAATGAAAACTATAAATAGTGACACCCCGTTTAGCATGCAGCAGGTCTTGGCTACTTCCTCCTCTTATTCCTATCCTCAAAGGCAGTGTCCTTCACAGGTAGCCCTGGTCAGCAAGCTGTACATAGAGAAACAGTTCTTCTGGTTGGTAAAATTGACACTGATTGAAGAAAGCTAAATGGGAAAACAGTAAAAAGTTAATGGTTAGACTAAACTACCATTAATTTTTCCAAAGTATTCTACAGTCTATGATTCTATAGAAATGTATGCTATATAGGAACTGATGAAGATGATTTCTGGTCAAGAATTCAGGATTGGGGAGTTCCCTGGCGGTAGTTAAGAATCCACCTGCCAATGCAGGGGACATGGGTTCGAGCCCTGGTCCGGGAAGATCCCACATGCCGCGGAGCAACTAAGCCCATGCACCACAACTACTGAGCCTGTGCTCTAGAGCCCACAAGCCACAACTACTGAGCCCACATGCCACAACTACTGAAGCCCGTGCGCCTAGAACCCGTGCTCTGCAACAAGAGGAGCCACCACAATGAGAAGCCCGCGCACCACAATGAAGAGTAGCCCCCGCTCGCCGCAACTAGAGAAAGCCCGCACGCAGCAACGAAGACCCAACGCAGCCAAAAAAAAAAAAAAAAAAAAGAATTGAGGATTGTACCCATAAGTTTGGAATGATTTATTCAAAGGTTGTTAGGTTTAAAAGGGGGACCTCATTTCAAGGGATTAACAAAAACAGAATTTTCAGGGTAAAAAGATAAAGAGAGATAAGGACAAATATGTTATTGACACTTTGTAGGCAGAAATGTTGAAGGTTACAAGTTTATATCCAACCCTGGGGTGCTCCTGAATTTCTGTGAGTGACAATGCAAAATATCTAAAATGGCAAATGGAAAATAATTTTAAATTATATCGTGGTTTAGAGAAAGCCAGAGTCAGGACTTGGACAAGGAGCTTTGCATGAAATCTAGCACTGCCACAGAAAATATGGCTAGACTTGGCAACTGGCTGTTCATGTGGGTGAAAAGAAATTAAATGTAAAGCTGATCTCAGGGCTTCAGAATTTAGAATGTCTGGCTGTAGGTGATCCCTTGAAGATAGAGGGTAGGGAATGTATAGATAGAAGGTTCTGGGTCTACTCCCCTTGAAAAAATTCTTACTAAATGCATTTGCTGTATTCTCTCTGTGACAGTTATTAGTGAATATTTTAAAGCCTACATTCTACTAATGATAACTCTATTTGCATAGCTTATACCATACATTTCTTTATAAGAACCGTTGGATAAATGAGAGTATCAGATAGGCGTCCAGAAGTAGAGAAAAGCCTCCATCAAATGGTCAAATTTAACATAATGAATGGACAATTTTCATAGGTTTGGGCAGGTTTAAAGAACAAACAAGCAATTATGAAGTCCCCAAAGACTAATGTCAGCTGAGAGGCATTACTTCTTATGCCTGAGGTGGCACAGAGAAGAAAGGGTGTTAGGAGAGTCTGGTAAGAACTAGTCATGCACACTAGCGGCTATCAGAAATGAGGCATGGCCTTAGAGGGACACAGGTATTGCCAAAACCCTGGTGACATAAGGAAGGATCTGGTGATGGGAAGGAAATAAATCAGCTGTGTTTCTGTATGCTAACAGTGATCTATCAGAAAGAGAAATTAAGTCAACAAATCCATTTACAATAGTATCAAAAAGAATAAAATACTTAGGAATAAATTTAACTGAAGAGGTGAAAGATTTGTACACTGAAAACCATAAGACATTGATGAAAGAAATTGAAGAAGGCACAAATAAATGGAAAGATACTTCACGCTCATGGATTGGAAGAATTAATATTGTTAAAATGCCCATAATATCCAAAGCCATCTACAGATTCAATGCAATCCTTATAAAAATTCCAATGGCCCAATTTCATTTCTTTTTATGGGTGAGTAATATTCTATTATATATGTGTACCACATCTTCTTTATCCGACGTGGATGGACCTAGAGTCTGTCATACAGAGTGAAGTAAGTCAGAAAGAGAAAAACAAATACCGTATGCTAACACATATATATGGAATCTAGAAAAATGGTACACATGAATCTATTTGCAGGGCAGGAATAGAAAGGCAGACGTAGAGAATGGACGTGTGGACACAGCGGGGAAGGGGAGGGTGGGCTGAATTGGGAGATTAGGTTTGACATAAATACACTACCATGTGTAAAATAGATAGCTAGTGGGAACCTGCTGTATAGCACAGGGAGCTCAGCTCGGTGCTCTGTGATGACCTAGATGGGTGAGATGGGGGGGGGAGGTCGAAGAGGGAGGGGATATATGTATACATATAGCTGATTCACTTCACTGTACAGCAGAAACTAACACAACACTGTAAAGCAATTATACTCCAATAAAAAAAAAATGCCAATGGCATTTTTCACATAGAAAAAGCAGTTCTGAAATTATTATGGAACCACAAAAGATCCTGCATAGCTAAAGCAATCTTGAGAAAGACGAACAAAGCGGGAGGCATCACACTTGCTGATGTTATTATATATATATATATATAAAATATATATATATTATATATATATACACATATTATATATATAACATATATAAATAAAATATATAATTGAAATATATAAATTATATATATATATGCATAAATAAAATCATGTCTTCTTTATCCATTCATTGTTGATAGAAACTTAGGGTTTTTTCCCCGTATCTTGGAAAAATGCTTTTCTTATGGAAAATGCTGTAATGAACTTGGGAGTTCAGATATCTCTTTGAGATCTTAGTTTCATTTCCTTTGGATATGTACCCAGAAGAGAGATTGCTGGATCATATAGTTAGTTCTATTTTTAATTTTTTGAGGAACCTCCATAATATTTTCCATAGTGGCTGCCTGATATACATTTTCATCAATAGTGCACTAGGGTTCCCTTTTTCCACATCCTCACCAATACTTGTTAACTCCTGTCTTTTTGAAGATAGTCATTTCAACAAATGTGAGGTGATATCTCATTCTGATTTTGATTTGTATTTCCATGATGATTAATGATGTAGAGCACCTTTTCATGTAGCTCTTAGCCATTTGTACATCTTCTATGGAAAAATGTCTATTCTGTACCTCTGCTCATTTTTTGATTAGACTGTTTAATTTTTGGCTATCAGGTGGTACAAGTATATGTTTTGGATACTAACCAACCCCTTATCAGATATATAATTTGCAAATATTTTCTCTCATTTCATAGGAATGGAATTTTGATTTTGTTGTTGGTTCTCTTTGCTGAGAAGGAGGTTTTTAGTTTGATGTAGTCCCACTTATTTTTGCTTTTGTTGCCTTTTGACGATCCAAAAAATCACTGCCAAGACCAGTGTCAAGGACCTTTTCTCCTATGTTTATTTTTTGGGTTTTATGGTTTCAGGTCTTAAGTTCAAGTCTTCAAACCATTTTGAGTTGATTTTTGTGTATGGTTTAAGGTGTACGGTATCTAGCATGGATAGACCTTGAGGACAGTATGCTAAGTGAGGTAAGTCAGACAGAGAAAGATAAATACTATATGATAAAAGAACCCAATTAATAGAAATAGAGACTAGAATGGTGGTTACCAGTTGCTGAGGGGTGGAGGAAATGGACAGATGTTGGTCAAAGAGTACAAACTTCCAGTTATAAGATGAGTAAGTTCTGGGGATCTAATGTACACCATGGTGATTATAGTTAATAATACTGTATTATATGCTTGAAGGTTGCTAAGAGAGTAGCTTTTACATGTTCTCATCACAGAAAAAGAAATGGTAATTATGTGATGTGATGGAGGAGTAAGCTAATGCTATGCTGTATAATCATTTTACAATATATAATTGTATCAAGTCAACACACTGTACATCTTAAACCTATACAATGTTATACGTCAATCATATCTCAATAAAGCTGGAAAAAATATAAATAAAATTAAAAATTCAGTTCCTTAGTCACACTAACCACACACAAAAAATGCAATCACATGGCAAGATGCTCAAAATTAAATACAATGAAAGAAATACAAAATTGAAATACAACTTTCTCTGTTTAGATGGGTACATAAAATCCAGGTTTGGTTAGGGATGTATAGACAGGAGAACAATTTTAACCCAGCAGACGGTAAGTGTTGGGGCTTTCTATTGAGAGGTTTTCTTGGTGAGAAGATGCAAATAAGTCATAGAATCTGTCAAAATGTCCATATGGTGACAAGGGAAGATTACCCAACTTACCCTTTTGACTGGTTTTCAAGCAGCTTTGGGCTACAAGCCTTAAGTTGTATATTGGTTAAATCCATGAGTCACCCAAGATATACACACACTCACACACACGCACGCACGCACGCACGCATTTAAGGCAGCTTAGAGTGGTTAAACAGTGAGACTCTGAAGCCACGCCCCCTGGGCCCAAATCCCGGCTGTATTTCTAACTACAGGACCTTAGCCAAGTTACCCAATTGTGCAAGGCTTCTGATTCCCCACTTGTAAAATGGAGGTAATGATATACATACAAGTGGGGTTGGGTAAACAGTAAATTAGTTAATACATTTAATACTTAAGACTGGTCTGGCACAAAGAAAACACTTAACCATTATTATTATTATCATCATTAGTTCTATAATAAAAATATGAAAATATATAAAGTATTAACGTTGGTTAACTGTGGATATTGGAACAATAAAGTCATAGGTACATCCTTTAAATCTGTTCTCACTCCTCTAGCTTATCTAAGTTCCCTAATAATATTATTTATATAATCATGAAAAATCAATGTGCTATTTTTTAAGGTGCTAACAATTCTGAGGAGTAACTCATTAAACGGTGAGCCCTGCTTGGAGCCAGAGTTGAATCTATGATAACACCTAAAATTGTGTGAATGATCATTTTAACAGTATTTAATATTTGAATAATTTCTACATTGTGGAATGTATAGAACAACACAAAGAAAATGGTAAAAATCACAAAATCCAAGACAGACACCATTACATTTTTCTTGTAATATAATTCTAGGAGGCTCCTGTGAATCACAGACACCTGAGTTAAGTGCTGACACCTCAGGACTTTCCCAGCCCCAAATCCCCAGAAATCTCTCATCTAAGGCTTTATCAGCAACACTTGCGGTAAACGCTGTAGGCCAAAGAGGGAAATTCTTTCCTGCTGCCCCTGTCTCAAATTTCTTTTTTTCGAACCAACTTTTCCTAATTCCTCTGCCTCTGTCTCTGTCTAACTTTCTCCCCTTTTCCTCCCAATCAAGGTTAAAGGAATAATAACTGATTATTAAGTAACTGAACCTTCCCTTCTGGGAATGATTTAAATTCGAAAAGTGTTAATACAACAAATACAGGTGTGTGTGTGTATGCCTATATGATAATTAATCTCAGGGAATTTTAGGGAAACTCCTGTTTTTTGGTTGGAGAGACTAGAGAAAGAGTTCAGAAGGTCGATGCTGCTCAAGTACAGATTTGCCAGTTCAGATACTCTGAAAAAAAAAATCCTTCATTGTAATGAATTAGAATCCTACTCTTGAAGTATTGGACTTTAAAATTCTTTTTAAAAATATTGAGAGAAGGGGTTAAGTTGTTGCACATAAGGTCAGAGTATATACTATATATGCCATACCGTATATACTATATATGATCTACCATATATATAATTAGTGTATATAATATATATAATAATCTGCTATACTTCTAATGAACCTCCGAGAGTGTCCTGCTCACTCTGAAGCCAGACTGATAGTTTCTCTTTACCAACAATAGAGTGTGTGTAATAAGAATTCACATTTATGAAGAGGAAGAAGGGAAAATGCATTAGCACTCTGCTGTTTCAAAAGGCCGAAAAGGCATTTGATCAGATGATTGATTCTCCTCTGTCATGAAAAGCTTTCTTATAAAGAAAAAAAGAATCTCACTATGTTTCTAATAGTAAAATGGCCGATTCTCATTTCCTGCCTAATGAATTATTTACATACTCCACCGAAGGCCATTTACACTCAGTCTACACTTAGGCGATGCTCCAGACTACGGTGTGCTCATTTACAGGAGACTCTTGCTCTGAATTCAGTATATCCTCTTCATTTACTCTGAAAGCGGTGACGTGCTCCACCTCAGACAGGAATGAAGATCCAGTTACGATACATCTGCCCTTCTGTGATCACGGAGCAACGGGTGGAGTGAATTTTTGCAAGGATGCCATTATTCAATCAATGAAAATAGACAAAAAGGATAACTCAGGACCAAGAAGAAAGAGCCGTAGTAACTCGAAGGCAAGGCTGAGCCTCTTATCCCGTGTATCTTCGTATCTTCGAGTCCTGTAGCCATTTCCTCACTCTCCCCCCACATTCCTCCTCCCTGACCGGCTCCTCCGGGCACTAGAGGTCCCTGACCTAGTGAACTTCGGGAGAAATCGGTGGAGACGGTGGCCTTGAAACTGAGGATGCTGCTTTAATATCTTGGGAAATCTGCCAAGTGAGCTGGTTATTATTTTTAGGCTTCCTTCTTTCCGAAGGCTTTACTGACAACATCTAGCTCATTCGTGCATAGAGTAGCAGGTTTTCCCCTCACAGAAAAGCGCTGTTTTCTCTCTCCGCGGGAGGTAGGAAGAAGGATGTATCTTGAAAGCCCTGCTGGTTCCTCCAGTCTTCTGCCCTCAGCACAGAGATGGACTGGGGGCCTTACAGTCACAGTAGAGGTCGCAGGCTGGTCCCCAGCCAGAGGTCCCAGCGCAGCAAGGGTAAATACCAGTGAAATGGAGATCAGCTGCCTCTCAAATGCTCAAAATGCCTTGAGTTTCTCATTTCACGTTGCTGGCAGAGTTAATTTCCCCATTAACACGTCAGCTGTGAAAATGTATTTTTAGTTTCTCGAGCAACTGCTTGTGGACAGCTTTCCTCATTTTAGAGTGACATATCACTTCCGGTTATCAATCTGACATAGGCATTGAAATAAAATGTACCTCTGTGTGGAGTAAAGATGTGATGGTGAAACTAAAAGAGTAATAGACAATAGTATGACTGCTTTGGTGGATTAACACATTGCAACAAGGAGTTCCAGGTGTGATTCGGTAAAATGTGATACAAGTCGAGACCCTTTTCTGGAGTGGTAAAGTTGACCACATTTTAATGTAGCTTGGAATGGCCACAATCTCCTGAGGAATTCATCTGAAAATTTAGCATTTTGGTTGTAAAAAAAATTTAAATTATTAATCCAATGGCTCTACATCTCTAAATATTTTCTGAATTTTAATAATTCAAGTGTCAAGATTGTAGCTATAAAGTTTTACTTTTTATTATCAATAAATTTAAAAGTTACAAAATGTTTCATTTTGTCACTTCATGGAATTTATAAGATATCCTTAGAGGTAAATTATTTTTATTATTTTTAAATAATCATGCAGTAAAATTGATTTTTTGTTGTACAGGTCTATGAGTTTTAACACATGTTTAGATTTGCGTAACTACCATCATAATCAGGGTTGAAAACAGTCCCATGCCCCCAGAAAACTTTTTCACACAGCCTATCTGTAGTCAAATAGTTTCCCACCCAAACCCCTGACAATCGTTGATCTATTCTCCATCCTTATAGTTTTGTCTTTTTCTGAATGCCATGCCACATATATATATATATATATATGGTTATATGTGATTATATATCATATATATGCATATATATATACATATATAATTACATATTGTATGTATATATAATCATACAGTGTATAACTTTTGAGACTGGCTTCTTTCACTCAGCACTTATCCAAGCTGTTGTGTGCATCAACACTTCTTCCATTTCATTGCTGAGTAGTAACTTGTTGTATGAATGTACCATACTTTGTTTATTCATCCTCCTATTGATGGACATTTGAGTTGCTTCCATATTTTTTTTTTGCTATAAGCTGTAATAGACAGACTAAAAAACGACACCTAATGATCCACACCCTTCTATAATCCACACATCTTGTGTGGGAGAGACTTGTGAATACAATGAGATATCAACTCCATGATTAGTTTATCTTATATGGCACAATTTACTCAAAGAAAAGGAGATTATTCTTAGCAGATATATTAGTCTGCTCAGGCTGCCATAACAGAATACCACTGACTTGGTGGGTTAAACAACAGAAATTTATTTGCTCACAGTTCTGGAGGCTGGAAATCCAAGATCAGTGTGCCACCAGGGTTGGTTTCTGTCGGGGCCTCCCTTCCTGGCTTGCAGATGGTTGCCTTCTAGCTGTGTTCTCACATGGCCCTTTCCTCTGAGCACATGCTTTTCCAGCATCTCTTCCTTTTATAAGGACATCAGGCATATTAGATTAAGACTCCACCCTTATAAATCATTTATCCTTAGTTATCTCCTTAAAGGCCCTATCTTCAAATACAGTCACACTGAGAGTTAGGGCTTCACCATATGAATTTTGGGATGACACAAGTCAGTTCATACCTGTGGGTCTGACTTAATCGGTTGAACCCTTAAAAGGGATTATCTCGGAGAGGCAGCAGTGAGCGGTTGCTTGAAGCAAGATCTTAATTCCCTACCCAGGAACTGAACCTGGGTAGCTTGAATGAAAACCAGGAATCTTAGCCACCAGACCCCCTGGCTCTTGCCCCCAGTGAAAAATGCATTTCTCATGGAGGCAAAAACTGTAAAAACAGGTACAAAGTTTATTATTAGAGACACAGCACAACAACAAGTGGGAGAGCACACAGAAACAGTTTGTTAAGACAGAAGCAAGGCAGAGATGCACACCCGTAGAGAAAGGGTGTGGGCGTCCTCCCTAATGAGGAGGAGCGCAGTAAAGAGGCGGTCAAGTCATTTATATAGGCCAGTTCTTCTGGGGCTTTGTTTACCTTCTGGCCAATCATCTTGTTTTGTACCCCTGGCTAATTTGTTTTAGGACCCTCCCCCTACGTGTGCATGCACCCTTCAGCCAAGATGGATCTCAACACAAAGGCATCTGGGAGAAGCAAGACTCATTATGGCCTGGCATTGTCCCCTGACTTTTGACCCCCAAGGAGCCTTTCTGCGCATGTGCAGTGTCTCCCTTACCCCAGGGATGGGAAATATATGACCTCTTGATCCTTTACTCAAACAGGGTCTAGCCCCTCTCTGTCCCTGCCATGACTGTTATCTTAAGGTGTCCACAGGAGACAAAGCCTGGTTATTTACCCTGTTTCTGTTGTTACTTCCATTTCAGAGAGCAAACAGGAGGCTGGTTGTAAATATCTAACCTGGAACCCACCTATCCCCTGTCTCAGGAAATGCAAACAGGAGGCTAGTTGTAAGTGTCCAGCCTGAAGCCCATCTTTTTCTCGCCTCAAGAAATGTAAATAGGAAATAGGAGGCCAGTTGTAAATGTCCAGCCTGGAGCCATCTATCTCCTGCCTCAGGATGGCACTCTTCCTGGTAAGAGATTCAAAAAGTGAGAGGGATTTGATACAAAGGAGCTTATCTATTGCTGGCTCTGAAGATGGAGGGTACACACAGCAAGTAATGTAGGCAGCCTTTAGGAGCTGAGAATTGCCATCTGCTGACAGCCAGCGAGGAAACAGGGACCCAGGCCTAAACTGCAAGAAACTGAATTCCACCACAACCTCATAAGCTTAGAAGATGACGGAGCTCCAGATAAGAACATAGCCTGACTGACATCTTGATTTTAGCCTGATGTATGTGTGTGACTCTGAGCAGAGAGCCCAGCCATGCTGTGTCTGGACTTCTGAACTACAGAAAGTGAGCTAATAAATGGATGTCATTTTAAGCTGCTAAGTTTGTGGTAACCTGTTATGCAGAAATCAAAAACTAATACATATTTATTTATTTATTTATTTATTTAACATCTTTATTGTAGTATAATTGCTTTACAATGGTGTGTTAGTTTCTGCTTTATAACAAAGTCAATCAGTTATACATATACATATATTCCCATATCTCTTCCCTCTTGCGTCTCCCTCCCTCCCACCCTCCCTATCCCACCCCTCTAGGTGGTCACAAAGCACAGAGCTGATCTCCCTGTGCTATGCGGCTGCTTCCCACTAGCTATCTATTCTACATTTGGTAGTGTATATATGTCCATGCCACTCTCTCACTTTGTCCCAGCTTACCCTCCCCCCCCATATCCTCAAGTCCATTCTCTAGTAGGTCTGCGTCTTTATTCCCATCTTGCCCCTAGGTTCTTCATGACCATTTTTTTTTTTTTAGATTCCATATATATGTGTTGGCATACGGTATTTGTTTTTCTCTTTCTGACTTACTTCACTCTGTATGACAGACTCTAGGTCCATCCACCTCACTACAAATAACTCAATTTTGTTTCTTTTTATGGCTGAGTAATATTCCATTGTATAACATATTTAGTTTATGTA
Source organism: Balaenoptera borealis (assembly GCF_965194805.1). Taxonomy (NCBI): domain Eukaryota; kingdom Metazoa; phylum Chordata; class Mammalia; order Artiodactyla; family Balaenopteridae; genus Balaenoptera; species Balaenoptera borealis. Next base: position 31,403,436 of record NC_138881.1, on the reverse strand, counting down.
TTAACTAAACTTACCTGGAAATGATTTTTATGTCTATGCTTTTGCCAATACCAGGCTGCCTTGATTACTGTGGCCTTATAGTAGATCATAAAACTGGGTAATGTGAGTTCTCTAGCTTTGTTCTTCCTTTTCAGAATTGTTTTGGCTATTCTAGTAATTTTGCCTTTTTGTGTAAATTTCAGAATCAGTTTATAGATATCTTTTTATAAAAGAAGCTTACTGAGACTTTCATTGAAATTGCATTAAATCTTTAGATCACATTAGGAAGAGTTGACATTTTAACTGTATCAAGTTTTCCAATCCATGAACACAGATTGTCTAATTATGTGTATCTTCTTTGGTTTCTTTCTTCAGTGTTTTGCAGTTTTCACATATAGACCCTGCACATATTTTGTTAGATTTATACCCAAGCACTTCATTTTTTTGGTGCTGTTTTAAAAAGTACAGATTTCTTAATTTAAAATTCAAATTATTTATTGGTGGTATATAGAAAAGCAGTTGACTACTACTGTACATTGACTTTGTTTCTGAGACCTTGCTAAATTTGCTTACAGTTCCAGGAGTTGTTTTGTTTTTAAGACGCTTTCATGTTTTCTATATAGACAATTATGTCATCTGCAAATAGACATATTCTTATTTCTTTCTTTCCAAACTGTATACTTTTACTTCTTTTTCTTGCCTTATTGAATGAGCTATGATTTACAGAACAATGTTGAATAGGAGTAGTGAGAAAGGATATCCCTGTCTTGTTTCTAATTTTTATTTTTTTATCCATGGATTCCAAATTAAGCCAGAAACATTCTTCAGTAGTCTATTCTTCCCTGCTGATCAGCAAATATTCCTTGTCCTTTTTTTCATATATGGAGTGCCCATATATGAGTTGGTCTGTTTCTGTGTTCTCTTTCTATTCTATTTGGTCTATTTTCTATCCAAGCACCAATTCCACACATTCCTGATTACCGCAGCTTTATAATAAGCCACATCTAGTCAGAAAATTTCTGCACCTTATTCTTCTCTACGAGAGTCCTGACTTTCCTTACCACTTTTCTCTTCTATATAAATTTTAGAATCAACTTTCCATCTTTTCATATTTCACAAAAGTACTTTCAAGATTTTGACTGGGATTCCACTGACTCTATAAAACAACTTGAGTAGAATTGATATATTGACAATATTGAGTTTTTCAATTCAGGAAAATGTATGTCTCTCCATTTATGGGTTTTCTTAAATTACTTACCTTAAGGCTGTGGAAGTGAGGACCAGCCATACAATGTTGAATAACTGTGTAGAGCATCCTTATCTCAAATCGAAATCTTTCAAAGTGTCACTCTTTAGCAGATTGAAGAATCTCTGTTCTACTCCTAGGCTGTTAACAAGTTTTTTTTTTTCCCTTTTTAAAAATTTTATTGTGGAAAAAACACTTAACATGATATCTAGCCCTGAACAAAATTATAAGTGTACAATATTTTTTCCTTTTTTAAATTCTGCATGTATGTTAAATTTTATAGAGTGCTTTCTTTCATTACTTATATGAATTTTCCGTCTTGTAATACTGCAATAATTTACATTAATTGACTTTCAATGGTAAATTAACTTGCTCCAGTGTATTCATCCTTTTATACCTTGAAGATTCCACTTATATTATTATTGTGTCTAGGATTTTTGCATCTACGTTCATGAGTGAGGTTGGCCTTCTTGTACTTTTCTCCTCAGGTTTCTGTATCAGGGATCTGGTAACATGAAACTGAATTGGGAAGTCTTCCCTTGTCCTGTCCTTTGGAAAAGTGTGTGTGAGATTAGAGTCATTTGTTCTTGAACATTTCAGAGCACTTCGTATGAAGCCATCTTTTGCTCATCATCCAGGCAGTGGTATTCCTTGCAGTTCCTGAGGGTGTATACAGAGTAGGCAGCTTTAACCTTAGTTTTCGGTTACCCTGCCCTTGTGGTATCAAATTTACAAGGGGAAGAGTCCTACTTGTCTCCAGCCTCTGGGAGGCCTGCATTTCGCCCTTTGTATCCTAAACCAAGATTGTGAAAATTTAAAGTCAAATTCAGCAAATACCCTTAGGGCAAAACTGGCTTCTATGCTCAGGCTAATTATCTGGTTCCAGCCTTAAGTTTGGCCATATCATTCTTTCTGTTTTATCATCTAGGCAATGTTTTCAAGAAGGTACTTTTAATATTTCATCTGGCAGTTTTGGTAGTTTTTGGCAAGAAGCTCAGTCTAAACACCTGACCAGCTCTGGTACCAAATTAGAAGTTAGATTTGAACATAGATTTCCATGAATTTGGTCAGTTTTTCCTTTCTAGAAAAGGAATTCATTTTGGATAAAGAATTTCAATTCACTTCAGTCCCTATTTTATGCCAGCCACAGTATTGGGCTATGGATGGTACATTTATAAATAAGACCTTCAGAAAATTCCATTCCAACAAATATAACAAACATTAAGGTCTAGCAAGAACTTCAATTCTTTTATATTACTTTTTAAAAGACTTTATTTTTTAGAGCAGTTTTAGGTTTACAATAAAATTGAGAGGAGGGTACATTGTGCAGAACATCCTCACCAGCAATTGCTGTTGTCAGGGTTCTGGATTTCAGCCATTCTAACAGGCATGTAGTGGTATCTCACTGTTGTTTTAATTTGCATTTCCCTGATGACATATGATACGGAACATCTTTTCATATGCTTATTTGCCACCTGTATATCTTTGGTGAGGTATCTGTTAAGGTCTTTGGCCCATTTTTTAATCAGGTTGTTTGTTTTCTTATTGTTGAGTTTTAAGAGTTCTTTGTAATTTTGGATAACAGTCTTTAATCAGATGCATCTTTTGCAAATATTTTCTCCTAGTCTGCGGCTTCCCTTCTAATTCTCTTGATATCTTCTTTCACAGGGCAGAAGTTGTTAATTTTAATGAAGTCCAGCTCATCAATTTATATTACTTTTTATTTAGATCTCATTTGTATTTCCATTTCTCCATTTTATTTTTCATAATTGATTTGCTATAGGTAATTCCAACATTACCCCCTGCTCTTGGGTGCAAGACTCAGGTGAAGATTCAAATTCCCGATTCAATGATTAGCTTAAATTGTGCTATCCCCACAGCAATATACAGAGGACACATTATAACCACAGAGAATGCAAGAGAATATGTGCAGAGCTGTCAGGAGTATGACAGTGTTCAGCCTAGTTTGAATCCTGGGTAATGAAGGTTTAGGAGTGTGAATGTTTCAGGGTGAACTCCCTGGTGCAGTGTACTGTGAACACTGGTTTATAGGAAGAAAGAGAGGTGGATGACTATAATGTACTTTTCAAGCTCCAAAACTGCAGGGGAAATCCACAGAGGTGGGATTTGGGGAAAACCAAAAATCACTCTTTGTAAAAAGGTTCTTTCTATACCAAATAAACAAGGAATTTAAAACATAAGCCTGTGTGGAACTGAGCTGAGTCCCCATAGGTTGGTGAATTCCTACTGACAACTGGGAGAGGGTAAATTCCTTTAAAGTTTCTCAAACTTTGTATCTTCAAACAGGCCAGATTTTATACTTTCCTACTGCTAAAACAAACTAGTCAGTATTGACTTGAAATAATCAGTCTTTTATAAGTTTTCATTTCCTCACAGTTCATGATTGAGCACATGCAAGTAATTTAAATATTAGTCTATAAAGATCTATCAATATATCATTTATTTTTGGCAGCCGTTTATACAGAAGAATTTCAAAAACTGATTAAGAATTAGTTACATATTCTTATGGGGTATTTTTCTGGCTTTAAGCAAATAAAAGCTTATATCTGTAAAGTTTAAAAGGATTTTTCTTGTCTGTCAACTTCACATTCAACGAGGATTGGAAGCACAAGCACACATATCCATTTTATCAAGCTAGCTAACGTGAATACCTTAGTATTTTTGATTGGGAACTCATTTTGAAAGTCTTGCTTACATTTAAGAAAATAATAATCTAAAATCTGCAGTCTACTAACCAGAAACATACGTGAGGTAAGCCTACCTGACATCTGGAAACTTTGCACAAAGGAAGTTATTTCTTAAAAGGAGGTATGCTTCTCAAAGCAGCTTCCGGCTTCAGAAGAAGCACTTACTGGGCGAGGGTAAATTGATCTAAGAACAGGTGGAGGTCCAAGTACTGGAGATCTAAGAACCGAGTAGCTAGGAAGGGGTGAAGAAACATTTCTCTTTCTAGCTCTCCTAAATTAGCACATTTTTTCCATAAGCAAATAAATAAATGTAAACTAAGACTCATTAAAGCGTCACTTCCTGAGCTTTTACTCTGTATTAGGCAAATTATCTACGTTAGTTCTAATCTTTACCACAACCAGGAAAAATAGGCACGATTATTACTCCCATTTTACAGATACACAAAGTGTCACAGACAGGTTGTCCAAGGTTACATAACCAGTAATGGTAAAACTAGAACCTGAAATCATTTCTTGCTGACTCCAAATCTTGAATTACTTCCACTGCACTGTTAGCTTAATGTTTAATGTTGTGATCAAAGAAAATGCATAGCTTCACTTGATAGATATTTCAAACTGCATATGAGAGCACACAAGTAACCCTGTTTAGTATAGTTTTACATAAACTGTATTTCTGATGTTTCCTCTTTCTCTGATATCTATACCTTTCAGTGTTGAAAACTACTATCTGAAATTAAGTGCAGTTTAATCTTCTTTTTCACATTAAATATCGAAAGACTTAGGTCCTACTCAATGTACCTTTCTCTGAATTCTTTCCTTCTTGCTCTCTTCTGAATAGCCAGTTAGAAATAACTGCCTCAAAATGCCAAAGCAGAGAAGAAACAAAATATTTGACAGAAACTTCTTCTCACTGTAGTCATTTTACTGAAAGGTATAAATAACATATTTGATCTTTCTCTATTCCGCAGAAGGAAGAAAAATGTGATAGAGAAGTATTCAGGAGGAACAGAACATAGAAAAGTGATGCAAAAGATATTGAGACAAAATATAATGACTTCCCCTTTAAAAGACCACAGTGCTCACATATGGATGAGAGAATTTTGGCATTCCTGGTGATATGAGTTTACTGCTTATTTGGAAAATATTTTGAAGGGAATTTTTACCAAAACGGAGAGATTTCTGGACTAGCAATTGTAAACAGACTTGATTAAACAAGAGAATGGACTTGATTAAGCGTAATGATGTATGTAAACATTTATGTTATCAAGTAAGGACCCAATTAACAAATATTCCTACTTCTTCTCTTCTTCTTTATTTTTAAAAAATTATTTTCTCTAGAACCTCTGATCTTGTACAAAAAGTATTGTTTGGGTGTTAAACAAAACTTTTTTTCGTATCCTTATTCTATCTCCCCATAGCTATACGATACAGGGTAAGATACTTAAATTCTCCAAGCCTCAGTTTCTTCATTTGAAAACTGGATCCACAGGGTTATTATGAGGCCTTCACATGACACGTATGTGTGGAAAATACATACTAAAATGTCTGTGACTGGATTACAATTATTCAATGGCACACATGTTAATAAGGAAATAGATTGCTCAGAAATTAATTTACATTAAACCACCTATTTAGTCTCCGTGAGGTTGAAGGAAAGATTCAGGATCTCATGACAGACCTTGAACCAGCCAGAACTATCCAGCTAAGCCACTCAAATTCTTAGCCCACAACTCACTGTGAGATAATAAATGTTTGTTGCTTTAAGTCAGTAAATTTTGGGGTAATTTGTTATACAGCAATATATAACTAATACAAATCTCTTAAAGGATGTTCATCATGTTTCCGAATGTAAATGACTACAATTTGTGGATATGTTAAAGTTACCAGTGAAAAAAAGGCCTAGATGATTAATGAAGTGATGTAGGTATGAGGAACGGGATGATAATTTGAGAATATAAATAAAACTGTCTTCAAGGATATAGATTAACCCCTCTTGCTATTGTTTGTATGTTTTATTTCAATAGCATTTCAAAATAAGGGTGTTCTTTCAGTAAAAGAAGTATCTTTTGACAAAAGATGCGGTTTATGTTACATGAATGATATTTTTGATGGTCAAAAGGAAGTGTCAAATCCTAGTAGTCAAAGAGCCAGGCACATATCTGCAGTCAAAGTCAGATTTATTTAGTAGGCTGTAGCAAATGAGGACATACCCCACATGAAACCTTGGGGCACCTCATAATGGTGATTTAAGAGGGGCTGTTTATAGGTGTGGACTTGTGCTTGATATTTCCAAGGGAGATCATGGACTCCTGTCTTGGATAGGGTCTTGTCAAGAAGAAGGAGCAGTTTAGTAATTAGATTCTCAGTAATCTTTTTTCATGAGGTAGGGTAGTAATGCTGGCCTGGGGACATCACTGATAAAAAAAGCAAAAATCACTTACAAAGAGGGGTCATTAGTCCTATTTTCAGTTGTGGTGGGTCCTTCTGTGTATAAACACTGTTTACTTGACTTTGTCCGTGTCCCATTGGAGGCACTCTTTTACTAGCAGTGCTAATTTTCACTTTCTCAAAAGGATAGTGTGACACAACCATGAAGTGAGGAGTTTTAAGAGCCAGCCAGCATAGGTCCACTGGATTGGTGCATACTTTTACCTGACTTCTGATCAGCTGAAATAGTAAAGCAAGACAAGACCTTAGAAATCATTATTTATGGATGGGGAGACTGGAGCTTAGGGAAATGGTGATTAGCTCAAGATCACTCAGGCGGTTTGTACCAGAGGGAGGATTATAACCTAAATCTCCAACAATTCGCCCAGGACCCTTCACATGAAATGAGTCCACCCTCATACTCACAGTGACTGAAGCATCAGGGTCAGATATGAAGTGCTTGAAAGTGATCTGTTGCTGATCAGAGTTAAAATACTGAAGTGGTTGGTGCTCTATAACCATTTTCACACTGTAAAAATTTCAAACATACTGTCAAAATAAAATTCTCTCTTGAATTCCCTTCAATTCCCTCTCTCATCCCTACCACCATATAATTTTCTTATGAGTTCATCCCATATGGATATAAACGTGCATTTGACTGTTATATAAATGTAATAATATAGTAGTACATATTGTTTTGCAATTTGCTTTCCCCCCGATTAATAACACATCTTAGAGATTGTTCCGTATCAGTATTCATGAAGTCTGGAAACACAGACAGCATTATTATTTTACAGAGTGAAGATGTCCTTGATTATATTCTACATATTTTTCCACATCTCCAAGCTTTATGTACACTCTATAAATAGACCTACCTTTTTTCTTATATTAAAATAGATAGCTAACCATTTAATTAAAACATTCACAAGTACTTTCATTCAAAAATTATCTTGAGTTGTAAAGGTATGTGGATACATAACTAATGTGCTATGTATTGTTCATGGGAATTGGTAGGCTATTTTTCCCATGGGTCATGAGAAAAATGAGAAAAAAAATAGATAGTTTGAATATTGCTTATCTTAGTCAGTTGGAATTGCTATAACAAAATACCATAGACTGGGTAGCTTATAAACAACAGAAATTTATTTCCCATAGTTCTGGAGGCTGGAAAGTCCAAGATCAGGGTGCCAGCATGGGTGGGTGGGTGAGGGCCCTCTTCCTGGATGTATCTCCTGGTTGTATCCTTACATGGTGGAATGGGTCAGAGACCTCTGTGGAGTCTCTTTTGTGAGGCACTACAAGATTAATACAATTAATTAGGCTCCACCTTCATGGCCTAATTACCTCTCAAAGGCCCTGCCTCCTAATACCAGCACATCTGGCATTAGGATTTCAACATATGAATTTTGGGGGAACAGAAACAGACCACAGCACTGCTACATTATATCTTTCTGTCATATAAACTTATCTCTGCATTTCCAATTATTGATCTTCAAGGTACAGTCCACAAAATCCTGATCATAAAGAAATATAATAATAAAATATCAAGTAGCAGTTTGAGAAAGACACACAAAACATGATATCATAGTTTTGATTTCCAAAAGCTTAAATGCTCCGCTATTGAACACAGCACCAGTGAGGGAATTTTCCATTTGTCCCTTGGGAGCTTGTTATATCATTGTTGTGCTGTATTTGGGTGAAGCAGTTTAACCTAATCCATCTCACCCGTGGAATCATTTTACAGCCCTCTAGGCTTATTTTACTGTATTTACATTCCTTTTCTGAACCTAGAAACAAGAGTAAAGCCAGCCAGCAGAACCAAGCCTCTAACCTTTGAAGTCCAGATTTTATGTTTTTATTTCATTTTTCTTCATCCACCTCATGTACTTCATTATTAATCCAAAATACTTTGTCCTTCTACATGTTTCTTTATTTCTTACACAATGATGATTTCATAGAAAGAGATCTTTTATAAAGTATGTGGAATTAATTACATCATGGAATTTTAATAATTTCTTCTTCATTTGCTCCCGTATTTGACTCTACATTATGCTTCATTATAAAGCAATTAAGCTTTAAAATGGATAAAATACAGAAGTAGATAGTGTAGCATTACGTCATTTAATTTAGGGTGTTTAATGGCACATTAAACACAAGCGATTCACAATGACCATGATATACGTCAAGTAAAAAAATTGGAATAGGTACTTTTTTTGTAAATATAACCAATGAACTTCTAACTATAGCTACTTTTAATGTGTTCACTGTTCTAGAAAACTATAACATGGCAAATGTCATTGGAAACCTGCTCTATTAATAACAGCAAATCAGGAGTATTAAATTAGTTTCTCTTAGTTACTGAGATTAATATAAAAAGTCAAAAGTGCATACTACTCATATAGCTCTTTAATTAAACTGTCTATGATTACTGTGTCATAAAATGGCATGCTACATACTTTATTTAATTTGCCCATGCCACTTTATGTAAAGAAATTACCATTGTATTTGCTTTCACTAGGTACTCTCTATCCCCTGTTTCACATTTTTAAAAAAGTATTTTCTAGAGCAGCAAGTAGGTCATTGAATGTTAGGTTACAAAGGCTATGTGCCCATGCAGAAGTAGTCTACCTTAACTGACCATCAATTGCTTATAAACAGACCAGTAACTAACTGGTTAGTATCAAGCTGACTGAGTTGACTGGTTTCTCACAGAAAATGCATTGATCACAAAAATGATGAACTGACATACTGTAAACTAAGAATTAATAGTTCACTGAATTTTAGAGACAGTAAGACCTTAGATCAAGGTTTCTCAATCTCAGCACTAGTGATATTTTGAGCTGGATGATTTGTTGCTGTAGGGGCTGTCCAGGGCATTTCAGGTTATTTAGCAGCATCCCTGGCCTCTACCCACTAGAAGTACCAGCAGCACTCCTCCTCAGTTGTGACAACCTCAAACGTCTCCAGATTTTACCAAATGTGTTCTGGGGGATGAAACTGCCTCCTTTTGAGATCCACTGCCTTAGAGAATATCTGATCCAATACACTCATTTATCAAAGGAGAAAACTGAAAGCCAGGTAGATAAAACCACTTGGCAAAGATAACTGAATTATATGAACAGTATTCTAACTGAATGATCATTTAACATTATTACAACCAATTCTATACTCATATTTTATAAAGCTCATGTAAAAAGCATATTCACTTAATTTGGGGGCTACTATCTGGACTGTGAATTTGAAATAAATCTCTCTCATAATGTAGGTTTAGCAGATGATATTCTCCCAAATGAACTAAGGTTTCAGATCCAAGTGTTTTTAAGGATTTACTCCCAGGAGAAACTATTCAGGGAGTGAAGGAGGCAGGATAGAAAAGGAGAAGAGGCCCAGAAAGTGTATAATTTTTGTTGAGGTCTTAGACTCACCCTAGTTCTACAGGGGCCCTGGAGCATAAAATACACCTCAAAGTTATTTCAGCTTTGAAGTAAAGGAGCTGTTCTGTCGTTGGCTAGGGACCGTTCAGAGATTGGATGTGGGAATGTGAAATTGCTAGGCACTTCCAGTTCTCTGTACTGGGAAGGAGGCCATGGATTGTCTGGGAATTTTGCAGGGGATGGGAGGGATATAAAATTGCTAGACGTTCCTGACTCTGTGTGAACAAGGAGACTCCAATGCCCAAGGGTAATCCTCTGAAGGTCAAATATATGACACCTCAGTGGCAAGGCATGCAGAAGCCTGGAAAGGAATGCACAAAGCTGGTAAGAAGTATCTGAGAGTGTCTGGGTAGGGCATTAACAGTGTCTACTCCAGTGGTACTGTGAAAAAATCAGGGACTTTAGACAGAGAAATATATATTCAGGTTCTGGCCATGCTACTTACTGCATGAATTTATAGACCCACAGTTTCTTTATCTTTAAACTCGAGGCAATAACACCTATCTCACACGATGTTGTAGGAATTAAAATATAAAATAAATACAAAATGGAGACCACATAACAATGTTCGCTTTGGGTTTTTGTTTTGTTTTTTTGTTTTTCAGTTCATGAAAAAGCGTATCTTCCCAATTATTTAAATCTTTAAAATTTTTCCTCAATAAGGCTACAAAATTTCTTTGTAAAGATCATATAGGAGAGAGGAGAAGATGGCGGAAGAGTAAGATGCAGAGATCACCATCCTCCCCACAGATACATCAGAAATACATGTACATGTCGAACTGCTCCTATAGAACACCCACTGAACGCTGGCAGAAGGTGTCAGACCTCCCAAAAGGCAAGAAACTCCTCACGTACCTAGGTAGGGCAAAAGAAAAAAGAAATAACAGAGACAAAAGAATAGGGACGGGACCTGCACCAGTGGGAGGGAGCTGTGAAGGAGGAAAGGTTTCCACACACTAGGAAGCCCCTTCGCAGGCAGACACTGCGGGTGGCGGAAGGGGGAAGCTTCGGAGCCACGGAGGAGAGCGCAGCCACAGGGGTGTGGAGGGCAGAGCGGAGAGATTCCCGCAGAGAGGATCGGTGCCAACCAGCACTCACCAGCCCTAGAGGCATGTCTGCTCACCCGCCAGGACGGGCCAGACTGGGAGCTGAGGCTCAGGCTTCAGTCCGATCCCAGGGAGAGGACTGCGGTTGGCTGCGTGAACACAGCCTGAAGGGGGCAGTGCGCTGCCGAACAGGCAAGAGACTTTTTCTTGCCTCTTTGTTTCCTGGTGCGTGAGGAGAGGGGATTACGAGCGCCGCTTAAACGAGCTCCAGAGACGGGCACGAGCCGCGGCTATCAGCGCGGACCCCAGAGACGGGCATGAAACGCTAAGGCCGCTGCTGCCGCCACCAAGAAGCCTGTGTGTGAGCACAGGTCACTCTCCACACCGCCCCTCCCGGGAGCCTGTGCAGCCCACCACTGCCAGGGTCCTGTGATCCAGGAACAACTTCCCCAGGAGAACGCACGGTGCGCCTCAGGCTGGTGCAACATCACTCCGGCCTCTGCCGCCGCAGGCTCGCCCCGCATCCGTACCCCTCCCTCCTCCCGGCCTGAGTGAGCCAGAGCCCCCAAAGCAGCTGCTCCTTTAACCCCGTCCTGTGTGAGCGAAGAACAGACGCCCTCAGGCGACCTACACACAGAGGCGGGTCCAAATCCAAAGCTGAAACCCAGGAGCTGTGCGAACAAGGAAGAGAAAGGGAAATTTCTCCCAGGAGCCTCAGGAGCAGCAGATTAAATCTCCACAAACAACTTGATGTACCTGCATCTGTGGAATACCTGAATAGACAACGAATCATCCCAAATTGAGGAGGTAGACTTTGGGAGCAAGATATATTATTTTTTCCCCTTTTCCTCTTTTTCTAAGTGTGTATGTGTATGCTTCTGTGTGAGATTTTGCCTGTATAGCTTTGCTTTCACCATTTGTCCTAGGGTTCTGTCCATCCGTTTTATTTTTTTTTTACATTAAAAATTCTTTTTTCATTAAAAATTATTTTTTATTTTTTATTTTAATAACTTTATTTTATTTTATTTTATTTTATCCTGTTTCTTTCTTTCTATTTTTTCTCCCTTTTATTCTGAGCCATGTGGATGAAAGTCTCCTGGTGCTCCAACCAGGCATCAGGGCTGTGCCTCTGAGGTGGGAGAGCCAACTTCAGGACACTGGTCCACAAGAGACCTCCCAGCTCCACATAATACCAAACGGCGAAAATCTCTCAGAGATCTCCATCTCAACATCAAGACCCAGCTTCACTCAACGACCAGCAAGCTACAGTGCTGGACACCCTATGCCAAACAACTAGCAAGACAGGAACACAACCCCACCCATTAGCAGAGAGGCTGCCTAAAATCATAATAAGGCCACAGACACCCCAAAATACACCACCAGACATGGACGTGCCCACCAGAAAGACAAGATCCAGCCTCATCCACCAGAACACAGGCACTAATCCCCTCCACCAGGAAGCCTACACAACCCACTGAACCAACCTTACCCACTGGGGACAGATACCAAAAACAACAGAAACTACGAACCTGCAGCCTGCGAAAAGGAGACCCCAAACACAGTAAGATAAGCAAAATGAGAAGACAGAAAAACACACAGCAGATGAAGGAGCAAGGTAAAAACCCACTAGACCTAACAAATGAAGAGGAAATAGGCAGTCTACCTGAAAAAGAATTCAGAATAATGATAGTAAAGATGATCCAAAATCTTGGAAACGGAATAGACAAAATGCAAGAAACATTTAACAAGGACCTAGAAGAAATAAAGAGGAACCAAGCAACGATGAAAAACACAATAAATGAAATTTAAAATACTCTAGAAGGGATCAATAGCAGAATAACTGAGGCAGAAGAACGGATAAGTGACCTGGAGGATAAAATAGTGGAAATAACTACTGCAGAGCAGAATAAAGAAAAAAGAATGAACTGAGGACAGTCTCAGAGACCTCTGGGACAACATTAAACGCACCAACATTCAAATTATAGGGGTCCCAGAAAAAGAAGAGAAAAAGAAAGGGACTGAGAAAATATTTGAAGAGATTATAGTTGAAAACTTCCCTAATATGGGAAAGGAAATAGTTAATCAAGTTCTGGACGCACAGAGAGTCCCATACAGGATAAATCCAAGGAGAAACATGCCAAGACACATATTAATCAAACTATAAAAAATTAAATATAAAGAAAATATATTAAAAGCAGCAAGGGAAAAACAACAAATAACATACAAGGGAATCCCCATAAGGTTAGCAGCTGATCTTTCAGCAGAAACTCTGCAAGCCAGAAGGGAGTGGCAGGACATATTTAAAGTGATGAAGGAGAAAAACCTACAACCAAGATTACTCTACCCAGCAAGGATTTCATTCAGATTTGATGGAGAAATTAAAACCTTTACAGACAAGCAAAAGCTGAGAGAGTTCAGCACCACCAAACCAGCTTTACAACAAATGCTAAAGGAACTTCTCTAGGCAAGAAACACAAGAGAAGGAAAACACCTACAATAACAAACCCAAAACATTTAAGAAAATGGAAATAGGAACATACATATCAATAATTACCTTAAATGTAAATGAATTAAAGGCTCCCACCAAAAGACACAGACTGGCTGAATGGATACAAAAACAAGACCCGTATATATGCTGTCTACAAGAGACCCACTTCAGACCTAGGGACACATACAGACTGAAAGTGAGGGGATGGAAAAAGATATTCCATGCAAATGGAAATCAAAAGAAAGCTGCAGTAGCAATTCTCATATCAGACAAAATAGATTTTAAAATAAAGACTATTACAAGAGACAAAGAAGGATACTATATAATGATCAAGGGATTGATCCATGAAGAAGATATAACAATTGTAAATATTTATGCACCCAACATAGGAGCACCTCAATACATAAGGCAAATACTAACAGCCATAAAAGGGGAAATTGACAGTAACACAATCATAGTAGGGGACTTTAACACCACACTTTCACCAATGGACAGATCATCCAAAATGAAAATAAATAAGGAAACACAAGCTTTAAGTGATACATTAAACAAGATGGACTTAATTGATATTTACAGGACATTCCACCCAAACACAACAGAATACACATTTTTCTCAAGTGCTCATGGAACGTTCTCCAGGATAGATCATATCTTGGGTCACAAAACAAGCCTTGGTAAATTTAAGAAAATTGAAATTGTATCAAGTATCTTTTCCGACCACAACGCTATGAGACTAGATATCAATTACAGGAAAAGATCTGTAAAAAATACAAATACATGGAGGCTACACAATACACTAGTTAGTAACGAAGTGATCACTGAAGAAATCAAAGGGGAAATCAAAAAATACCTAGAAACAAATGACAATGGAGACACGACGACCCAAAACCTATGGGATGCAGCAAAAGCAGTTCTAAGAGGGAAGTTTATAGCAATACAAGCCTACATCAAGAAACAGGAAACATCTCAAATAAACAACCTAACCTTGCACCTAAAGCAATTAGAGAAAGAAGAACAAAAAAACCCCAAAGTTAGCAGAAGGAAAGAAATCATAAAGATCAGATCAGAAATAAATGAAAAAGAAATGAAGGAAACAATAGCAAAGATCAATAAAACTAAAAGCTGGTTCTTTGAGAATATAAACAAAATTGATAAACCATTAGCCAGACTCATCAAGAGAAAAAGGGAGAAGACCCAAATCAATAGAACTAGAAATGAAAAAGGAGCAGTAACAACTGACACTGCAGAAATACAAACGATCATGAGAGATTACTACAAGCAACTCTATGCCAATAAAATGGACAACCTGGAAGAAATGGACAAATTCTTAGAAATGCACAACCTGCCGAGACTGAACCAGGAAGAAGTAGAAAATATGAACAGACCAGTCACAAGCACTGAAATTGAAACTGTGATTAACAATCTTCCAACAAACAAAAGCCCAGGACCAGATGGCTTCACAGGCGAATTCTATCAAACATTTAGAGAAGAGCTAACACCTATCCTTCTCAACCTCTTCCAAAATATTGCAGAGGGAGGAACACTCCCCAACTCATTCTATGAGGCCATCATCACCCTGATACCAAAACCAGACAAAGATGTCACAAAGAAAGGAAACTACAGGCCAATATCACTGATGAACATAGATGCAAAAATCCTCAACAAAATACTAGCAAACAGAATCCAACAGCACATTAAAAGGATCATACACCATGATCAAGTGGGGTTTATTCCAGGAATGCAAGGATTCTTCAATATACGCAAATCAATCAACGTGATACACCATATTAACAAATTGAAGAAGAAAAACCATATGATCATCTCAGTAGATGCAGAGAAAGCTTTCGACAAAATTCAACACCCATTTATGATAAAAGCCCTGCAGAAAGTAGGCATAGAAGGAACTTGCCTCAACATAATAAAGGCCATATATGACAAACCCACAGCCAACATCGTCCACAATGGTGAAAAACTGAAACCATTTCCATTAAGATCAGGAACAAGACAAGGTTGCCCACTCTCACCACTATTATTCAACATAGTTTTGGAAGTGTTAGCCACAGCAATCAGAAGAAAAAGAAATAAAAGGAATCCAAATCGGAAAAGAAGAAGTAAAGCTGTCACTGTTTGCAGATGACATGATACTATACATAGAGAATCCTAAAGATGCTACCAGAAAACTCCTAGAGCTAATCAATGAATTTGGTAAAGTAGCAGGATACAAAATTAATGCACAGAAATCTCTTGCATTCCTATACACTAATGATGAAAAATCTGAAAGTGAAATTAAGAAGACACTCCCATTTACCATTACAACAAAAAGAATAAAATATCTAGGAATAAACCTGCCTAAGGAGACAAAACACCTGTATGCAGAAAGCTATAAGACACTGATGAAAGAAATTAAAGATGATACAAATAGATGGAGAGATACACCATGTTCTTGGATTGGAAGAATCAACATTGTGAAAATGACTCTACTACCCAAAGCAATCTAAAGATTCAATGCAATCCCTATCAAACTACCACTGGCATTTTTCACAGAACTAGAACAAAAAATTTCACAATTCATATGGAAACACAAAAGACCCCGAATAGCCAAAGCAATCTTGAGAACGAAAAATGGAGCTGGAGGAAATCAAGCTCCCTGACTTCAGACTATACTAGAAAGCTACAGTAATCAAGACAGTATGGTACTGGCACAAAAACAGAAACATAGATCAATGGAACAGAATAGAAAGCCCAGAAATAAAGCCACGCACATATGGTCACCTTATCTTTGATAAAGGAGGCAAGCATATACAGTGGAGAAAAGACAGCCTCTTCAATAAGTGGTGCTGGGAAAACTGGACAGGTACATGTAAAAGTAGGAAATTAGGACACTCCCTAACACCATACACAAAAATAAACTCAAAATGGATTAAAGACCTAAATGTAAGTCCAGACACTATCAAACTCTTAGAGGAAAACCTAGGCAGAACACTCTATGACATAAATCACAGCAAGATCCTTTTTGACCCACCTCCAGAGAAATGGAAATAAAAACAAAAATAAACAAATGGGACCTAATGAAACTTAAAAGCTTTTGCACAGCAAAGGAAACCATAAACAAGACCAAAAGACAACCCTCAGAATGGGAGAAACTATTTGCAAATGAAGCAACTGACAAAGGATTAATCTCCAAAATTTACAAGCAGCTCATGCAGCTCAATAACAAAAAACCAAACAACCCAATCCAAAAATGGGCAGAAGACCTAAATAGACATTTCTCCAAAGAAGATATACAGATTGCCAACAAACACATGAAAGAATGCTCAACATCATTAATCATTAGAGAAATGCAAATCAAAACTACAATGAGATATCATCTCACACTGGTCAGAATGGTCATCATCAAAAAATCTAGAAACAGTAAATGCTGGAGAGGGTGTGGAGAAGAGGCAACCCTCTTGCACTGTTGGTGGGAATGTAAATTGATACAGCCACTATGGAGAACAGTATGGAGGTTCCTTAAAAAACTAAAAATAGAACTACCATATGACCCAGCAATCCCAGTACTGGGCATATACCCTGAGAAAACCATAATTCAAAAACAGTCATGTACCAAAATGTTCATTGTAGCTCTATTTACAATAGCCAGGACATGGAAGCAACCTAAGTGTCCATCATTGGATGAATGGATAAAGAAGATGTGGCACATATATACAATAGAATATTACTCAGCCATAAAAAGAAATGAAATGGAGTTATTTGTAGTGAGGTGGATGGAGTTAGAGTCTGTCATACAGAGTGAAGTAAGTCAGAAAGAGAAAAACAAATACAGTATGCTAACACATATACATGTAATCTAAGGAAAAAAAAAAAGTTCATGAAGAACCTAGTGGCAAGACGGGAATAAAGACACAGACCTACTAGAGAATGGACTTGAGGATATGGGGAGGGGGAAGGGTAAGATGTGACAAAGTGAGAGAGTGGCATGGACATATATACACTACCAAACGTAAAACAGATAGCCAGTGGGAAGCAAACGCATAGCACAGGGAGATCAGCTCTGTGCTTTGTGACCACCTAGGGGGGTCGGATAGGGAGGGTGGGAGGGAGGGAGATGCAAGAGGGAAGAGATATGGGAACATATGTATATGGTAACTGATTCAGTTTGTTATAAAGCAGAAACTAACACACCATTGTAAAGCAATTATACTCCAAAAAAGATGTTTAAAAAAAATCATATACACATTGTCTTGGATATATTCCAAGGTACTTGGAAGTTTTAGTCCCGTTGCAGATGGTGTTTCTAATTTTATATTTCAGCTTTTTCCCTGATATGTAGAAATACAGTTGATTTTGTTATAAGGAATTAATATCCAGAAAACTCTTATTATTTCTCATACATTTTTCCTTATTTCTGATACATTTTTCCTTAGATTAAGTTTGGATTATTCACATACAAAATCATTTCATTTGTGAATAATGACAATTTTGTTTCATCCTGTACAATTTCAATATATTTTGTTTATAGTCTCTTAGCTTTATTATGGAGGTGAGGATCTGCCATACTATGTTGAATAGCCGCATAGAACATCATTATCTCAAATGAAAATCTCTCAAACTTTCACCAATGACTGATCATCTTTAGCAGGCTAAAGAACTTCCTTCTATTACTAGGCTGCTAAAAGGATTTTTCCTTTTTTTTTTTTATCTTGAATATATGTTCAAATTGATCAAATGCTTTCTTTCATTAAAATGATTATATGAATCTTCTTACAATAAAGCAATAATTTACATCACCTGACTTTCTAATGATAAATTAGCTTGCTTCAAGTGTTTTATTCTTTTTATATGTTGCAGGTGAAATAAACTATTATTACATCTAGGAGTTTTGCATCTATGTTCACAAATGAGATCAATCTATATGTTGGCCTTCTTGCACTTTTCTCCTTAGGTTTCTGCATCAGAAGTCTGGTAGCATGAAACTGAGTTGGGAAAAGTGCCTTGAGATTAGAGTCATTTGTTTTTCACCATTTGAGAGCACTACAAGCCATCTTTTGCTCATCATCC
This sequence comes from Balaenoptera borealis, assembly GCF_965194805.1. Taxonomy (NCBI): domain Eukaryota; kingdom Metazoa; phylum Chordata; class Mammalia; order Artiodactyla; family Balaenopteridae; genus Balaenoptera; species Balaenoptera borealis. Next base: position 31,385,050 of record NC_138881.1, on the reverse strand, counting down.
AGGCAGTGTTCCTTGCAGTTCCTGAGGGTGGGTGAGTGTTGAGGCAGCTTTACCTCTTGTTCTCCCTTACCTAGGGCTGCCAGATTTAGCAAATTAAAACTCAGAGCACCTAGTTAAATTTGAATTATTTTAATTGTCTGTAGTAATTTGCTAGGGCTACCATAACAAAGTACCACAGACTGGGTGTCTTAAACAACATAAATTTATTTTCTTATAATTTCAGAGCCTAGAAGTCCAAGATCAAGGTGGTGGCAAGGGCTGGTTTCTTGTTAGGCCTTTCTCTTTGGCTTGTAGATGGCCATCTTCTCCCTGTGTCTTCAAATTGTCTTCCCTCTGAGTATAGGTGTCCTAATTTCTTCTTCTTACAAGAATACCAGTTATATTGAATTAGGGCCCACTCTAATGACCTTATTTTAACTTAATCACCTCTTTTTAAAAACTATCACCAAATACAATCACATTCTGAGGTACTGGGGGTTAGGACTTCAACATACGAATTTTGAGAAAACACAATTCCACCTGTAACATTTTCTATGCATATACACATTGAAATAAAAAGAAAAAAAACATTTCATAGGATATACTTATACTAAAACATTATTTATTGTTTATTGGAATTAAATTACAAACACCTAAGTTATATGCCTCTTTCTTTAGTTATATTCCCCTGATCTGATGATTTACCTCTCTTTAAGAGCTCCTTGTTTCACAAAATTTGCTTATAAAATTCCTTGCAGTTTCAGTCTGTCTTCCAGTTACATTGTAGCATAGCTTTCATAGCTTTTACAGTGGTCACTTTCAACTTACTTCATTATTTTGTCCTTTGAAAATTAATTAATGAGAACATATGCTCAACATTAGCATTATGAGCTGGTATACTAAACAGGTACTGGCGTAGTTAACAATTCTGAGAACTGCTCTTCAAATTTGCTTTGTCGAATCACGTAATACCATCTTTACAGCGTAGCTCACTTTTCCATTGTTCAGGATTGTGTTGCATCTCAACTTTTTTTCTTTTTTTAATGTCATCCATTGACAAAAAAGATCATAATCATCAATCGTTATCCTCTTCTTGTTCCTGTGCTGGAAGACTATTCAGTAACATCCATGGTACTAAATCAAATTCTTCAAGTGATGAGATCCATTCCAAATGATAGTCTTGACAAATTCCATAATAATTACCCATTTCAAATCAGAATTTCTTTTCATGTTCATAAGTAATGGTGTTAATCTTAAGAACAGCCTTGTCACACAAAGGGAAACATTTTTCATCAATTCTTTCTCTAACACATTCAACAAGTTCCTTTAATCAATGGAGTACTTTAATAACTGCTTGATCTTCTTTCAATGCACATAATCCTAATGCTAGATAAATATTGATAACTATGAACAAGAAATAAGTAGACTTTGCTCTGTGGCTTATTTAAGAAGTCAACAAGAATGGGGGGGGGGGCGTCCTTTCTTCAGAATTAAAGTATCACTGCTTCAAATAAACTGAAGATTCTTTCACCTGCATTTGTTTAAGAGAGCCAGTGGATATTTGAATGCAAACTGAAGAATTCTGAATGCTAACAAAATCACCAAAATCCTTTAGTAATTCAATTCAAAGAATATAAATGCTGAAGTAAGAATCATTTTATGATTATTACTTCAATTTCAACAAAAAGGACATCAGGTGCTGTTTGAATTGCATTATGTAGAATATGGGCAATACAGCCAACATAGACTCATGCATGCTTTATGTCAACTTTAGCCCCTTTAATTCAGTAACTCCTAACTAAAAAAAAAAAAAAAGGAACTCTGCAAAAATTTGCTACCGTTTCTGAAGTCACATTTGCAAAGGACTTTACTCACAATAACTTTATAAGAAAGCCTTTTTTCACAATAGAAAGGCTTTTTTCACAATAGAAAACTATTTCACAAGCGAAGGAAAAAGGTATTGTTATTACATGCATCTGTGGCCATGACGTAAAAAGGTGAGGAATTTAGATCTTTGATAATCTCTGTAATGTAAATTAAGCTATTTTCATTATTGTAGTAGATCTAATCGTGGCACTTGAAAATTTGCTTCCAACTTTAAGTGAAAGATTGATGATGATATACAGTGTAGAAGGTCATTTTAATTTCTGCTGTGATTTTATCTTCGTAATCTGAATGTCTCTTAAACAAAAAGAGTACATTATCTTTTTTTTAATGTCACTGTTACTAGTTGATGGAATCAAACAGCTAGCATGCTCAGCTGTAGTATATTTACTGGTTTATAACTGATTTTCCACAATTTTCTATATTGAATGAACAGCTGCATACTGCACAAAAATCTTTGAAAGGACTTGTTTCTCATTTAATAAAGTTGCACTGTTCATAAAATTCGTCACGACATTTACACTTGTGTTTGGGCATTTCGAGGTTCAAATGTACACAAAAGAAAATACATGAAAAAAGACTGAATTTGAAAATCTCAGGGCCACAGTCAGTGTGTTCGTCACCCACAAGTCCGAACAAGTTAGTAACAGGAGCTGAATGGTTGAAAGGGCTGTGAACTCAGGAACTATGAATAAACTGAACTTGATATTTGATGCAAAAATACCCCTCCCGTTTCCTTATAGGGGGAGCAGTACTTACCAGGCGCAGTCTTCCAGAACAAAGCCAGAGCCTATCCTATACAAGGTTTTGGTTAGCTTGGGGATTCAAGCATTGCCGAGCACTTAGAAGCGGGAGTGTTTAGAGACTGACAGACTTTCAGTGGCGGCACTAGAATACGGCTGCTACGGGCCCGCTGACTTCCAGAAGCGCGGCTTACCTGACAGAGGAACTTGCTGATTGGACGCTGTCTGGAAATGTGAGGCTGTTGCTGATTGGCTGATGTTCAGGACTGTGTGGGTGGGGGTATCACTGATTGGCTGACACCCAGGATGGGGCTCCTGGGGATATCACTGCCCGGCTGATTTTCAGAAGCCTGGTGCTGTCGTTGATTTGCTTTCAGAAGCTTAGGTACTGCAAGAGAGGCAGTCACTGACAGCTGATTCTACTGATCCTACATCTAATTAATGGTGGTTACCTGTTCACAACTTGGGACTATGGCCAAAAAAAGCTTTTTCTTTCGTGAAAATTTCCTTTAATTCTAAATACTGCCCCCCGCCCCCGCCCCTGGCACCCCTTTGGCTCTTCCCTCAGCCAAACCTGCAGGAGAGACCAGATCTTTATTTGTGGAGGTATGATTTTCAGCTAGTGTCGCCTTAAGTGATTTAATCGCCAATTACTGTGGTTGAAAAACAGCTCTAACTGCTGAATTGTTGTAACTTATTGAAAAAAGCTGAATACAGGACATTTAGGGTGTCCTGACAAAGCCAATATAGAATGCAGGACAAAGTCACATCGAGGATGTGTCCTGTGTGTTCAGGACGGCTGGCAACCCTAGATGAAGTCCATGCCTGAGGCAGGGTCTTCTAGCACCAAGCTTTCCCAGCAGTGTTCAGGCAGCACCCAAGAGTTCTGTGGGTGTCAGGGCCCACTGTCCTCAGCGGGAAGAAAGGGCTGTGGGCTTGCAGTCCCCACTTTACCCAGACTGCTCGGCCTTCCTTATGTTCATGGATCGGATTTCTGGGGAAAGCTTCAACTGGAATGAGTGGGCTCATATCTAAAATTTTGACAATCACAGTCTCCCGGTTAGATAAAAGATATGTCATGAAATTCCAACTTCCAGGGACATGGGCCCAAGACTGCCTCCAGTCCTTTGCTCTCTATGTCATGAGAAACTTGAGCTACTGCAGAGTTGCCAGCTGCCTAGAACAGACACATTAGTTAGAGCAGATAACTGTCTGTGTATTGTGGGTGTAAGCTTAGCCTTGAACAAAGGCTATCAAGAGTAGAAGACACCTGAGAGGGCGGATCTGAGATTGAAAATTCATGCTATATAACTTTTTATATACTATAAGCCACAAATACACAGGCATGGGCAATTTATAGGCAAAGGCACAAGTACATGCTTAAAAAAGAGAGCTACAGGAAACACAGGAAAACTTTCTCTTACTGATGGTTTTCTGGGTGAGTACTTTCTCCCTTTAAACTCTTCCCTGGACTTATTAAGTTTTGTGTAATTTTGGTTTCCAACAGTGTTTGCAGGGGAGGAGACAGAATATAGGCCACTATATGCACAATACTTGATTTTACCTCCACCCATGGCCTCACATGACCTCTCCAGATGCAGCCAGGGACCCTCTCCCGATAGCCAGGACTATGTTTTCTACTGCCCACTGGACGTCTCCACCTGGACAGCCTGCAGAACCTCACCATATGTGGCCCACACTGACCTCATCCACCACACCCTCCTTCGTCTCTACCTCCAACTCACATTGCCACCAACTCTTCCTCCTCCTTTATCCTCAGTCTCAGCTAAGAGGAAGAGCTTCTACCTAGTCAGCTAACCTTCAGAACTCAGGGTCATTACAGACTCTCTCCCACCCTTTCACATAGTCCCCAACTCCTAAAACTCAATCTGTCTCCTCCTCACCATCCTCACATCTACAGCCTGAATCAAGTGCCTTGCCATCTCCTTTTGTTCTGTTTACTTAGTGTTTGCCTTCAGCATAAGTTCAATAAGTGCTTTCCAGGTGAATCAATGACTCAGAGTACCAGAGGTAACATTCACTGATTCAAAATAATCCTGGTAGGGTCTCTGCCTCCACAGAGGAAACCCAAAGTGTTACAACTCCTTACCTAACTTGAGAATTCCCATGGGTGTCTCCTTTCCAAGCCCTAACACCCTCATCTTGGAGGTGGGGATGCTGCCAACAGGATGGTACATAATGCTTCCCTCTTTGGACCTCACATATCTCCATAATCTCCTGTCAGTTTAATAAGGAAGTGTGCCATCTCTATAAGTGCACCACACACTCTGCAAACGTCTGACCCTTTCCCAATCCCCTATCCAAGGCAGTATCTAGTCGCAACACAGGCCAGCAAACACAGCCCCAGGACACTTACCTCTGCTATGCCAAAAATTCAGGAAGCATAGAAGGCAGTCTGGGTTTAAGGATACCCCCTGATTGTTTTTTAAGACATGTCCATACCTAGCCTCTTACAGTCACTGAGCTAACTAGCCACTAAGGCATCCCCCCTCCAATTTCCCCCTCCTTGAAATTGTATATCCGTTTCTACTACGCATGGTACTCATGGTCTGCCTCAACTGTCTGCCGTCATTCACTAACCCCATCCATTTACAAAGCCCCATCCTCAGTAGAGGAGGTACACTGCATACAAGGTAAGAAATAGCTGTCTCCAGGAGACATAAAGATAGTTCCCAGCCCAGTTACGTTGGTTGTTTGCTTACACAGTGATCTCCATGACCTTGCCCCATTTGCCTCTTAAGGGGGAGGCCTTGGTTTTTGACCACCAACGTATGCTCACTCATTGCTGTCTCTTTTCAGTGGCTAGTCTCAAATATGGCACCCCATTAAAATCCTACTGCAAACGTCAAAATGGTTACATGGTTTCAAAAACTTCTCTTACTTCAGGTTTACATCCCAGGAACTAGTATGTTCTGTGCCAAGAAGCCCATAGGAGATTGACCATGTACCTAAACTTCACTGTTCAAAGAGAACTTTACATAGAAGGGGCTGTTGCTATCAGAGGGATCCCATAGTAAATGTCAGCCAAGAATGCTTGCAGGAAGTTGGAATACTCTGTCAGGGAGAAGGAAGGTGGTTCTGGGCTGTCTGTTCTACTGGGATCAGGATGCAATGTTCAGAGGAGGATGCAGTGAAGGGCTGGTCAGCAGATCAGGTTACAGAGTTAGCCAGGAAGGCACACTGGGGAAGACCCAGGGGAAGGGAGCTGTAATGTGGGAAAGTGTTGGGACTGAACACACGTGCCAGCTACTGATCAGAGGCAGCTCTCAAGGAACCTTGGTGTTGAGGTAACAGCACCCTGGGCAAATGAATCCAACAAACAATCTCCAAATTGTGTTTGATTCTCATTTTCACATCCTTTCTTTATACCCACTTTTAGTACTTTGGCTACAAGGTACTTTTTATCCCCTGAGAGGCATTATGGAGTAGTAAGAAATGAGTTAACAGACAGAATGGTGACCTCAGGCTAAGAGGAGTGGAATAGCATGGGCTCTAGAAGAATTCAAACCAGAGGTCTAGTTCCAACTCTGTCACATATTAGGCCTGTGAACTTGGGAACATTCCCAAGCTCTCTAAGCCTCGTGTTCTTCATCTGTGAAAGGGTTTTGTATGTAGGACTGTTAGAATGTATGTATTGTATGTAAAGCCCCTGGTACAGGGCATGGTATGCAATGGGTTTTTAATGATGGCAGTTATTATTATGATTATTTTAACCCCAGAAACTAGCACTTTCCCCTCTGGGATTTATTTATCCAGCAGATGTCAGAGAATATGCCCTGCTCTGGGACATGGCACACCAAATCAGCCAAAATTGCTGCTTACCAAGAAAGCCTTACTAAATCTTCTTTATTAGGGGATGCATTATTTAATTTGGGTTTGGGGGAGTATTTCCCAACTGGATCCTAGAACTTGTGTCAAGGACCAACTCCTTCCCTCCCTCCCAGTTGCCCTTCCAACAGTCCATCCCTATTTTCATTCACTTGCCTCCTCCAAAAATACAGGCCTTGCTTAGATTTTGCCAAATTTTACTGAACATAACCTATTTAAAATGTCCCTTGAATGGTGCGGACACTGCACCTCCCAGCCCAAGGCAAAGAGTGCCAGCCCAGTGGCCTCTAGGTATCTCAGCTCAAGAAAGTATCACCTTTATTTCTCACAAACTCCTTGTTCATGATAATCATAAAATGCCTAATTTGTGTACTATGTTCAACTGCATTTGGACAATAATGCAAGGTATCTTCTTCCATTCTTATCCCAGGAGGGATCTGGTTTACCCATGATCCCAAAGTAACTGGTAAGAACAGTTTTCCATTCCATTCCAAGTCTCTCAACTCTGAGACACACCCCTGGCTCACCACTTCCCCAGCCTCATCTAGTGTATCATAGAGCTCAATTAACATATACACACTACTATATATAAAATAGATAACTAACAAGGACCTACTGTATAGCACAGGGAACTCTACTCAATATTCTGTAATGACCCATATGGGAAAAGAATCTGAAAAAGAATGGAGATATATATATATAAAACTGATTCACTTTGCTGCACATCTGAAACTAACACAACATTGCAAATCAACTATACTCCAATAAAAATAAAAAATTAAATTAAATTAACTCCCAATGGAGTACTTGCAGTTTCCCAAGGCCTCAGCCTGCCTTGTCTCAGGACATTTATATTTGACAGCTCTCATATGGACTCCCCAGCTCCTGATTCCTTTTTAATTTTTCTTTTGGTATTAAAGGATATCCACCATTGTCTTTACATGATTCCTGCTCCTAGGCTCTAAAATTCTATGGGTGGGTAGTAAGTCTTGTTTATCTGGGCATGCTCAGTACTAACACAGTGCTTTCCAAAGAGCACATGCTGATTTAATGTTTGGGGAATAAATGAGCCATTGTACACGAGGTCTAATTTATTAAGATTTATTTCTCTTACATTCTTAAACAAGATAAGCAAAGGCATATATATGTCATCTAATTTTACAGAACAGCAGATTAAACAGGATAAGGGAAGCCAAGAATTGACCATCTTTTAGTTTTTTCTTGATCCCAACTATTTTACTGCTGAGTTCTTTGACAGTGCCAAGGAAATGCCTATTCTAATGTCATGTTATCTTTTCCAGATCACAAAAGAAGATGGTCAGTTTTACAATTTGTTTTACAAACAAACTTGTATTCTTAAATTCCATAAATAGCAATAAATGTATGACCAATGTCATTCATAAACTTAGATTCTGAAGCTAATGAAATGTTATATTAAAAGGAACATATGAAAACTAACTCACTCCAAAAAGAAAATAAACCTCCATGTTAACTATATAGAAGAGGGACAGAAAGTATACAGTTTCCCAACAGCCACACTCCAGCTCTCAACTACTTAGGAAGTTGACTGCTCTCTTCAATGACAAAGTGAAGAATTGGCCTCAGACCTCACTAGGGGTGGGAGGAGCTACTGGATATGGCACTGGAACGTTTCCTGGCCATGGCAGCACTGCCAGCCCTGGTTGCAACTCTAGCTGAGGCTCTCTCTACTTCATCTCTCAAAGCCTCCTCATACTGGGATGGGAAGCAAGTAGGGTCAGATCCATGGATCTTGGTCAAAAACTCTAGCAATTTCATTTTGCTGGCTTCAGCATGGGCTCTTGGACCCCACAGGAATTCATAGCGTGGAGGATTGCTACTGGGTACCTGGCGGTACTCCAGGTACTTTTCTCTCACTAAATCTTGGGTGATAAGCTTCCTGGGCTCCCCAAAGATAAAATGCCTCCTCCCAGAATATAAGTCCATCATATTCAACACTTTCCAGATCTCCTCCTCAGTGGCATGATTGCCCTTCATGAAAATCACACCCAGGATAACTATCAGGAGGCCAGTCTTGGGCGTGCCCTCGTCACCACTGAGCCTCACATCATAGGTGAGGCCTAGTTTGTTGACGAGGGCATAGCTGTGGCTGCTGGGATCCACTTCCTTCACATCAATACCAAGGACCAGCCCTATGCACTCAGAGGCTCTCCTGAGGATCTCAAGGAAGTCATCCTTGTACTCTTTGATAACCTCATCAATCATGTCTGCCTTTGTGATCAGCTCTCTCATTTGATACTTTCTCAGCAGGAACTGCACCAACAAAGTCACCTTCTCATCTAGAGGGTCTGTGGGCAAGTCCTCAGTTTCTGACAGGGGATTTGAAGAAGCTGACCCAGCCTCCTTTTCCTGGCTGCTGGAGCACTCCTCTGATTTGCTTGATGAGATGGTTGCAATGACAATGTAAGATAAGTAGGTACTCTGAGGACTGTGGGGAGTGCTGGGTGCCCCAGCAGCCAGAGCCTCCTTCAAATCGCCAGGCATTAGAGGATGGGAGGAGGAGGGAGAGGTCTCCTCCACAGCCTCGGAGACCTGTGCAGCCTCCAGGCCCTGGGGTTCACTGAGGGCATGGTGTTGTTCCTGCATGCAGTGTGGAATCTCTTGACCCTGAGACATGTTCACTCTGGTCGGTGGCAGCAGGCAGGAATGTGGGCAGGAGAGTGGGTACAAGAGGACCACAACCTAGGGAGAAAGGGAGGATGTGAGTGGCCTCATCTGTTAACTCAACTGTGGCAGCTCCGAAAAGAGTGCCTTCCATCCATCTTTTCCTGAGGGCAGTACTCGAGCCTCACAGGTCTCCTGTCCTGAACTGTAGGAAGCAAAGGAGAGAGCGAGAAGGCTCTTCAGGGTGCAGCCAGCCAACCTAGCCCAAGGCTTCCTAAAGCTGATAACAGGGCAGGTGGGGTCAAGCTCTGTGGGATCCCTTCTGTTCTGCGGTGGGTGGTCCCCTCCGTCTTTGTTCAGAGTCCTCACTGTGATCCCAGGGAGTATCTGGGACTCCTTCCTCTACTGACCCAAGGATTGTCACCTCAAAAAGAGGCTTAAATCTTCTTGAGACACTTGACTTACAACGAAGAAAGGAGGTGCCTCACACTGACAGCTTTTTTCAGAGCCTCTCAGCCAGGAAGTCACAGAGGAGACAGACAGGGGAGAGAAGTGAGGGGCCGCTCATTGGGCCATACCTGCCTGGGCCTCCCAGAAGTGACAAAGGAGCACAGCTGTCTGTTGGGGCTCTGTTGTTCTGATGTGTGTGGTCCCCACAATCCTCACTAAAGGTCATGACTTTTGACCTTGACAGAGACTGAGACACCTCTCTCTGTTAACTTGAGACAACAGCCCTCAGATTCCCAAAACCAAAATCAGAAAGCACGGAAGTCTGACAACTATTCCAGGGCCTACCTACCCAGTCTGACAACAGGGACAGGGTTCTATGGGGCCCCCACTGTTCTCCAGGGTGTGATTCCCCCAGTCCCTGCTCAGCATCTTAACTTGATTCCTGGCAGGGCCTGATTACTTGGGGCCACACCTCTCAGAACAATATCGTCATCATCCTCATACCCCAAAAGTCAGAGGAAGTCACTCCTGGCCAGCTCCTCCTCCTCCTGGGACTCACAGAAGAATTCTGAGGACCCTTCTCCATCCTGGGGAAGAAATCTCCTCAGTCCCACTCAACATCTTACCTTGACTCCCGGCAGGGTCTGAGGCTCCTCCCTCCGCTCACCTGAGGCAGCAGTCCCCAGAACAGGCCTCACTTTCCTGCAAACCCAAGGTGGAAGTCAGGGAGCAACTCAGTCTGACAGTTATTCTCGCGGCGCCGAGGGCTGGAGCCGGGGGGCCGCACTTTTACCTGCAGCGTCCCCTCTATTCTGCGGAGCTGGTCACCTCATTCCCCTTCCCCACCTTCCCTTGAAACTCCCCCGTGCCAGGGCCTCCTCCCTCTGCTGACTCGTGGCCACGCCCCGAGCAGCCCGCGCTGCCCTCAGATTACTGAGGCCCTAGTTAGTTACTCGGGGGGCTCCCCGGGATTACAAAAGGGACGGGGCTTTACTCAGCGGGCCGCCCCTTTCTTCTGGGGTGGTTAGTTCCCTCGTTCAATGTCTTCACCTTAACACTCGACCACTCCCAGGGCGCCTCCTTCCGCGAAGAGAGCCCTCAGCTTTCGATATCTGCCTTCGCCAACCGTCCTCCCGGAAGTCAGGGGGTGTTCCTTCCGCTCTGCTCCCCCTCGCCTCCTCCCCCCACGCCAAGTGGTGCCTGGCTCTCGCGAGGCCGACAGCAGGCGTGAGGTTCTGTGGGGCTCCTTATATTCTGGGGTACTTAACGCACTCGGTGTCTTCACCCAGAATCACTGCAGGAGCAAGGATTCCTCCCTCCGCGGAGCTGAGGTTGTACCCCATACACCAAGACCCTCACCCGGGTCAGACTCGCGAGAGGACGAAGTCAGAGGGAGCCTCTGTCTAATAGTCATCCCGGAGCTCCCCATCGCCAACGTGGTGGCGGAACTCTTAGAGTGCCCTCCATTCCTCAGTTCTGACTCAGTGTCTTACCCGGGGCTTACATGGCCTGAGGCTCCTCCCTCTGTTAACCTGAGGCTGCACCTCCTCAACTCAAGGACCTCCATCACTACCTTTAGATTCCTGAGGCCATTTCTAGCCACCTCTGCTGGGAGTCTTCCAAGCTTGACAACAGGAGCAGGCTCTGTGGGGTCCCTCTCTTCTGGGGTAAGTGGTTCCCACAGTTCTCACTTAGGGTCCATATCTTGGCTCCAGTCTTTTTAATTAATTACTTCCTAGACGATGCCACCTCCTTGCCAATCTCTATGCATTTGCCCCCCCTGTGTGACTCTCATACAGACTGAGTCCAAGTTCAGGCTGGATGCTGGGTGGTGAAGATGAAGCACCGTGAATTTAAAAAACAGAAACATAAACAAAACAAAACAAAAGTCACCTTCCCATTGGGTCCCTTCTCCAGCCAGTTGGAAACCTTTTCTAAAAGACTTAACTTTCTATAGGAAAGAGCCTTGTATAGACACATTGCTAAGTGGTCTTGCCACTCCCATTGGAAACACTGTATCACTTCATATAATCATGTAGTGGAGGAGTGCTAAGAACCAGCATGGGCCCACTAGGTTAATGTGGGCCAGACCCAGTTGCCGCCTGACATCTGATCACTGGATAAATAATTAAAATAAGCAGGAAAGAACCTTAGAAATTGTCATTTTATGGATGAGGAGCCTGGAGCATAGGGAGGTGCTGAAATGTTTTGCAAGTGATTTGCTACTGATGAGAGTTAAAGTACTAAAGTGGTGCTCTATGACTGTTCTCACTGCACACATTTCAAACAGTACACTCAAAACAAAATTCTGTCTTGCCTTTTCAATCCTCTCTGTTACCTGCACCACCATATAACCTTATTATGAATTAATTTTGTATGGATATAATTGTGCATTTGCTTTACATAAACGAAATTTAGGTAAATAACATAAATGTGATAATAAAGTACATATTGTTTTGCTATTTGCTTTTTCCTCTAATTAATAATCCGTACTGAAGAGTGCTGCATATCAATCTTCAGTGTCCCTAAATTTTGAAAAACAGATATTATTTTATTGTTATTTGCAAATTGAAGATGTCTTTGATAGCATTCTACAGTGTCTATATTTCTTTTTTTTTAATTTTTATTTATTTATTTTATTTATTTTTGGCTGTGTTGGGTCTTCATTTCTGTCCGAGGGCTTTCTCCAGTTGCAGCAAGCGGGGGCCATTCTTCATCGCGATGCGCGGGCCTCTCACTATCGCAGCCTCTCTTGTTGCGGAGCACAAGCTCCAGACGCGCAGGCTCAGTAATTGTGGCTCACGGGCCTAGTTGCTCCGCAGCATGTGGGATCCTCCCAGACCAGGCCCTGAATCCGTGTCCCCTGCATTGGCAGGCAGACTCTCAACCACTGAGCCACCAGGGAAGCCCTACAGTGTCTATATTTCTAGACTCTATAACTGGATTACATATAGATTTGCCATTTTTCTTTTATTTAAAAAGTAAAAGAGGAGAGGAGAAGATGGCGGAACAGTAAGACGCGGAGATCACCTTCCTTCCCACAAATACATCAGAAATACATCTACACGTGGAACTGCTCCTATAGAACACCCACTGAATGCTGGCAGAAGACGTCAGACCTCCCAAAAGGCAAGAAACTCCCCCACGTACCTGGGTAGGGCAAAAGAAAAAAGAAATAACAGAGACAAAAGAATAGGGACGGGACCTGCACCTCTGGGAGGGAGCTGTGAAGGAGGAAAGGTTTCCACACACTAGGAAGCCCCATCGCGGGCGGAGACTGCAGGTGGTGGAGGGGGGGAAGCTTTGGAGCCATAGAGGAGAGCGCAGCCACAGGGGTGCGGAGGGCAAAGGGGAGAGATTCCCGCACAGAGGAGGGGTGCCGACCGGCACTCACCAGCCCGAGAGGCTTGTCTGCTCACCCGCCGGGGCGGGCGGGGCTGGGAGCTGAGGCTCGGGCTTCAGTCGGATCGCAGGGAGAGGACTGGGGTTGGCGGCGTGAACACAGCCTGAAGGGGTTAGTGCACCACAGCTAGCCGGGAGGGAGTCCAGGAAAAGGTCTGGAGCTGCCGAACAGGCAAGAGACTTTTTCTTGCCTCTTTGTTTCCTGGTGTGCAAGGAGAGGGGATTAAGAGCGCTGCTTAAAGGAGCTCCAGAGACGGGCGCGAGCCGCGGCTATCAGCGCGGACCCCAGAGACGGGCATGAGATGCTAAGGCTGCTGCTGCCGCCACCAAGAAGCCTGTGTGCAAGCACAGGTCACTCTCCACATCTCCCCTCCCAGAAGCCTGTGCAGCCCGCCACTGCCAGGGTCCCATGATCCAGGGACAACTTCCCCAGGAGAATGCGCGGGGCGCTTCAGGCTGGTGCAACGTCACGCTGGCCTCAGCCGCCGCAGGCTCGCCCCGCCTCCGTACCCCTCCCTCCCCCCGGCCTGAGTGAGCCAGATCCCCCGAAACAGCTGCTCCTTAAACCCCGTCCTATCTGAGCGAAGAACAGACGCCCTCAGGTGACCTACACGCGGGTCCAAATCCAAAGCTGAACCCCAGGAGCTGTGCGAACAAAGAAGAGAAAGGGAAATTTCTCCCAGCAGCCTCAGAAGCAGTGGATTAAATCTCCACAAAAAACTTGATGTACCTGCATCTGTGGAATACCTGAATAGACAACGAATCATCCCAAATTGAGGAGGTGGACTTTGGGAGCAATATATATTGTTTTTTCCCCTTTTCCTCTTTTTTTTTTTTTTTAAACATCTTTATTGAAGTATAATTGCTTCACAATGGTGTGTTAGTTTCTGCTTTATAACAAACTGAATCAGCTACACATATACACACGTTCCCATATCTCCTCCCTCCTGCATCTCTCTCCCTCCCACCCTCCCCATCCCACCACCCCAGGCGGTCACAAAGCACTGAGCTGATCTCCCTGTGCTATGCGGCTGCTTCCCACTAGCTATCTATTTTACATTTGGAAGTGTATATATGTCCATGACACTCTCTCACTTCGTCCCAGCTTACCCTTCCCCCTCCCCGTGTCCTCAAGTCCATTCTCTAGTAGGTCTGTGTCTTTATTCCCGTCTTACCACTAGGTTCTTCATGACTTTTTTTTTTCCCTTAGATTCCATATATATGTGTTAGCATACTGTATTTGTTTTTCTCTTTCTGACTTACTTCACTCTGTATGACAGACTCTAACTCCATCCACCTCATTACAAATACCTCCATTTCATTTCTTTTTATGGCTGAGTAATATTCCATTGTATATATGTGCCACATCTTCTTTATCCATTCATCTGTCGATGGACATTTAGGTTGCTTCCATGTCCTGGCTATTGTAAATAGAGCTGCAATGAACATTGTGGTACATGACTCTTTTTGAATTATGGTTTTCTCAGGGTATATGCCCAGAAGTGGGATTGCTGGGTTGTATGGTAGTTCTATTTTTAGTTTTTTAAGGAACCTCCATACTGTTCTCCATAGTGGCTGTATCAATTTACATTCCCACCAACAGTGCAAGAGTGTTCCCTTTTCTCCACACCCTCTCCAGCATTTATTGTGTGTAGATTTTTTGACGATGGCCATTCTGACCGGTGTGAGATGATACCTCATTGTAGTTTTGATTTGCATTTCTCTAATGATTAATGATGTTGAGCATTCTTTCATGTGTCTGTTGGCCATCTGTATATCTTCTTTGGAGAAATGTCTATTTAGGTCTTCTGCCCATTTTTGGATAGGATTGTTTGTTTTTTTGTTATTGAGCTGCATGAGCTGCTTGTAAATCTTGGAGATTAATCCTTTGTCAGTTGCTTCATTTGCAAATAGTTTCTCCCATTCTGAGGGTTGTCTTTTGGTCTTGTTTATGGTTTCCTTTGCTGTGCAAAAGCTTTTAAGTTTCATTAGGTCCCATTTGTTTATTTTTGTTTTTATTTCCATTTCTCTAGGAGCTGGGTCAAAAAGGATCTTGCTGTGATTTATGTCATAGAGTGTTCTGCCTATGTTTTCCTCTAAGAGTTTGATACTGTCTGGACTTACATTTAGGTCTCTAATCCATTTTGAGTTTATTTTTGTGTATGGTGTTAGGGAGTGTTCTAATTTCCTACTTTTACATGTACCTGTCCAGTTTTCCCAGCACCACTTATTGAAGAGGCTGTCTTTTCTCCACTGTATATGCTTGCCTCCTTTATCAAAGATAAGGTGACCATATGTGCGTGGGTTTATCTCTGGGCTTTCTATCCTGTTCCATTGACCTATATTTCTGTTTTTGTGGCAGTACCAAACTGTCTTGATTACTGTAGCTTTGTAGTATAGTCTGAAGTCAGGGAGCCTGACTCCTCCAGCTCCGTTTTTCTTTCTCAAGATTGCTTTGGCTATTCGGGGTCTTTTGTGTTTCCATACAAATTGTGAAATTTTTTGTTCTAGTTCTGTGAAAAATGCCAGTGGGAATTTGATAGGGATTGCATTGAATCTGTAGATTGCTTTGGGTAGTAGAGTCATTTTCACAATGTTGATTCTTCCAATCCAAGAACATGGTATATCTCTCCATCTATTTGTATCATTTTTAATTTCTTTCATCAGTGTCCTATAATTTCCTGCACACAGGTCTTTTGTCTCCTTAGGTAGGTTTATTCCTAGATATTTTATTCTTTTTGTTGCATGGTAAACGGGAGTGTTTTCTTAATTTCACTTTCAGATTTTTCATCATTAGTATATAGGAAAGCAAGAGATTTCTGTGCATTAATTTTGTATCCTGCTACTTTACCAAATTCATTGATTAGCTCTAGTAGTTTTCTGGTAGCATCTTTAGGATTCTCTATGTATAGTATCATGTCATCTGCAAACAGTGACAGCTTTACTTCTTCTTTTCCGATTTGGATTCCTTTTATTTCTTTTTCTTCTCTGATTGCTGTGGCTAACACTTTCAAAACTATGTTGAATAATAGTGGTGAGAGTGGGCAACCTTGTCTTGTTCCTGATCTTAGTGGAAATGGTTTCAGGTTTTCACCATTGAGGACAATGTTGGCTGTGGGTTTGTCATATATGGCCTGTATTATGTTGAGGAAAGTTCCCTCTATGCCTACTTTCCGCAGGGCTTTTATCATAAATGGGTGTTGAATTTTGTCGAAAGCTTTCTCTGCATCTATTGAGATGATCATATGGTTTTTCTCCTTCAATTTTTTAATATGATGTATCACGTTGATTGATTTGCATATATTGAAGAATCCTTGCATTCCTGGAATAAACCCCACTTGATCATGGTGTATAATCCTTTTAATGTGCTGTTGGATTCTGTTTGCTAGTATTTTGTTGAGGATTTTTGCATCTGTGTTCATCAGTGATATTGGCCTGTAGTTTTCTTTGTGACATTTTTGTCTGGTTTTGGTATCAGGGTGATGGTGGCCTCGTAGAATGAGTTGGGGAGTGTTCCTCCCTCTGCAATATTTTGGAAGAGGTTGAGAAGGATAGGTGATAGCTCTTCTCTAAATGTTTGATAGAATTCGCCTGTGAAGCCATCTGGTCCTGGGCTTTTGTTTGTTGGAAGATTTTTAATCACAGTCTCAATTTCAGTGCTTGTGATTGGTCTGTTCATATTTTCTATTTCTTCCTGGTTCCGTCTCAGAAGGTTGTGCTTTTCTACTAATTTGTCCATTTCTTCCAGGTTGTCCATCTTATTGGCATATAGTTGATTGTAGTAATCTCTCATGATCCTTTGCATTTCTGCAATGTCAGTTGTTACTTCTCCTTTTTCATTTCTAATTCTGTTGATTTGAGTCTTCTCCCTTTTTTTCCTGATGAGTCTGGCTAATGGTTTATCAATTTTGTTTATCTTCTCAAAGAACCAGCTTTTAGTTTTATTGATCTTTGCTATTGTTTCCTTCATTTGTTTTTCATTTATTTCTGATCTGATCTTTATGATTTCTTTCCTTCTGCTAACTTTGGGGTTTTTTTGTTCTTCTTTCTCTAATTGCCTTAGGTGCAAGGTTAGGTTGTTTATTTGAGATGTTTCCTGTTTCTTGAGGTAGACTTGTATTGCTATAAACTTCCCTCTTAGAACTGCTTTTGCTGCATCCCATAGGTTTTGGGTCATCGTGTTTTCATTGTCATTTGTTTCTAGGTATTTTTTGATTTCCTCTTTGATTTCTTCAGTAATCTCTTGGTTATTTAGTAGTGTATTGTTTAGCCTCCATGTGTTTGTATTTTTTACAAACTTTTTCCCATAATTGATATCTAGTCTCATAACGTTGTGGTCGGAAAAGATACTTGATACAATTTCAATTTTCTTAAATTTACCAAGGCTTGATTTGTGGCCCAAGATATGATCTATCCTGGAGAATGTTCCATGAGCACTTGAGAAGAAAGTGTATTCTGTTGTTTTTGGATGGCATGTCCTATAAATATCAATGATGTCTATCTTGTTTAATGTATCATTTAAAACTTGTGTTTCCTTATTTATTTTCATTTTGGATGATCTGTCCATTGGTGAAAGTGGGGTGTTAAAGTCCCCTACTATGATTGTGTTACTGTTGATTTCCCCTGTTATGGCTGTTAGCATATGCCTTATGTATTGAGGTGCTCCTATGTTGGGTGCATAAATATTTACAGTTGTTATATCTTCCTCTTGGATGGATCCCTTGATCATTATGTAGTGTCCTTCTTTGTCTCTTGTAATAGTCTTTATTTTAAAGTCTATTTTGTCTGATATGAGAATTGCTACTCCAGCTTTCTTTTGATTTCCATTTGCATGGAATATCTTTTTCCATCCCCTCACTTTCAGTCTGTATGTGTCCCTAGGTCTGAAGTGGGTCTCTTGTAGACAGCGTACATATGGGTCTTGTTTTTGTATCCATTCAGCCAGTCTGTGTCTTTTGGTTGGAGCCTTTAATCCATTTACATTTAAGGTAGTTATCGGTATGTGTGTTCTTATTACCATTTTCTTACTTGTTTTGGGTTTGTTATTGTATGTCTTTTCCTTCTCTTGTGTTTCCTGTCTAGAGAAGTTCGTTTAGCATTTGTTGTAGAGCTGGTTTAGTGGTGCTGAATTCTCTTAGCTTTTGCTTGTCTGTAAAAGTTTTAATTTCTCCATCGAATCTGAATGAGATGCTCGCTGGGTAGAGTTATCTTGGTTGTAGGGTTTTTCCTTTTCATCACTTTAAATATGTCCTGCCACTCCCTTCTGGCTTGCAGAGTTTCTGCTGAAAGATCAGCTGCTAACCTTATGGGGATTCCCTTGTATGTTATTTGTTGTTTTTCCCTTGCTGCTTTTAATATTTTTTCTTTGTAGTTAATTTTTGGTAGTTTGATTAATATGTGTCTTGGTATGTTTCTCCTTGGATTTATCCTGTATGGGACCTCTGTGCTTCCTGGACTTGATTGAGTATTTCCTTTCCCATATTAGGGAAGTTTTCAACTATAATCTCTTCAAATATTTTCTCAGTCCCTTTCTTTTTCTCTTCTTTTTCTGGGACCCCTATAATTTGAATGTTGGTGAGTTTAATGTTGTCCCAGAGGTCTCTGAGACTGTCCTCAATTCTTTTCATTCTTTTTTCTTTATTCTGTTCTGAGGTAGTTATTTCCACTATTTTATCTTCCAGGTCACTTATCCGTTCTGCCTCAGTTATTCTGCTATTGATTCCTTCTAGAGAATTTTTATATTTCATTTATTGTGTTGTTTATCATTGTTTGTTTGCTCTTTAGTTCTTCTAGGTCCTTGTTAAACATTTCTTGTATTTTCTCCATTCTATTTCCAAGGTTTTGGATCATCTTTACTATCATTACTCTGAATTCTTTTTCAGGTAGACTGCCTATTTCCTCTTCATTTGTTTGGTCTGGTGGGTTTTTACCTTGCTCCTTCATCTGCTGTGTGTTTCTCTGTCTTCTCATTTTGCTTAACTTACTGTGTTTGGGGTTTCCTTTTCGCAGGCTGCAGGTTTGTAGTTCCCGTTAGTTTTGGTGTCTGCCCCCAGTGGCTAAGGTTGGTTCAGTGGGCTGTGTAGGCTTCCTGGTGGAGGGGACTGGTGCCTGTGTTCTGGTGGCTGAGGCTGGATCTTGTCTTTCTGGTGGGCAGGACCGCATCTGGTGGTGTGTTTTGGGGTGTCTGTGACCTTATTATGATTTTAGGCAGCCTCTCTGCTAACGGGTGGGGTTGTATTCGTGTCTTGCTAGTTGTTTGGCATAGGGTGTCCAGCACTGTAGCTTGCTTGTCTTTGAGTGGAGCTGGGTCTTAGTATTGCGATGGAGATCTCTGGGAGAGCTTTTGTCATTTGATATTACCTGGAGCTGGGAGGTCTCTGGTGGACCAATGTCCTGAACTCGGCTCTCCCACCTCAGAGGCACAGGCCTGACACTCGGCCAGAACACCAAGACCCTGTCAGCCACACGGCTCTTTCAAGAGGCAGCCACGTGAGGGAATTCAGAGCACAGGAAGTCATCAGGCAGAACTGGGTACAAGCTTTGATTCTCAGAGCTCCCATTCTCCCATCTATAAAACAGTAATGATGGTGCCCATGTCTTGGGATTGCTTACATGACCAGACTCAGACTACAGTAGGGTACAATAATAATCCACATTTTAATAAGCTCAGGAAGACACAATGTAAGTACCAGTTCTTCATCAAATTACTTTACCAGTCTCAGCCTCAGTTTCCCCTTCTAGGGTAGATGCCACTGGATGGACACTTGTGAGAAGAGCTCAGAATTATCAAGATAGTGGTCATTGGCAAGTGAAACCACAAGAGAAGAGGCCTGTGCTATGCCTTGTCCTGCTGAGTAATTTTCAGACTTCAGCTCATTCTGGCAAGAGGGCGACTGGGTTGGCGAGGCAGGACGGGCATGAGGCGTGCAGTGCTCAGCTGGTGCACAGCCTGAGGGGCCCGGTCGAAGTCCTTGGGGAAGGCCGACAGCGGCCAGGACTCCGGCCTCCTGCGGCTGCGGCCTCTTTGGGGTCTCCCTCCCGGCGTCAAGTCGTTCTCACTCCTGCTTTGGCGGCCGTGCCTTTACCCTGAGCTTCTTCACTAGGTGAGCGCTCCCTGAGGCGACACGCAGCGCGGGCTTAGCTGAAGCTTGAGAAACGGGGGCAAAGCCACCTATTCTCACTGTTTTATTTTGATTTTTCTCCCTTTTCATTGCAGACAACTTCACTTGCTTGAAGAATGCTTCTAATTCACATCTTACTGGAAAAACTATCTCTACCCCAGGATTAACTCTGGGATTAATTTTCACATCATAAATTCACATCATATACATATATACGTATATATGTATACTATTATGTATGTATGTATATTGAGGGGACTTAGCAGCAAGTCTGCCACTAGTAAAGAAAGAGCCTAAGGCATTTTCCTGCTCTAGTTAGCCAGATCCTGGCAAGCAGATTTGAACTCTGGACCTTTGATTAATTTCCCCCATAAGGGTATTAAGAAAAAAAATTAAATTTGATTAGCTTATTTTATTTCTTAAAATAATTAATGTTGATGTACCAGGTCAAATTTAAATGGAGAAGCCATGTAAGATAAGTCAGAGCTTATGAATATATTGTTCATTGCTGATTATGAGGGAAATTTTAACTTACATTCACTCTGGTAGGCCACAGAAAAGCTTATAAAATTCCCTTTTATTAGATTGCTCTAAAATCTTCTTTCTTATAATTCATGGGTCATTTGTTTCTCTTTAGATATTGATGGCTCCAAGATAGTGCTTCTCAAACTTATTCTGTGACCCTAGTTGGGACATTCACAACCTCCTATGTCAAGAAACGTTTATTGAGAACTTGCTTATGGTGCAGTGATGAAGATGATCTCATCTCATTTCTCATTAATTCTCAATA
Source organism: Balaenoptera borealis (assembly GCF_965194805.1). Taxonomy (NCBI): domain Eukaryota; kingdom Metazoa; phylum Chordata; class Mammalia; order Artiodactyla; family Balaenopteridae; genus Balaenoptera; species Balaenoptera borealis. Next base: position 31,364,189 of record NC_138881.1, on the reverse strand, counting down.
CAACCCTATGAGTTAGAGACTATAATCATCCCAGTTTCAGGAATGGGGCGACTGAGGCTAAGAGAGGTTAAGTAACTTGACCATGGGCATATAGCTAGGAAAAGGCAAAACTAGGATTCACACCAGGCCATCTGAAGCCAGAGACTCAGCTCCAGCTTCCAAAAGGAGAAAAACGTTTGAAAGTCTGTATGTATTAGAACTCATGGTTCTCTTTGGGGAGCCCAGCCTACTTTAAAACCTGGGAAGATGAAAATACAGAGCAGAGGCTCTGCTCCTTAAATTAATATAACCTCCATCCCCAGCCAGACAAATCAGAAAATTCTTTACTCTCCGTAACTTTCTCAAGATATCCTACTGACCTATTCTTCACTCCTAACTCCAGCAGACACAACCACTTATTGTGAAATATCATTACGAGGGTTTGCACAATGAAAACACTTGAAAGCCCCACTTGGACGACTCAGACACAAAAGAAGAGTTAACTTAATCTGAACAAATCATTGGAGGTTTGAGGTTCTTACAGTAAAGCAAAACGTTTTAAGAAAGCTTTTCACTTACTTTTAAAAAGACAGATTTTAAACAACTTTATTTTAGCAGCTCAGTCCCTTTCAATAAAAATAGAGCACTAGACAAGTCCTAATTATGTCATTTTCACTAACAAATAAGTTAAAACAATTTCCCTGCCTATAATATGGGTATGTAATGATTGAATGAGAAACTCCATGAATTGATAAAGGAAGCAGCACCAAGTACAGGAGGGCAAAGAAGTCAGCAATGAGAAGCTGTTGGGCTCACAGAAGAGGCACACATGCAAATTCTCAAGTCAGACCGGGGTCTCAGTGGACTGAATTAGAGGTTAAAACTGGCTCAGAGCTGGCATTAGAGAGAAAGGCTTGCTCTTCATGGGGGAACTCTTTACTTCATCCAAAATGCCAGGAATATACTAGGAAGAAATATAAATCCTGCACAAAACAGACCTCTAAGTTGGAAGTGTTAATCTGAGCCAAGTAGCAAGGTTTCCTTCTAAGTATTAATTATGGGGATCCTGGGGGGAAATGGATTTGGGGTAAACAGCGCCTGTACTGGCAGCTGAGAGAATTCGACAGGAGAATTTGGCTTCTGAACCCCATGACACACGCTGCATTGCAAGTGGAATCTGTGAATTACATCTGTCCCAAGACTGAGGTTCCTTACTGCTAAAAATTCATATTGACAGACCAACTATAGATGGAAAAGACTCACTCATTTATCTAAGCTGGGCCCCAAGCTGCCCTGTGCTTCTATCACGTGATAATTTAGTTGAGGCAATCTAATTCCTCATGCTGGACATACATCATGTTCCCAGTTTTTGTCCACCATCCTTGCTCCGGTCAAGGAAACAGGGAATAAAAACAGGTGGGATATGAGTCAAGGTGGGAATTGGTAGCATCAGTTACCTTGTTTTACATCCTCATACATACAAAATTGGGAAGTAGAAACACTATTTTCATGGCCATGCTGGGGTGACTGCACAGGAGAATTCGGCTAGTCCTGGCAACAAGCTACATGAGTAGTAAAAGAAACAGGACAGAAAGCCGTATTTCCTACTGAGATTTATGATGGAAAATTGTTGCTGCCAGGACCATGGGTTATACTGAGACATTTTCTGAGCTTCCTCTGACTTTTTGGACAAGACCAGTTTTGCAAAGTCTGAGAGCCATAGAGTTGCTGTTCCATTTTCTTGGTTAGGAGCAGTTAATCATGGTTGTATGCCACCGACAAAGAAAAATATTTCTCTTTTAGACAGACAGGAAAGTTGGAAAGGAAGTCAGGAAGACTGTTCCATTCTAAATACATCTTTATTTATTTTAGATTCAGTGCAGGATGTTTTTATTTTATTAGCACACTTCCAAAAAAGAAGGCTAAAAACTCCGAGGCAAAGCAGGTCCGTTACACTAGAGTCCTGTGGTTGCATTCACGCCCTCTTGCTAATTCAGGGACATCCTTAGTGCATTCTTCTCACAATAGTAATAATAGGAGAGGCATTTTACTTCAAGTAGAAAAACACAAGCATTCCCAGATCTGTGCAATCCATAGATCTGTGCCTAGGTGTCTGGTTACATGTACCTTTTCTCAACTAATATTTTACACAAACTAGGTACAGTTCTGCTTATGAATTTTTAAGAGAAAATTTCACACAAACTTGTGCCAGTGTGCTTTAAGTGCCTTCCAATAAAAAGTACGGACTTTTTTTTGTTTCCTTAATGAGAAAAATGAAATTTCAAGACCTCAGACTTCACTCCTTCCTGGTCTAGCTTTGAGGTTTGGTAATGAATAGCCACTCTGGAAGACAGCACATGGACGCTGGCAGCAATCTTAACTGCCTGGCTTTATCCTGTGTTGTCCACTCGTGGAAACAGCTGGATTGAAAATTATAGTTGAACTATGAAATTTCCAGTGTCTGCAACTTAAAAACAAGAACAAAAAACAAGCACACAAACAAACCAGCCTCACCTGGAAGATATGTCTTCTTTAGCATAGAGTGTGAAGCAAAGACTGATAATATGGTATTTTATTTATCTATTTTTTGGATGAGAGAGAAATATTAAATGAGGTCTACAAGGTCTATTATTTTTTATTATTACTATTTACTATTATTACTTATTTTGTTTTATGCCTCAGAGATTTCCAAAAATGCCCTGTAAACTGCTGTGTTTAATATTGTCCTTGCTCTCTAGCAGTAGACAGAAAATTTTCACTTATATTTGATTTCATTTGTGTAACATTTCTGCTTTAATGAAGGCTGTCTGACCTGTGGTTAAAGTGAATGGGAATAAAACTTAAAAATGCATTTATTTCACAGCTTGAAATGAAATGATCCTTGTATTCAGTAACTTGCAAGGATTTTTTTTCATCTAAGTTGCCCCCAACAGGCTTACACCTAAGTTGTGATGTTTCATGAATTCTGGTCTCAGTGCAGATAAAGTAAATTCTGTTTTTGCTTTCTGTTTTCCTGTCATCCTCCAAGTGTTTGTTAAATATCCATTTTGAGTAAGTCACTTAGATTCGTGCTTCAGAATCCCTATTTCTAAAGGAAGGTATTGGACTAGATAATGTTTAAGATACTTTGAACGTTAATGTTGCCTTTACAAATTTGCTATAGGCTCAGGATCTTTCTAAACACCAAAAAGGGTTATATATAGGAATAGATATCATGACCCAGTGGAAAAGATAATAGACTTTGTAGTAAAAAGACCACGTTCAAATCTAAGTTCTGCTTTTCTGTGACTTCTGTGAGCCATAGTTTTCTCACCTGGCAAATGGTCCACTACTACTGTCTTCACAACATTGTGTGGAAAATTAAATTAGAATAAGTGGCAAAGTATGTAACACATAGTAGCTCAATAAACAATACTGGCTGATCTCTTTTGCCTTTGCTTAAACTGTTTATACTCCAAGTAGTGAGACAGGATCTGTGCAAACAGAGACATATAGCAAAGCAATGTTAGAAAATGCTGTATGAAATGATCAATTTATTCATAATTGACATCTTAAAATTGTTTTGCAACAAGGGAGTTTAAATGAAGCTTAGCTGCCCAGGCTTGCTTAATTCTTTTTTTTCCTTGAATTTATTTTTTAATTTTTATTTATTTTTTATTGTTTTGTTTTGCTTTTTATTGAAGTATAGTTGATTTACAACGTTGTGTTAGTTTCAGGTGTACAGCAAAGTGACTCAGTTTTATATATGTATTCTTTTTCAGATTCTTTTCCCTTATAGGTTATTACAAAATATCAGCTGTGCTTAATCCTAACCTCTCTGATCCTTACTTATTCCTGATTATTGCTTTGAGTTTACATTTGTTTTTGGTGATCCTTATGAACCCTTTTTATAGTAATTAATCAAGTGAGGTCTGAATCCATTTCCTCACACCACCAGAGTTAAGAAAATTTAGATCAGATGTAGGAGCTGTGGATAGGATGGGGAATTTAAGTTCTTAATTGGGAGGTAGAGCACCTGCTGAAAGGAGAAAGCTTGGCGTCTGAACACAGCTAGAAAGTCCACTTCTTCAGCCTGAGCTTCCTTTATAAATTAATTAATCCCTGCTGGCTGAGGCAGCCTGTTTCCTCACTGGGCCGGGACAATTCATTAAAGATAGAAAAAATGAAAATAAAGAAAAGTCAGGAGAGCAGAATTCTTTACCAAAACTTTCTAATGGGAATTTAACAAAAAAAGTAACAGGGCTTTGAGACACTTAGAATAAAAGGTATTGCAAAAAATACTGACAAAAATCCAGAGTTATCAGTAAATCAAACTGACAACTCTCTTATCAGAGTCATCTGTAAATCAAACTATGTTGTTGGTTCTGCATAATTTTGGAGGGCTTCCCCAAATCCCAGAATTGTGACATTTTAGAATAAAAGGCAGTCCAGTCTATTTTACAGATGAAGAAATGGAGACCCACAGAAATTAAGTGAACTGCAGACTAGCACGTAACTCCATAGTTAAGAGCAAGGATCTGCTCTGCTATTTCTTACCAATGTGATTTTGGCCAAGTACATAGCCTTTTAAAATCCAAGGTACTTACATGTGAAATGGGGCTGGAAGTACTAATTGGTAGAACACATGTAAAATGTTTAGCAAAATGCCTGACATATATTAAATACTATTATCATCATTATTAGTATGGGGACTAAAATCTGGCATTATAATGACTTATAATCTGAAATAATGAATAGGAAGACTATATATCACTGAAGTTGAAGAAAATTTTATCTCATACTTATGATCAACCTTTAAACTTGCATATAGTAGAGATAGCAGTACAGAATATTTTTCCTAATATCTTCCTCAAAGACAAATGTCTTCTTGCTAAAAGCCTTCTGTTACAGCAACGTTCAGGGAAATTCCCCAGTAGATATAATAACTATTTAGAAGAGATGAAATTTGTTTCCCTGTAAGTTCATAATAAATACTTATTTACCCTGGAAAATCTAGATATACTTAGTGATGCCAATCCCCTACCTAAAAAGAAAATAAACCCAATAAAACAAATGAAAGAAGAACAATAAAGGCTTCAAATATTATTCTTTTATGGTATTGAGGAGTCCTTTGTTGTGATATTATGTGGCCATGAAAAACCTAGACACACTTTGAGTTTTATACACAAGGAGGTCTTCACCAAAAATGAAAGGATGATAGATCTATCTTACTTAAGTGTTTCTACTTCCTGTAAGTCTTTTCCCAGTTGTTAAGTTATTTCAAAACCCTAATGAAGGCTTATAGGGTAAGGGGGTAATATTTTAAACAAACAAGCCAAATTGCAGTCACACACATTCTAGTTCTAAATTGCACTGTTTGTGCAGTCTTTTCAGAAAAGAAATAAGAAGATCCTCTGTGTCATTCCACCTCTCCAATTTTCTAATGCAAATGGAGAAGCACCAGGGCAATATTATCTGATGCAGCCTTGCATTTGGGAAAGAGGTAGATATTATAAGAAGAATTATCTCATAATTTGAGGTTTTTTTCCTGATTAGAACCAGCAAAAGTAAAAGAGTTTATGCCCACTCTCACATGTATCTACTCACTCAATTTATTTTTTCCTAACTTGGAGCTGGACTTGGCCCAAGTGAGTAATACACTTCTTATCCCACAACACATAAGGAACCAGCAGGAGGTGCTTTTATGGAGGATGCTACTTTAGTTCTCATAGTTTCTTTAAAAAGGGATCAAGAATCCAACCCTTCTCATTATGATCATTGCTCATTTTACCAATAATATATTTCATGGTCTATGTCATGGTCCATAGTATCTTAAAAATATTTAGATACTTCTATTCCCTCAAGTAAGAATTACACATTTAGTTTTCTACATGATTAATTTCTAGCAAATTATTTCCAATAGCCAGTTATGAAAATTACATACATCGTATTCAACCTTTATGTAGTGAATAGTACACTCTGAAAGTGTAATTAGATGCATCAGATAAACTGAGTCCCAAGGAATGCACATTTGTTTTTCATTTAATTTCCCAATTGTAAGGCCACAAAATGGCTCACAAAGTTGTTATGCCCATTATTATCAATGATATTATTCAGGATGAAACAAATACATGAAGCATTTGTTTTTATGCTAGTGCTTATTTTTTTTTCCTGACACACTGATTTTGGAATAACTATTTGGACTGAAACCCATAAATTACATATGTTTGAAAAAAAATAAATTGTGAAAAGACTGGACATTGTTGAATTTAAAAGGTTGATTCTTTATGAAGCAAGGTTTTTTTAAGGGAAAATGTATTATATCATGGAACCAATCAAACTAGCATTTACTCTGTGGTCCCTACAGACTTTCTGCTTGCATCAAATGGAAGACTGACTTGGTCCTCAGCCTCAGGGCCAAATTGTTCTACAGGTTGAACTCCAAGTTGTCTCATTACATGATTAATGATATCCGCAATAAGAGTGATGCACAGTGAAGTTTGTGGTGCTTCTACATAAATAGATTCAGTGTTAAAAGTGATCAATTATGAGAGATAGAATACTCTTTTATACAACCAGGAAATCACTTTTCCTGGTGGGCTTTTAATAACATTGAGTTTATCATGGGTTGACACTTCTACTGTTATTTCCTCTAGGCTATTAAAAAAAAAAAACCCTGTTTATCCACAATAGTCAGGATACTTTTTAAGAAAAAGACGAGATAGTGATATGAAAAACTACAAGATAGGTAGTTCCCAGAACATATCACATTCCTTCACTGAATCACTTTACATAAAGCATCAAGGATGAATGTAAGGACTTCAAGTGCCAAGGTGACCCCTATGATGAAACTGTGTACTTGAAGTTGGAAGATGAACTGAAGAGTCATGGGCAGTCCTCGGATAAGCTTTAGGAAGCTGATTCACATCTCTGGCTCCCATCCTGGGAGGTCCTTTCACCGTAATGGAAGGTGATTTTGAGGGATATTTGCTAAGTGGAGTTTTTCATATATGAAAGTTGATTGATTCTTAAACTTGATCACCTGTTAGGATGTGTTTTGAGCCACTTTTTCAAAAAACGACTAATGCACTTCTGGACTTTAATAGATAATTTTAAGTGTACAATTCAGTGGCATTAAGTACATTCATCATCTTGTGCAACTACCACTGCTGTAACTATTTCCAAATCTATTTCATCACCCCAAACAGAAACTCTGTAACCATTAAGCAATAACTGCCTACTCCCCCTTCTCCCCAGCCCTTGTAACCTCTAATCTACTTTCTGTCTCTTTGAATTTGCCTATTCTGGATATTTCATGTAAGTAAAATCATTCAATATTTGTCATTTTGTGTCTGGATTATTTCACTTAGCTTAATGTTTTCAAGGTTCATCCATGCTGTAGCATGTGTCAGAACTTCATTCTTTTTATGACGGAATAATACTTGACTGTATATATATATATATATATACACACACAACACATTCTGTGTATTCATTCATCTGTTCATGAATTTGGGTTGCTTCCAACTTTTTATTGATAAAGGCAAAAAAGGAAAGACTTCAACAAAATTTAAATGAAAATACTCTTAATTGGCTCTTTTGTCAGTCTTCTAGTAATATTGGGCTGGCCAAAAAGTTCGTTTGGGTTTTCCATAAGATGGTATGAAAACCCGAACGAACTTTTTGGCCAGCCCAATATAATGCTTAACTTGTCATGGCTGAGTTTACTTTCATGCATTTTATTTAACACATGAGATAGAAAATGCAGACCATTTATGGGACTACTGAATATACTATCACCTTCAGAGTACATTGTTGAATGTCAGGATTTTCTAAAAACACAGCCAACTTCCAAACGAGTAGTTTCAGCTAAGCCCAAACACCCACTGTCTCATTGTCATTCACGCATGATTTTTCTAGTCTATGTAAATGAACCAATCAACAAACTAGCAAATCAGAACAACCCCACCAGTCACTATTGCTTGCCATATTGCTATATCCAACGGCTAATGGTTAGTCTTTTTTTTTTTTCAGAAAGTTTAGTTTTATTTATTTATTTATTTATTTATTTTAAAATTTATTTATTTATTTTTGGCTGTGTTAGGTCTTTGTTGCTGTGCGCGGGCCTTCTCTAGTTGCGGCGAGTGGGGGCCACTCTTCATTGTGGTGCGCAGGCTTCTCATTGCGGTGGACTCTCTTGTTGCAGAACACAGGCTCTAGGAGCATGGGCCTCAGTAGTTGTGGCACGTGGGCTCAGTAGTTGTGGCTCACGGGCTCAGTAGTTGTGGCTCGCGGGCCCTAGAGCACAGGCTCGGTAGTTGTGGTGCACGGGCTTAGTTGCTTTGCGGCATGTGGGATCCTCCCGGACCAGGGCTCAAACCTGTGTCCCCTGCATTGGCAGGCAGATTCCCAACCACTGTGCCACCAGGGAAGTCCCAGTTAGTCTTAATCTTATTTGAAATGTCAGCATGTTTTGATTACAGCTGATCTCTTCCATCTCATGAAAATACCTTCTGCATTTGCTTTTGGGACATCACAGTCCTGAGGTTTTCATTCTCCCAGGCCATCACTTCTCAATCCCCCTTGCTGCTTGCTCCTCTTCTCCCTTACGTTTTTAACATTGGAGTACCCTAAGGATCAGTCCTCACACCTCTTCTCATCTCTTCATTCCTCCCCTTGCTGATATAATTTCAAGTTGGAGTTCTGAACACCATCTACATTATAATGAATCCATAATCATATCTCCAGTATGGGCATTTCCCCTGAACTTCAGACTCACAATGTTCAACTGCCTACTTGATGATTCCTGTGTAGATATCTAACAGACATTTTTAAAATGACGTGTCTGAAATTGAACTCCTAATCTTTCCCATACACCTGCTCTTTCCAGTCTCAGTTAATGCCAGCTCTATCCTTCCAGTTGCTCAGACCAAATTCCTTGATGTTATTCTCCAATCCTCTCTTTCTCTTACACCTATTCCCAATCTGTCAGGAAATCCAGTAGTTCTACTTTCAAAATATATGCAGAATCCGATTAATTCTTTTTTAAAAAACCACTTCATTGAGGTATAACTGACATACAAAAGTTGTGCATATTTAATGTACACAACTTAATGAATTTGGGTAAATAAATATACACTTGTGAAACCATCACCACAATTTACGTCACAAACATACTTCCAACACAATTACCATTCAGTCACTGTTGTTGCTCTCCCAGATTACTATGGTAGCCTCCCCCAGTTTCCCCACTGATTCCACTCTTGCTGCCCTACAGTCTGGTCTTAACACAGCAGCCAGAATGATCCTCTTAAAGTCCATTGGAGCATGTCACTTCTCTGCATAAAATCTGCCAATGCTTCACTTCCACATTTCTCTGAGAGTAAAACCTCAAACATTTAAAATGTTTAACAAGGCCCTATATAATCTGGTCCCTTTATAACCTCATTTCTCAATTTCCCACTATCTCCTCTCTGCTTACTTTGGTGTCCTCTTCAGACACCCCAGGTAAGTTCCTGCATCAGAGATTTGGCACTGACTGTTCCTTTTATCTGAAATGCTTTTCCTCCAGATATGTGTGTGACTGATTTTACCCTCTTCTTTTTGGCAGGGATGCTGCCTGTCAGTGTGAAGGCTGTGCTCTACATCAGGGCACCTGGATAAGAGGTAAGTGGGTACAGAACCCATGCCTCCAAGGCCCAGACTTTGCTTCACAGTAAGAGGCATCCTGACTGGTCTCAGAAGTCCTGGTTTTCCCTACTGTTTTAACCATGAATTTCATCAGCCATGGCATTTAGTTAATAGGATGCCAAAGAGCTCCCTACAAATTTCCTCCCATTAAGAGACCATTCAGTCATCCCTAGATCCTCAGTCTCCCTGATCTGTGCATAGTCTTCTTTTACCAATGTTAAAAAATAGTAAATAGATAGAAGTACAACTTAAATATGATATTAAACAAATAAAAAAGCTTTTAAACTTCATTTGTCTAGGAAGAAACCAACTATCATCAATTCTACTTGATTTTGTGCCATGTTTTGGTTTCTGTTATTTCTTAGTGAACAGGGCCCCTTAGTTATCATTATTATATGCTGCAACATAGAAAACTCAAGGGCATATATTAAATGAAATTGTTATTATGGTGATGAATGTTGTTATTAAGATGTCTTGGGAAATGAACTGATAATAGCTGGAATATAAATGAACTTCTCTCTTGAAAATATTTTGTTCCTCTTCATTCTAAAGATGTTTGTATAGGATACCAACTAGCAATACCCATAGCAAGACACTCCTTTTCCAGAACTTTTACAAGGACTACTGTACTTGCCTTGGATGCCATGAGTTATTCACAGATCAGGACCACTCCATTCGAGTCCATACTATTATTGCAGTCATTTCAAATGATATACATATGTGTAAACACACACATATATACATACCTGTGTCTGCATGTTCCCAAAATTTTATATATGTTATATGCTATTATATATAGCCTTAGAGAGACCCCGTTTCAAGCCCAAATTCTGTGTTTAATTCCTCAAGAAACAGGTAATACACTCTGGACCTGGCCATGAGGGTATACATGAGTTTCTTATCCTTTATAAAAGTCCTTGATTTCTCATCAAGATGGTACAGTGAATTCACACTTCGACATTATGTCTCCACTCCAAGGAGATAGTAAATGATAATGCTTAAAATAGAAAACAGTGGTATAGTAAGGCCAAAAGTAACAAGATAAAAATCATCAAGGACCATAAAGGGAAGACCACACCCATCTCACACTATTTTCCACGTTGGCTTCTGAAACACAGGCCTGTGACTCAAATATATCAAACCAGTTCTTGCCTCAGGGCCTTTACACATGTGCTTTCCTCTCCCGTGAGTGCCAGGTATGCTTTTCCCCTCGCCTTCTGCTTGGTTGGCCTTTTCTCAACATTTCCATCTTAGCTCCAAATGTCACCTCCTCTGAGAAGCCCCCAGGCTTGCTCCAGCACATAGCCCTCTTTTATTTTAATCATATGCATCATTATCTATTTACCTGTTTATTTACCCTTTGTCTCCTTGCATAACCTCACCCACAACTAGAATGAAATCCCATGGGGGCAGGGGAAAAAAAAAAAAAAGGACCATAAAGGGAAGAGCAAAACAATTCAGTTTCTAGGTGGTGAATCACACAAGTATTTTGGGGAATGGGAGTATTTTTCAAATCCCATGCTTGAATTCAGAGGCTGAGAAGTGTTCCCTCCACTTGTAAAAGGAGACCAAAAGCATTGTTGGGGAGTTATTGCTGTGCGATGAACTGCATGAAGTTTCCACCTGGCTGAGAGATGGGTTTGCAATACCAAGATTACACTGGGGCTGGAAACTGAAGATGATCATGTCCAATCTTGTTCTGGAAAGGGTGGTAGAAGGGAGGGTTCCCTAGGGCTCTGTGGACCAGGCGGAAGCAACTGTAAAATCTCTAAATAGAACAAGAAGCTACACAGTGAGGGGGCATGTTTACTTTCTACTGTTGCCTAACAAATTACCATAAACTTAGCAGTGTAAAACAATACCTATTTGTTAGCTGGGGGTTATTTTCAGATTCCAGAAGCCACCTGCATTACTTGACTCATGGCACCTTCCCTTGTTAAATCTAGGAATAGTGTGTCAGATCTTTCTCATGCTTCAAATCGCTCTGAATTATTCTCTTGCCTTTCTCTTCAGCCACCCGCTAGAGACAGAGCTCAGGTGATTAGATTAGGCCGACCTGGAAAATCTCCCTTTTAAAGGTCAACTTTGCCAAATAACATAACACAAACACAGAAGTGCTATCTCATCACATGCACAGGTTCCAGGATATATGGTCGGAAATTCTGGAGCTGTATTAGTTTCCTGTAGCTGCTATAACAAATTCCCACAAGCTGAGTGGTTTAAAACAATAAAAATTTACTGTCTCCCAGTTCTGGAGGCCAGAAGTCTAAAGTCAAGGTGTCAGCAGGGCACTCTCTCTGGAGGCTCAAAGAGAAAATCTATTCCGTGCCTCTTCTAGCTTTTGGAGGCTATTGGGATTCCTTGGCATTCTGGGTACCTCCCTGTCTCCTCACCTTTACACTGCCTTCTCTATTGCATGTGTCTGTCCAAAATCCATCTGCCTTTTCCTTACAAATAAGATTGCATGTGAATGTATTTAGGACTCACGCAGATAATCCAGGATAAGCTCCTCTTTTCAATATCCTTAACTTAATTGTACATTTTGCCACATAAAGTAACATTCACAGGTTTCAGGAATTAGGATATGAGCATATATATTTTGGAGTCACCATAAAGCCCACTCACTATAAGGGCCATTCATAGAAATTCTGCCTACCACAGGGCAAGAGGAAGAAAACAACAAGATAGAAAACAAGAAAAAAACAAGACAAACTAACAAAAAAATCCCATTCAAAAATACGTCTGAAAAGCAAAATTCAAAGTTATACAATAAAATCCAAATGCTAAATATAAATAAAAAACTCAGAATATGATGCAATTTCCAATTAAAGTAATTGATGGAAGAGCCTGACAAGGAATTTGTGATATGTATGTCTGAGATGCCCAAAGAGAAGATGAAGAAATAATTGTTATAAAAAAGTACAATTTGGAAAGAAATTAGTCGGAAATGAAGGAGAGTAAAATATGAACAAAACTAAATATTGTGAAAAAAAGAAAGTATTTTAATTGAATAAAAAAACCCCTATGATCTTTATCAAGAAGGATAAAAATCTGCTGCTGCCCCTGATGTAGATTCTATAACATTTCTGCCCTTGCATGGAGAAACACTGCTAGACAAATAGTGGAATTTATCACTAATGTGGATTTCTACCGGGGAAGCACTTTCCCCCAGATTATATTATAATTATACCAATACTACAGTGTTTTTTATGTTATAACAGATATAAAAGTATAAGTTTTTTAAACTTCAACCATACCAGCCCTACCTTCCCACTGTGAACAGGGCAAACATGAGGAGTCCCACATCAGTGGTGATGTGGTACAACTAGACAGGCAATTAAATGACATGAAAAGAGGGGCCCTGCACCATCAGTGCCTTAGTGTGACTGGACAAAGGACATGGAGGGAGCAAAGAAGAGCAAAATGTGGGCAAAACTCTCATTCACCAGTGCACTGGTGTAGCTGGGTAGGTGATGTGAGGAGAACAAGGATGAAGAGCCCCGCTTATTGTGGCAGTGGTATAACCGGCCAGGGCATGTGGATGGGGAAGAGAGGAACCCCACACATTCATGCGGTGGTGGAACTGGCCAGACGATGTGATCACAGATTATAGCACGAGCCATACTCCATCAGCCAAGAGATAAGGGGACAAAGGATGTGAACAGGACAAAGAAAAGGAGCACCAAAATGCCTGTGCAGTGGAGAGACTGGACAGAAGAGAAAAGACCAAAAGGGCAGTCCTACCCATCGTGCAGCGAGGTATCTGGGCGCGGAATGTGAGTGGGGCAAAGACCGCGTCCCGACGCGTAGCGCCGTTGTGTAACAGGGAAGAGGAGGAGAAGAGTAGGAAGGGGAGGAACTTAACGGTGTCGATGAACCGGTGCTCCCGAGCTGGGAATGTGGACAGGGAAAGAGGACCCCGCACCAGCAGTGCAGTGGTGTGAATGGACAAAGAGGGGGAGTACAGCATCGTCAGCACAGCTGAAGGACCGGGCGGATGAAGTGAAACACGGGAGAAGGAGCATCTCCCAAGCACAGTGGGCTGGCGTGTGGGGGGAAGGGATGTGAACAGCGCACGGAGGAGCAGCCGCACACGGTCAGTGCAGGGGTGTAGGTGGACAGGGCGTGTGAACGCAGTGAGAGCAGGGGCCCCGCCTCATCCCTGTGGCGGAGAAACCCGGCGGAGGAGGCCTAAGTGTCACCGCGGTGCCACCCGGCACCTTCAGTGCAGTGAGCGTTCTGGGCTGGTTTTGAGAGTACGTTCTAATCCAGTTCTAATGTTTCTAATAACATCCCTCAGGAACCCCCTTCAATTTCTGAGACCATGAGCCCCCATCCCTATCTCCTGGGGTACTTTGTTAACTGGCTGGCATTAGTTTAGTCCCGTCTTGGAATCCATGAATATTTGAATGTTAACAATTCCTCTGTCTCAGAACAATTAAGCCACAGCATCCCTGAGAGGTGGCCACAGGGGCTGTCCAGGAGAGGCACAGCCAGGCTTCTTAACAAACACTGCTGAAGAAAATAGCCCCTCCCTGAAAGACTGTGCTTTCTGCCAGGGGCTATGGGAAAAAAGCGCGCCTCAGTGGAAACCAAGATACTCAGGGCTGTACTGAGCAGATGCTGTCACTCTGTTCGGCACGCTGCCAGCTTCGACCTGCTGATGCACCACTGCCCTGCTGGGTCTCCCTGAGGGATTCCCTGTGCTACCCGAGGACCTGATGATTCCTGCACTTCACTGCTGACCACAAGGCAATTCTTGGATGGTGCTATGGTCTGAATATTCCTCAGCCCAAGGTGATGGTATTAGGAGGTGGGGCCTTTAGGAGGTGATTAGGTCACGAGGGCAGAGCCCTCATGGATGGGATCTGTGGCCTTATAAAAGAGGCCCGGGGAGATCCCTTGCCCCTTGCACCACATGAGGACATAGTGAAAAGGCGCCATCTGTGAAGCAGGATGCCCTCACCAAACACCAGATCTGCCGGCACCATGATCCTGGACTTCCCAGCCACCAGAACTCTGAGAAATAAATGTCTGTTGCTTATAAGCCACCCAGTCTGTGATGTTATGTTACAGCAGCCCAAATGTACAAGACAGATGGGCTCTTTGGTTTTACAGTAATTTACTATAATTGGATACATTAAGAATTTGGTGTGTTGTGGCCACCCAGACACTGGCTTCTGAGCACCTCCCCCGCCCCCGTGTTGCAATGCAATTCCTTGTAAATCATACCTAATTTTATATCATGAGTACACAGTCTTACTTTCCACAAGATCCCCGCCAAGAGCTGAAAGCACACTCCCACAATGGCTTTTATAGCCAAGGACCACCTATAAGATTGACTGTAAGATTCAATGATCTACCTTGCCCTTCCCTGAAAAGTAGCACAACTCTCCTCCCTTCTCCCTGACTATCCACAGGTTCCTCCTCCCCTCTGACCAACAGGCAATTCTTGGAGAGTGTCTTGGGTTGTATCATGTATAAAAGACAATCTGAAATTTTGATGCATTAAGAAACCAAGGTATGAAGGTAACCCAGCTAATGGGTGGTAATCACTAAATTGTATGCAGTTTTTACCAAACCACAATTCTTTCTTAAAAATTAAATCTGTTGTCTTCTTTCCGCAACAACATTCATCAAATGTTGCTTACCACTCAAACAACGGTAAATAGTGTCATAAATGCAATGATGGAAAAGAACATAGTGTTATAAAAGTTTAAGAAAGAGTGGGATAAGATTGACTTCCAGCATGAGGCACGTCCACAGACTCACTCCCCAATGAAACTGGTGACAACTATAATAAAAAAATACCCAAATGGTGAAATGGTTATAAGGGCAAACAGCAAATGAAGAAACATCTATTCAAGAAAATCACTAATAGTTCCCATAAGAGAGGTAAGATTGAAATATTTGAACCAAGTCTTCTCCTTTCCTAGACCCTCTGAGTTCAGTGAGGTACAGATTCCACTCCAGACTGCTGCAGGGCTCCCTCTCACCCCGGCTCCCAGCTGGAGGACTTTCTTCCCGGGAGGAGCAAGGCTTCAGCTTATAGTTAGCACTCCATATCCATGGTTCCTCTATATCTGCAGTTCCACCATATCTGCAGATTCAACAACTGCAGATGGATCATGTAGTACTGTAGTATTTACTATTGAAAAAAAAATCCATGTATAAGTGAACTCATGCAGTTCAAACCTGTGTTGTTCAAGGGTCAACTGTAGTTTCATTTTGCCTGCATCATCCCATCCACCAGGATGGTATTTTTCATTGCCAAGATGGAACTTCCCAGCCTGAGAGTTCCTCTCAATGGGAAAAGGACAGTGGAGTGAACAACCAACATCCCCAGCCTTTCAGGGCACTGCATGAAGAACCCACTTTGGTTTCGCTCCAACCAGAGACAAACAAGCTGAGACATCTAGATGTGGCTAGGAACAAGGAAGAAGAAGTGTAGGGCCACCAGTATCAGCCACACAGTGGGAGGGACCACAGTTCCCTGCTCTGCAGAGGACCTCAGAAGCCCCTGGGGATACTGCAGACTCCTCCAGCTTTCATCACTGAGGAAACCAATGGCCAGCAAAGTTGCTGCAGACCCCCTGCAGAAGTCACCACTGAGATTTTCTCTCCACATATCTTCACAATCAAAGATGCCCACCACCTGTGTTCTTCCCCTGTTCCCTCCGTACTGCCCTGCAAGAGCCCCAGATACACATCAGCAGACAGCCCCAGCCTCTGTGGCTGTACAGGTGCTTAAGCCCCTGTGGCCAATCACCACCACTGTGTGTGCACCTGTGGCTGCCCCATAGCTGCACCTGGACACTCCAGCAGCCAAGGCCCGCAGAGCTGCTTGTGGGCCCATATCTGGCGCTTACTCCCGTCACTGGCCTGCACTGCTACACACCCATGCCTAACCTCTGTAGCCACAGGAATGCATGCCAATAGCCAGGGCCCCTGAAGCTACTCATGTGCCCTTGGTTGGCATTGGCCCTTGGTGCTTGCCACTCATGTGTCTACATCTGGCCCCTGCTACTACACAGGTACCAGCAGCCAGCCCGTGTGGCTAACATATATTGGGTTGGCCAAAAAGTTCATTCAGGTTTTTCTGTAAGATGTTATAGAAAACCCAAATGAACTTTTTGGCCAACCCAATACATACCACTGGCTCTAGCCACAAGGACCACTTGCCCTAGTCCCTAGCCACTGGACCTGGAGGTATCACTGAGGGCCCCAACAGCATTTTCAGCCACTGCAGGTCTCCTGCAGCTCTAAGGATCATGCAGTTGTCAATAACATGGAGCCAAGAGGCCTCAATGGACAATACAACACGTCTTCCAGGGCCTGGAGCTGCCATAGGCCCCCACACTTGGAGCTCCATACCACTGGATTCAGGGCCACAGAATCCTCCAGCATGCCCAACACACAGGGGAAGGTCTTTCCTTATAGAAGTCAGTCTATAAAGTCTAGAAGAGTTCACTGCTTCTTCAAATGCACAGACACCTATGTAAGGCTACAGGGATCATAAAGAATCAGGGAAGTATGACACCACCAAAGGAATACAAAAACTTCCAGTAAATTGACCACAAAGAAATGGAGATCCACAAATTGCCTGACAGAGAACTAAAAAGAATTATTTTAAAGGTGTTCAGAGAGCTACAAGAAAAGAGAATCAAAGCATACCACTATGTAAAATCATCAATTCACAAAGGAAGACAGCAAAAGGGGATGAAAAGAACAAAGGATCTACGAGACAGACAGAAAAAAGATTAATAAAATTCCATTAGAAAATCCTTACTTATCAATGAGTATTCTATATGTAAACAGATTAAATTCTTCAATCAAAAAACATAGTGCCTGAATGGATAAAAAAACAAGACCCAACTATATGCTGCCTACAGAGACTCACTTTAGCCTTAAGACACACATAAGCTAAAAGTGAAGGCATGGAAAAAGATATTCCACACATGTGGAAACCAAAAGAGAACAAGGATAGCTATACTTATATCAGAAAAAACAGAATTTAAGTCAAAAACAACAGAAGATAAAGGTCATGATCTAATGATAAAGGAGACATATGAAGAGGATATAACAATCATAAATATATGTGTACCCTACATCGGAGCTCCTAAATATATGAAGCAAATACAACAGATCTGAAGGGAGAAATAGACAACAATACAATAATAGGGTACTTCAGCACTCCACTTTCAACAAAGGATAGATCATCTAGATAGAAAAACAATAAGGAAACATCAGACTTGAACTATATTTTAGACCAAAGGGACATAACAGACGTATATAGAACATTCCATCTAACAGCAGCAGAATACATATTCTTCTCAAGTGTACATGGAACAGTCATCAGAATAGATCATATTTTAGGCCACAAAACAAGTCTTAAGAAATTTAATTTAATCTTTTAAAAGATTGAAATCAGGGCTTCCCTGGTGGCACAGTGATTAAGAATCCGCCTGCCAGTGCAGGGGACACGGGTTCGGGCCCTGGTCCGGGAAGATCCCACATGCCGTGGAGCAACTAAGCCCATGCACCACAACTACTGATCCTATGCTCTAGAGCCCACGGGCCACAACTACTGACCCCACGTGCCACAAGTACTGAAACCTGCACAGGCACCTAGAGCCCGTGCTCTGCAACAAGAGAAGCCACCACAATGGGAAGCCCACGCACCGCAGCAAAGAGTAGCCCCCACTTGCCGCAACTAGAGAAAGCCCTCACACAGCAACGAAGACCCAACACAGCCAAAAGAAATAAATAAAATAAATAAATTTAAAAAAATAATAAAATAAGATAAAAGATTGAAATCATACCAAGTATCTTTTCTGACCACAATGGTATGAAACTAGAAATCAATAACCGGAAGAAAACTGGAAAAATTCACAAATATGTGGGAATTAAAAAACATGCCCCTGAACAACCAATGGGTCAAAGAAGAAATCAAAAGGGAAATTAAAAAAATATTTTGAAACATATGAAAACAGAAATACAAAACACCTAGACTTATAGGATACAGCAAAAGCAGTTCTAGGAAAGAAGTTATAGTGATAAGCTTATAGTATACATTAAAAAAAAAGAAACAAATTGAATTAACAACCTAAGTTTATACCTGAAGGAACTAGAAAAAGAACAACAAAGTAAGTTCAAAGTTAGCAGAGGGAAGGAGATAATAATAAGAACAGAAATAAATGAAATATGAAATAAGAAAAAAACAGAAAATTTCAACAAAACTAAAATTTGGTTTTTTGAAAAGATAAACAAAATGACAACATTTTAGCTAGACTTACCAAGAAAAAAAGAGGACTCAAAATAAATAAAATTAGAAATAAAAGAGTAGACATTACAACTGATATCACAGAAATACAAAGGATCATAAGAGATTTCCATGAACAATTATATGCCAATAAATTTGATAACTCAGAAGAAATGGATAAATTTGTAGAAATATACAACCTATCAAGGCTGAATGATTAAGAAATAGAAAATATGAACAGATCAATAATGAGTAAAGAGACTTAATCAGTAGTAAACAACCTCCCAACAAAGAAAATCCAAGAACCAGATGGCTTCATGAGTGAATTCTACCAAATTTTTAAAGAAGAATTAATGCCAATTCTTCTCAAACTCTTCAGAAAAAAAAAAAAAAAAGTAAGAGGATGGAACAATCCCAAACACATTTTACGAGGCCAGCTTTAACTCGATACCAAAGTCAGATAAAGGCAGTACAAGAAAACTACTGACAAATATCCTTAATAAATATAGATGTAAAAATTCTCAACAAAATATTGGCAAACTGAATTTAACAGAATATAAAAGGATCATACACCATGATGAAGTAGGATTTATCCCTGGGATGCCTGGATGGTTCAAAACACACAGATCAATAAATGTGACATACCACATTAACAGAATGAAAGATAAAATCTTATGATCATCTCAAGAGGCAGAAAAAGCATTTGAAAAAAATATAACACCATTTCATGATAAAAAAAAAATCCCCAACAACTTGGATATAGAAGGAACGTACCACAACACAATAAAGGCCATCCATGTGTGACAAACCTACAGCCAAATCATACTCAACAGTGAAAGATTGAAAGTCTTTCCTCTAAGATCAGGAAGAAGACAAGTGTGCCCACTATCATCATTCCTATTCAACATAGTACTGGAAGTCCTAGCCAGAACAATTATGTAAAAAAATAATAATAATACAAAGCATGTAAAGTGGAAATAAAGAAGCAAAATTGTCTGTTTGCAGATGACATGATCTTACACATAGGAAATCCTAAAGACTCCCTGAAAAAACTGTAAGAATTAATAAACAAATACAGTTTACCTCAGGATCCAAAATCAACATACAAAAATCTGTTGCATTTCTGTACACTAACAATGAAATATCTGAAAAGAAACAAAGAAATAATCCCATTCACAATAGCATCAAACACAATAAAATACTTAGAAATAAATTTAACCAAGGAGATAAAAAAAATGTATATGTGTATACACACACACACACACACACACACACACACATATATACTGAAATCTATAAAATATTAATGAAAGAAGTTGAAGAAGACACAAATAAACGGAAATACCTCCCAGGTTCATGGATTGGATTAGTTATCCATTCTATTCTAAGCCATCTACAGATTCAATGCAATCCCTATCAAAATTCCAATGGCATTTTTTCACAGAAATAGAAAAAGCAATCCCCAAATTGGTGTGGATCCACAAAAGACCCCAAATAGCCAAAGGTTTCTTTAGAAAGAACAAAGCTGGAGGAATCATACATCCCAATTTCAAACTATATTACAAATCTATGGTAATCAAAGCAAAATGGTACTGACATAAAAACAGACTCATAGACTAATGGACCAGAATCAAGAGCACAGAAATAAACTGACGTACATATGATCAACTAATATTTGACAAGGGAACCAAGAATGCTCATTGAGGAAAAGACAGTATATTCAATAAATGGTGCTGAGAAAATAAGATATCCACATGCAAATGAATGAAATTGGCCCTCTATCTTGCACCACTCACAAAAATTGAACTGAATTAAGAACTTAGACTTAAAACATAAAGTTCCTGAAGAAAGCATAAGGGAAAAGCTCTTTAACATTGGACTTGGAAATGATTTTTTGGATTTGACACCAAAAGCACAAGTAACAAAAGCAAAAATTAGCAAGTGGGGCTATATCAAACTGAAAAGCTTTTGCACAGCAAAAGAAAATATCAACAAAATGAAAAGGTAACCTATAGAATGGGAGAAAATATGTGCAAATCATATATCCAATAATAGGTTAATATCCAAAATATCTAAGGAGCTCATACAATTAATAGCAAAGAAAATAATAATAATCTGATTAAAAAAATGGGCAGAGAGGCTCACTAGACATTTTTCCTAAGAAAACATTCAGATGGCCAGTAGGTACATGAAAAGGTGCTCAATATTGCTAATCATCAGAGAAATTCAAATCAAAACCACAGTGAGATATCACCTTATACCTGTTAGAATGGCTATTATAAAAAAGACAAGAGATAAGTGTTGGTGAAGATGTGGAGAAAAGGGAACCCTTGTGCACTGTTGGTAGGAATATAAGTTGGTATAACAAATATGGAAATAGTATGAAGGTTCTTCGAAATATTAAAGATAGCACTAGCATATGATCCAGCAATCCCACTTCTGGACATATACCTGAAAGAAGTAAGATCACTGTCTTGAAAGGATATCTGTAACCCCATGTTCATTGCATTATTCACAATAGCCAAGACATAAAAACTATCAAAGTGTCCACCAACAGATAAATGGATAAAGAAAATTTGATATATATTATAAATTGTGTGTATATACACTATATCTATATCTATCTATCTATACATGTATATCTAGAGGGGGGTGATTCTTGAACAACACAGGGATGGGGTGCTGACCCCTCGCACAGTTGATAATCCAAGTATAAGTTTACAGTTGGCCCTCCATATACTCGATTCTACTTCTGCAGATTCAACCAACCATGGATTGTATAGTCTTATAGTATGTATATGGTGAAAAAACTCCAAGTATAAGTGGACCTGCACAGTTCAAACCCATGCTGTTCAAGGGTCAGCTGTATGTATATAAATATAAAATGGAATATTATTCAGTCATAAAAAAGAAGGAAATCCTGCCATTTGTGACAACATGGATGAACCTTGAAGGCATTATTCTAAGTGAAATAAATCAGAGAATGAAAAATAGTGTATGACCCACTTATACGTGGAATTTTAAAAAGCCAAACTCACAGTAACAGAGAGTAGATTGGCTGGTGGCTGGGGTGTGTGGGAAATGATATCAAAGGGTACAAATTTACAGTTACAAAATGAACAAATCCTGGGAATGTAATGTACAGCATGGTGACTATAGTTAATAATACTGTATTGCATAGTTGAAGGTTGATAAGAGTGTAGGTCTTAATTGCTGTCACAACAGCAAAAATGGAAATTATGTGAGTTGATGGATGTGTTAACTAATCTTATCGTGGTAATTATTTTGCAATATACAAGCGTATCAAATCATCACATTCTTGTGCTCTAAACTTACACAATGTTATATATCAGTTATACCTCAATAAAGATGGAAAAAAGGAACAAATGTCAAATACATGTAATAACCATCTATTTACCCTTTTTTCTTTCTGTCAAACAGTGAAAAATGAATTTCAGGAAACCTAGGCCATTGATATAAAGTGAGATTTCTTTCTGACATATGGTGGGAGTAACTGAAAAATGTACTTGGGTATCATTGAAAGCCCTCCATGACCCCTTTAGAATCCTCTCCTCTGTGGTGTGTGTGGGTGTGTGAATGTGAACACTCGAACTCTGAGGAAAGAGCAGCAAAAATGCAGGTGCTTAGAGCTTAGACTCTAGAGTCAGGTCGGCCACGTTTGAATCTTTTTTTTTTTTAAAGAGCTCCTGACTTTATTTATTTACTTACTTTATTATTATTATTATTTTTGCTGTGTTGGGTCTTCGTTTCTATGCAAGGGCTTTCTCTAGTTGTGGCAAGCGGGGGCCACTCTTCATCACGGTGTGCGGGCCTTTCACTGTCGCGGCCTCTCCCGTTGCGGAGCACAGGCTCCAGACGCGCAGGCTCAGTAGTTGTGGCTCACGGGCCTAGTTGCTCTGCGGCATGTGGGATCTTCCCAGACCAGGGCTCGAACCCGTGTCCCCTGCATTGGCAGGCAGATTCTCAACCACTGAGCCAACAGGGAAGCCCCCACGTTTGAATCTTGACTTCAATTTACAAACTGGCTGATTTAGAACAAGTTATTCCATCACTCTTAGGCCCTGTTTCCTAACCATTAATATGGAGATAAAAAGAGCACCTACTTCAGAGGACTTTTGTCAGGATCAGATGAATGAATTCACGTGAAGGACGCAGGACAATGCTGGGCATAGAGTGAGCAGCAGTTATTGCTGTAACTGTCAGAGCTACTCTTTGTAGTTATTGGAAGGCGAACACAGTTACGTGAAGTACGTTCCCGGGAATCAACTGCAAAACGGCTTCTTTCTCTGGGCCTCTCTGCTGTCCAAAAACCATTGTCACTAGGAGCACTTGGTGGTAATTCTCTAATCAATAGAAATGGCACAGCAAAGGTAAAACGGAGCAAAGAGCAAGAGTGAGAGAGAGCAAGTGATAGAAGCTTCTCCCCTAAATCCTGCTTCATAAATCCCGAGGGAAGAGAGAAGAGAAAAGCTGGAGACGGCAGTCAGGGGACCTGCACCAAACGTGGTGTCTGCAGCTCTGCCTCCGCGGTGATGGTCTGACCTCTGCATATTTACTTTCCTCCTGCTTCATGCTCTCATTTGCTTCACGAGGCACAGCCGCTGTGTCTCATCAATTAAAATAGGTTCCCAAACTCGCAGCTCTGGGTTTCTCATGACTCCTGGTTTCAATGCAATGCATTTTTACTTTATAGTAAATGTCAGTTTTCATCAGCTCAAATGTCCTCGTGACATAATATGACTTGAACATATGCAAATACCTCCTTACCAGATACTTCTTTAATTAGGTAGAGGTCTTGGGTGGGGAGGTACTCCCTAATTACTTCTGAGGTAATCGGGAGAAATCACACTTGATCATATGCTGTAAATTGGCTTCCAGAAACTCTGGGCCAGCATTAATCGACACAAGACTTCTGGGAAGCAGGATCCCAGCTTTTCTTTTCCTGAAAGCTACTTCATCTCTCTCTTCTTAGCTTCTTCAACTCACCTCCTCCATCTTTGTATTCATGGTTTGCAGACAGGCAGGGACCTCGCTTTGCATTAGAAGTGGGCCATCAACCAGGCTGAGAGCAAATGCAGCACAGTTCTAAAGACACCCAATAGTTAAAGCAAACACACAGGTGTCAGGCGGCTTTAATCGGAAATCATTGGGAAATGTCACAAGCACAGACATTATGGTTAAAGGGAACTTGTCAACTAGTAAGGAAGTGACAAGGATGGCGTCTGGCTTGTACTCAAAAAAGGGCTTTGGTGCTACTAACTGAATTGAAGAGAAATCCCTAAAGAGCTACAACCATAAGAACTTGAGGCCATAAATCCATTTTTATATAGTTTACTTATCAATCTCTTTGGGTACATTTTAAGCTAATGACTCTTAGTTTGATTCATAATTGTTAAAACTTCATGTTTTTAAATAGAATAAGGTTTGAGTTAAGCCATACCGCTGGACTGATAGTAAACAGTGCAACTATGAAATCCAGGGAATATTCTGAATGAGGATTAGCCTGCCTGAAGTTTTTGTCTCTGTGTGCTCTTTGCCTGAATCACTTCCAGTGTCCTGACTCAGGTAAAAATGCAGGAAGGAAGGCTCCACTCGATGCATTTTTCTACCCCTGATTTGTAGGTCTCCATGGGTTTTCTACTTAAATATGGAGACAACAACCAAATTCTCTGCTGTGATTGCAGGGGTCTGGGGAAGGGTGTCAAATGTCTCTTTAGTGCTGACACCTACTAAAGTAGAACAGAATTTGGCCCACACATCAGTGTCCAATGCTTGAGTGACTGAAAAGGTAACTCTAGGTGGTACTGTTAGGTTGTGCTTTAGAAATAGGGACTGTCTATTTAGCTGGAGCCACAAGGCCACAGAATGTGCTCTAAGGTCAAGCAGTTTGGGCTTTCTAACTCTGCACTTACTGAGAATTGCACAGACTGCATTCTGTGTTCAGGACTCTTGATGTTCAGAGACAATTTGTTTGTCACTGCCTTGCAGCTCTTCATCGGGGCAGAGGGTAGAGCCATTCAAAGTCCAATTCAAAATGCTAATCATATAAAAGTGTTTGCACTTGAAATGTAACAGTGGGTCACTTTGGGCCAAGGGGATGAGAAATAGTTCAAGTATATCTAGGATTGGGCAAGAGATAGCAATAGGGAAAGGTAATACCTGACTTAATCAACATAAACAGTCAGAAGAATAATTTCAAGACGAAATAAGAACACTGTACTATCCCTCAAGAAAGCCGACTCGGCAAACTATTGAACTAAACTACCCAAAAGCCATTTAAACTACCTATATTTGATAGTTATTCATTATGCAGATCAATGAATAGCATAGTAAGCTGACACTGCCCCCCCAATTCCAATGTTATTGTTTCAATAGAAAACTTTAGCAAACAATTCAGAATTAACACTTATTCTCTGTCTTACAGCCACACACCAGTGAGAATTGCTTACTCAAGCACTTGGGATCAATATATTTGCCACGTCTTCCAGGTCAGATTTTTGGTCAACAGTATCTATTTCATGCCCCAAGTTTATTGACTTGAGGATTCAGAGGCTCATGCTGAGAGGGAGTCTTCAACTTAATTAGAATTCACCTGCCCTTGGGGCGAATACGGCAGCAGAGAGAAGAGGCTGGCCGACTTGTGTTAGTGGACAGTGGAGATGAGTTGTGTTTTTGCTAAAGGACTCTAGACACGGCCATGCAGGACATGAGCACAGTAACAGGTGGAATGAGTCACAGGCCTTTGTACCGGTTTGCACTGCACTGCTGGCCTGCGGGGTACACAATATAAATTGGGATCTGTTGCTAATAAACAAAAGAAAGCATGAGATTTTTAAAATAATAAAAGGAAACTGTAGTAAACCAGTCACTGCATGAAGGTAGGAAGAAACTGAGCAGGGAACCAAACCTCCGTGCAAAATTGTGGCTTAAATATCCCTGCTCCATGTCACAGCTGTCAGTAGGCTACACTTAAAAAACAAGAAAATAAAGGGTTTTCTGTGGCCTTTGATAGCTGCAGCACAAAAGGACTGACCCTGTTGGAATCAGAAAACAATGCCAAATCAAATGATCACTGGCACAAAACACTGCAAGTTGCTTTCTGAGCAGCATTGTTTAATTTTCTTCTGGTTTAGTTTAGTTTGTTTCTAGAACTGGCATTTAATTTTTTTTCTGAACAAAGAAAACAATATTTCAAACATGTTTCTGCCTGGGGTTATGTCTCCAGTTCCAGGCCAAAATGCCTCAGTAACACATTTTTTCCCCCAGCAATTGACCAGAATAAGCTTAAGGAACTTTGCAACAGACACCCAAGATGACAGGACAATGGAGTGCATTGCTTCAACTGTCACCGAACAAGGTAAGGATTTCCTACAGCTGTAGGGGAAACACATACTTTTTTGGCTAATGAGTTGTGAGCAACCAATGTTGGCTCTGCAGGCATACTCTCATTGATTAGGAAAAGAGTTTTAAGAAATGAGAGCATAAAAAATTTGGAAGCCTGACCTAACTTTATGCAAAATTTCCATAGCCCTACTGTCTGCATAATATGTGTAATTATTATAAGATTTTAAACACTACATATATGCCTAACCTATTACTTTCTATCAGTTTTCTTCTCCCAGAAGATAGGGAGTTATGGATGCATGAAATGGAAACTATAGTAGGGCAGGGGAAGATGCAAACATACAACACAGACTTTACAAACATCCCTAATCTAGTATTTATTTGTTGAAATTTTTGGCAAAGATGTACTTTGCTTCTTGTTAAATCCCTACTTGAAGAAGATATTCAAACAATTGGTCAGGACATTTTTCACTCTAGCAAAGTAAAGCAAAAATTTTCAGATACTCTGGTAGGAATATAAGTAATAGGCCTGCACTAACAGTATGTGTATAACATTATCCATTCATTCATCCACAGACACTTAGGTTGTTTCTATGTCTTGGCTATTGTGAATAATGCTGCAGTGAACATGGGGGTGCAGACATCTCTTTGAGAGTAATTTCATTTCCTTCGGATATATACCTAGAGTAGGACTGCTGGATCATATGGTAGTTCCATATTTAGTTTTTTGGGGAACGTACATACTGTTTTCCATCGTGGCTATACCAATTTACATTCCCACCAACAATGAAAAATGGTTCCCTTTTCTCCATATCCATAACAGCACTTGTACAGGTGTGAAGTGATATCTCATTGTGGTTTTGACTTGCATTTCCGGGATGATTAGTGATGTGAGCACCTTTTCGTGTACTTGTAGGCCATCTGTATGTCTTCTTAAAAAAAAAGTCTATCCAGATAGACTAGCTAGACTTTTAGTCTAGCTAAAAGTTTGTCAATTTTGCTTATCTTTTGAAAAAACCAACTCTTAGTTTCATTGATCTTCTCTATTGTCTTTCTAGTTTCTATTTCATTTATTTCTGCTCTAATCTTGAGTATCTCCTTTGTGCTAAGCTTGGGCTTAGTTCTTTTTCTAGTCCCTTGAGGTGTAACATTAGGTTTTTATTTGAGATCTTTCTAATTTCTTTTTTTAAATTTTAAAAAAAATTATTTATTTATTTATTTATGGCTGTGTTGGGTCTTCGTTTCTGTGTGAGGGCTTTCTCTAGTTGCGGCAAGTGGGGGCCCCTCTTCACCGCGGTGCACGGGCCTCTCATTATCGCGGCCTCTCTTGTTGCGGAGCACAGGCTCCAGACGCACAGGCTCAGTAATTGTGGCTCACGGGCCTAGTTGCTCCGCGGCATGTGGGATCTTCCCAGACCAGGGCTCGAACCCATGTCCCCTGCATTGGCAGGCAGATTCTCAACCACTGCGCCACCAGGGAAGCCCCTTTCTAATTTCTTAACGCATGCATTCATTGCTATAATCTTTCCTCTTAGAACAGCTTTTGCTGCATTCCATAAGTTTTGGTATATTGTGTTTCCATTTGATTTCTCTATTGATTTATTCTTTGACTCATTAGTTTTTCAGGAGTGTATTGTTTAATCTCCATATATTTGTGATTTTCCCATATTCTTCCTGTTATTGATTTCTGGTTTCATACCATTGTTATCAGAAAAGATGTTTGATATGATTTAAATCTTCCTAAATTTGTTAAGACTTGTTTTGTACCCTAACATATGATTATCCTCGATAATGTTTTGTGTGTGCTTGAGAAGAATGTGTATTCTGCTGCTGTTGGATGCATGTTTTCTACATGTCTGTTAGGTCCATTTGTTCTAAATTGTAGTTCAAGTCCAATGTTCTCTTATTAGTTTTCTGTCTGGATAATCTATCTTTGCTGAGAGTGTTGTAGGCAAAATATAGTTGAGTCTTGTTTTTTTTTTTAATGTATTCAACCACTCTATCTCTTTTGATTGGAGAACTTAATCCATTTCCATTTAAAGGAACTATTGCTAGATGAGGATGTATTATTGCCATCTTGTTAACTGTTTTCTGTTTTGTAGATCCTTTGTTCCTTTCTTCTCCTCTTGCTGTCTTCCTTTGTGATTTGATAAATTTGCTTAGTAGTAAGCTTTAATTATTTCTCTTTCTCTTTGTCTTCTATAGGTTTTGTTTTGTGGTTACCATGAGGTTTACATAAAACCTCTTATAGTTAAGAGTCTATTTTAAACTGATAACAACTTGACTTTGATTACATACAGAAAAGCTCTACACTTTTACTCCTCCCCACACATTTTGTGTTTCGATGTCACAATCCACATCTTTTTATATTGTGTATTCATTTGCAAATTATTGTAGCTATACTTATTCTTAATACTTTTGTTTTTTAACCTTTATACTAGAATTATATATAAGTGACTTATACATAATACAATATTAGAGTATTTTTGAATTTGAATATATATTTACCTTTACCAGTGAGTTTTATACTTTCATATGTTTTCATGTTACTAATTAGCATTCTTTCATTCCAGCTTGAAGAACTCCTTTCAGCATTTCTTGTAAGGCAGGCCTAGTGGCAAAGAAGTTCTTTAGCTTTTGTTCATCAGAGAAAGTGTTTATCTTACCTTCATTTTGAAGAACAACTTTGCCAGGTGAAGTATTCTTGGTTGGCAATCTTTCTGTTTCAGCACTTTGAATATAGCATCATCACACTCTTTCCTGGCTTGCAGTTTCTGCTGAGAAATCTGCTTGTAGCCTTGTGGGGATTTCCTTGTATATGACGAACTTCTTTCCCTTGTTGCTTTCAAAGCTCTGTCTTTGATTTTGGACAGTTTGACTATAATTTGTCTCAGTGAAGTTTTCTTTGGATTGAATCTGATTGGGAACCTTTGAGTCATGTACCTAGATGTACATATCTCTCCTCAGATATGGGAAATTTTCAGCCATTATTTCTTTAAATAATCTTTCTGCCCCTTTCTCTCTTTCTTCTCCTTCCAGAACTCTCAAAATGCAAATATTAGCTCTCCTGATATCTCATGACTCCTGTAGGCTTTCTGCATTCCTTTTCATTCTTTTCTCTTTTTTCTCCTTGGACTGGATAATTTCAAATGACATCTTCGAGTTCACTGATTCTTCCTTCTGCCTGATCAAATTTGCTACTGAAACTCTCTATTGCATTTTTTATTACAGTCATTGTATTCTTCAGCTCCAAAATTTTCCTTGGTTCTTTTTAATGTTATCTACCTCTCTGTTGAACTTCTCATTTTGTGCTTGTATTGTCCTCCTGATTTTGTTAAATTTCTAATCTGTTTTCTTTTATAGGTCACTGAGGTTTTTTTAAAACAATTATTTTAATTATTTTTATTTTTAATGTCAGGAGTTTATAGATCTCCATTGCTTAGCTGTTGGTTAATAGAAATTTATTGTGTTCTTTGGTCATGTCATGTTTCCCTGATTCTTCATCAATTCTGTAGCCTTGTGTAAGTGTGTTTGCATTTGAAGAAGCAGTCAGCTCTTCTAGGCTTTATGGACTGGCTTTGGTAAGTAAAGACTGTCACTTGGTGGAGGGTACACTGAAGCACACTGTGGTACCAGGTCTAGTGGCCAGGGTGACGTGGGTGGGGCATGTGATGTCTCTGGGTCCAGGGGGTGTATGGTGTATCATCAGCTCAGTTATCTGGGGTTCACAATGTTAGTAACTCTGTAGTCCTTGGAAGCAAGAACTTTATGGGGTCCATGGTAGCTACAAGGGCTGCTGGAATCCTCAGTGGCACCTCCAGGTCCAGCAGTGTAGACCGGGGCAGGCAGTGTTGGGGGCCAGAGCAAATGGTATGCATGCATCTGGCTTTAGAGGCTAGCTGCAAGTACACATGATGGCAAGAGTGGAGGCCAGCAGCAGGGGCCAGGGCTGATTGTAGGTGCACTTGCAGATTTGAGGACTGGAGATGACACTGTTCATGTTCCTGGCTACTGGGGCTATATGTGGGTGCATGCATGGCATCGGGGGCCAGCTGTGTACATGTGTACAGCTACAGGCGGCAGGCTGGTGATGTGCATGTGCATGGCCTTAAGGGCCAGGACTGGCTGTGGGTGTGTGCATGGTTGCTGTCCTGGGTCCTAGGGCTTGGGCACCTGCAGTGTTGCTGGCTAAGGTGGCTTCAGTGACGAGGCAGGAAGAGAAGGTGGAGTTCAATATTAATTTTGTGAGAAGTCTCTGGTGATTATACAAACTATTTACTATTTGATGTACTAATTAGAGAAAAGTATAAATTAAACTTTTGGAGGTTAGATCCAGCTATTAAGCAAGATATACTCATGACTAACTAATTACTGAAATAAAAGGATGTTTCCACCACAGCATTTTTTCATAATTACAGCTCTGGGTAGAATTTATCTTAATTAGAAATGTTCAGTGTATTGAGGGACACTGCACATCATCCCTCATCTTATATTCAGAACTAACATGGATGCTTTTTTTTTTTTTAGAAGTTTCAGGTTAAGTAGGCAATTAAACAATGAACACACAAAGCTGTGAGATGTGTGTCCACTGGATACTTTTTTCATAGTTAAAAAAAGAATTTTCTTGAGAAAAAGTTTTAAACACTTATAGTCTGATATATAGGTCTCTTTAAAGACATTTTAAGTAGTTTAATAAACTATAATTGTGTGTACGTAATGCCAGTGAAGATATTAGAAAAAATCATAATCATTTGTCGAACCATTTCAATTCCTTCACTCATGGTCCCCTTCCTTCATCTTCAAAGCCAGCAACATTTGGTCAAGTCCTTCTCATACTGCCACATCTTTGGTTCTCTCTCTTCTACCTTGACCTTTCACTTATAAGGACCCACATGATTATACTGGGGCCAACTGGTTAATCCAGGAGAATCTTCCCATCTCAAGATCTGTTGATTAACAATCTTAGTTCCACCTACAACCTTAATTCCTTTTTGGCATGTCACCTAAGATATTCACAAGTTCCAGGCATTAGGACATGAACATCTTTGGGTTGGGCATTATTCTGCCTACCACATTGACTAAAATGTCTGCTTAGAAATTGTCTTATGTAACAATAGATTAAGAACACATTCCCACTGTTAAGTTTTGGGGAATCAAAAATCACTACAATAATTAAATAACGTCTCCCCCACATGCACTGTATTTGATTATAAAATATATGAATGACTAACTAGTTTCTATAGGCATATATAACATTTCATATGGAAATGAGTGTTTTCCATCGAAGGAATCATTGTGTGATGATAAACATTTAACAGTATTCAAAATATTTAAGAAATCTTTTGTGCTTGTGTTTGTGTATATACTCCCTCATTAGAGTTTTCTGAATGATGAAATACTGTCAACATTTTGGGGGAGAAGGAATTTTGTACTTAGAAATAAAAACATAATATTTTGAGTTACATCCAGTGAAAAAGTGACTGAGTTCTCCAAATTATACTGTTTGCTGTTGTTTTCACTATTGTTAGTTTTGTCCAAAAGAGCATGGCCACAAATTGATAAGACTAACTGAAGACAATCCCAATAGAGGAGATACAAAAACCAAATGCTCTATAATTTCTTACTGTGAATGTATGAATTGACTACTCTTTTTAGTATTCATGAAATTAGTTATATAGTGCCATTACATAATTGAACCATGTGTCAAGCACTTAACTAATTAGAAACTTACTATTGCTTAAATTTTTAAATTATTACCATTACATATACACATATATGTATATACGTTTAAAACTGACACCATCATATGTGTTTCCTTGATTGTGCTGATTTTAAAGAGTCACTAGTTCATATGTAAAAGCAACTAGAAATTGCTTGGGGATGAAGATGTGTATGATGAGTGCCTTTAAATCAAACATAGCACAATGAAACCTTTTCGCCTATTGTTTTCTCTGCCTTTTCCAGTCATATTTAAACTGCTTTTAAGTGTTCACAGTGTAAGCCCTTCTTGCAGTTTTTTCTCTAGCCTGAATCCACTCGTGGTGGTACTTGCATTTCTTCTCAAACACTTGTAAGTGATAGGAAAGCCATTGCTTCCAGAAGTAGGCAACTCCACTTTTTAATTGCCATAAATAGTTAGAAATTTTTTCTTGAGGTCAAATCAGTCTTCTTAATGCTTCTCACCATTGGACTCTATTTGCCAGTATGGATCAATTTCTTCCTCCACCTGGAGGCCTCCTTGGTTCTTAACTGAGAGTGCACATCAAAATCACCAAGAAAATGACAGGAAAGAGTGAGGGGAGGTGGGATGGGAGGGAGGGAGGGAAGGAGAAGGAAAGATGGGGGGAGGGAGAGAGAGAAACACACACTCAGACCCTTATTTAGAGCAAAATGAATCAGATCTAGGGGTAGAATCTAGCATGTGTATTCAGACACTTCACTAACTCATTTATTTATTCTTGCATATGTGTAGTAAATTATTACCATATACCAGTTACTATTCAAGATACTGGGAACACATCAGTGAACAAAACATGCAAAAATTGCTGAATGCATAGAATGTACATATTCAGCATTTTGGACAAAGAATAAAATGGTAGTAGAGAGTGTTTTACTTGTTTATTCAGGTGGTATCTATTTCTGTAATAAGATAATCTGGCCCTTTGGGGAAAAGTAGACAATACACTATGCATTAAAATAAATCTACTTCCAATTAGGATTATAGTCAAGGTATAGTCATATCTCTGTGAAAAGCTGCAAT
The DNA here is from genome assembly GCF_965194805.1 of Balaenoptera borealis. NCBI lineage: Eukaryota > Metazoa > Chordata > Mammalia > Artiodactyla > Balaenopteridae > Balaenoptera > Balaenoptera borealis. The sequence goes on along the minus strand of NC_138881.1, from coordinate 31,331,154 downwards.
CTTTAAGCAATAGGTTTTTTTTTTAAAACTGTATTAACAGAAATTGACGTGGAGTAGATAAAAACTGATCTGGTCCGAGAACAAAAAGATGTGTAACTTATGCTGCTGTTCAAACTACCCAACTTCCAATAACTCGCATCCAGACCCTCCAGCTCACCTATGACTTATGTGTCTTTGCTCAAATTAAGCACCCCCTCCCCCCAAAACCCCCTATAAATCAAAAGCTGTCACACAGCTAGCTATTCCAGCAATAATGACAGTGGAATTTGATCTTTTCTATATGAAGTGTGTGCACTTTAAGATACGTGGCCTATGGTATTTTAAACTAGAGCAGTTTAAAACACAATCCATTAGAGCTGAATTACACAGGCCTTCAATCATTTGATGACTGAGTTCTGTATGAGGAAATGGCCGATGTCAAAAGAAGAGTGACAGAGATAGTTTTTATAACATGCTTTAGGAGAAGAAATGTGGTTAATGTGAATCTGCGGGACAACTTCCTCTGACAAAGAGCAAATGGCATCAAATTGGGGTAAATGCCCTACATATACAGTGACAAAGGAAAGTAAATGGGAAATTATAGCTTTGGCACTTAACTGTATCCAAAAGAAACCACTAGTCTTTTCAGAAAGAGCTATTTAGTCTGGCAGTTCTTAAAGCTGTAATTTTCTTCCTGTTTTGTTTGCTTCCTTAATCTGAGATCCCCTGGAAAATATACTAAAGGGAATTTTTGAGAGAACTTCCTTCCCTATGCTCTCTGTAAATATAATAGGATAAAGCATGCATCTTTTCATCTTCTCTGAGTGATATTTGATTTGGATCTTTTGTACATTTATTAACACTCTGTGTGATATTTTCCATCACTGTGTAGATCTGGGTTTGTGAGGTCAGCACTTCAGAAATGGCTTATTTGCTTCCAGACATTATGTCTGCACATCGAGGAGCTAAGTGGAAATTATGCCTCAGGTTATAGATGTATGAGTCAATAAACTAAGATTTCCCTAGATGTGTATAACAAAAAGCATCAACAGGAGCATAATTCAATTATTTATATTTTTCTCTGAAATTAAACTATTTATTAAAATATTGAATGCATATTATTAATCTCTCCCTCAGCACTTTTCTTCCATTCAACCCCTCTTCCAGTAATTTTTCCAGGGTGAAAATTTTGAAGTTCATATTGAGACATGTTATTCCACTACCTCAATCTATTCGGTAGTTGTCAATTTATATTACAGTAATGGCCTAAATATTACACATGGACTAATAGACAAGGAATAGTTTGACCCTTCCCACTATACACCATGTTTTCCTTCACTGTTTTTGCTCCAGTGCCTTTGTCTTTATTCCAGTTTTTCCTAAGGTCACTTGCCTCACATGGTTATAATTTTAGAAATAACTTCTTCAAGGCTGAAAAGATTAAGTTAAAAAATAGAGTTCAAATAAATTAATATGAAAATAACATTCCAGTCACTTCTCAAAAATATCTATATTCTTTGCTGAAACTAAATGACTGGCTCAAAGTATACAGAGAGTTTTAGAAGGGAGTCATATATATACACATACATACACAAAGAGATTTATTATAAGGAATTGGCTCATGTGATTACGCAGGCTGACAAATCCCAAGATCTGCAGTCAGTAAGCTGAGGACCCAGGAGAGCTAGTCGTATAGTTCCAGTCCAAATTCAAAGGCCTGAGAACCAGGAGAGCTGATGGTATAGTTTCAGTCAGAAAGCCAGCAAGCTCAAGACCCAGGAAGAGCTGATGTTTGAGTCTGAGTTCAAAGGCAGGAGGAAAAACTGATATCCCAACTCAAAAGCAGCCAGGTTAAGAGGAATTACCTCTTATTCAGGAAAGGGTCAGCATTTGTTCCCACGGTAGGGAAGAGAATCTGCTTTTCTCGATCTACTGATTTAAGTGTTAAAATGAGAAGAGTGATGTCAGCAAGATGTTAACTAAACTTACTGTGGTAATCATCTCACAGTATATACAGGCATACTTCAGAGATATTGCAGGTTCGGTTCCAGACCACTGCAATGAAGCGAATACTGCAATAAAGTGAGTCACATGACTTTTTTGGTTTCCCAGCACATATAAAAGTTATGCTTACACCTACTGTAGTCTATTAAGTGTACAATAGCATTATGTCTGAAAAACAGTGTGCATGCCTTAAAAAAAATACATTTTTGCTGAAATATGCAAACCATCACCTGAGCCTTCAGCAGGTCGAAATCTTTTTGCTGGTGGAGAGTCTTGCCTCAGTGTTGATGGCTGCTGAATAATCAGGGTGGTGGTTGCTGAAGGTTGGGGTGCAGTGGCGATTTCTTAAAATAAGACAACAATGAAATTTGCCACATTGATTGACTCTTCCTTTTGCTAATGCAATGCTGCTTGATAGCATTTTACCTACAGCAGAACTTCTTTCAAAATTGGAGTTATTTCTCTTAAACCCTGCTGCTGCTTTATCAACTAAGTTTATGTAATATTATAAACCCTTTCTTGTCATTTCAACAATCTTCACAGCATCTTCACCAGGAGTAGATTCCATCTCAAGAAACCACTTTCCTTGCTCATTCATAAGAAGCAACTCCACATCTGTTAAAGCTTTATCACGAGATTTCAGAAATTCAGTGACATCTTCAGGCTCCATCTCTAATTCTAGTTCTCTTGCTACTTCTACCGTGTCCACAGTTACTTCCTTCACTGAAGTCTTGAGCCCCTCAAAGTCATCCATGAGGGCTGTAATCAACTTCTTCCAAACTCTTGTTAATGTTAATATTTTGACCTCTTCCCATGAATTACGAATGTTCTTAATGGCATCTAAAATGGTGAATCTTTTGCAAAAGCTTTTCAATTTACTTTGCCCAGATCTGTCAGAGGAATCACTATCGATGGCAGCTATAGCCTTGCAAAATATATTTATTAAATAATAAGACTTGAAAGTCGAAATTACTCATTGACCCATGGGCTGCAGAATGGATGTTAAGCGGCATGAAAATATGAATCTCATTCATTGTACATCTCCATCAGAGCTCTTGAGTGACCAGGTGCATTGTCAATGAGCAGTAATATTTTGAATAGAATCTTTTTTTCTGAGCAGTAGGTCTCAACAGTGGGCTTCAAATATTCAATAAACCATGTTGTAAACAGATATGCTGCCATCCAGGCTTTCTTGTTCCATTTATAGAGCACATGCAGAGTAGATTTAGCATAATTCTTAAGGGCCCTAGGATTTTTGGAATGGTAAATGAGCATTGGCTTCAACTTAAAGTCACCAATTGCATTAGCCCCTAACAAGAGAGTCAGTCTGTCCTTTGAAGCTTTGAAGCCAGGCATTGAGTTCTCCTCTCTAGCTATGAAAGTCCTAGATGGCATCTTCTTCCACTAGAAGGTTGTTTGGTCTACACTGAAAATCTGTTGTTTAGTGTAGCCACCTTCAGTAATCATCTTGGCTAGATCTCCTGACTAATTTGCTGCATCTTCTACATCAGCACTTGCTGCTTCACCTTGCAAGAGATGGCTTCTTTCCTTAAACCTCATGAACCAACCTCTGTTAGTTTCACAGTTTTCTTCTGAAGCTCCTCACCTTTCTCAGCCTTCATACAATTGAAGAGAGTTAGGGCCTTGCTCTGGATTAGACTTTGGTTGAAGGGAATGTTGTGGCTGGTTTGATTGTCTATCTAGATCACTAAAGCTGTTTCACTTTCTTATCATTCATGTGTTCACTGGAGTAGCACTTTTAATTTCCTTCAAGAACTTTTCCAGGACTTCCCCGGTGGTCCAGTGGTTAAGACTCCGTGCTTCCACTGCAGGGGGCACGGGTTCGATCCCTGGTCAGGGAACTGAGATCCCACATGCTGTGCAGCCAAAAAAAAGAACTTTTTTCCTTTGCATTCACAACTTGGCTAACTGTTCGGTGCAAGAGGCTTAGCTTTCAGGCTATCTCAGCTTTCAACATGCCTTCCTCACTAAGCTTAATCATTTCTAGCTTTTAATTTAAAGTGAGAGACATGCAACTCTTCCTTTTACTTGAACACTTGGAGGCCACTGTAGGGTTATTAATTGGCCTGATTTCAATACTACTGTGTCTCAGGGAATAGGGAGGCCCAAGGAAAGGGAGAGAGATGGGGGAATGGTTGGTCTATGGAGCAGTCAGAACATATACAACATTTATTGACTAAGTTCACTGTTTCATATGGGTACATTGCATGGTGCCCCAAAACAATTACAATAGTAACATCAAAGATCCCTGATCACAAATCACCATAACAAATTCAGTAATAATGAAAAACTTTGAAATATTGCAAGAATTATCAAAATGTGACACAGAGACATAAAGTGAGCAAATGCTGTTAGAAAAATGGCACCAACAGACTTGCTCAACATAGAGGCGCCACAAACCTTCAATTTGTAAAAAACATATCTTCAAAGAGCAATAAAGTGAAACACAATAAATCAAGGTATGCCTGCACATATATCAAATCATTATTTTGTATACCTTAAACTAATACAATGTTATATATCAATTATATCTCAATAAAACTGAAAACAAAACCAAAACCAATATGGTACTGGCATAAAAACAGACATATAGCCCAATGGGACAGAATAGAGAGCCCAGAAATAAACCCATGCATATACAGTCAGTTGACCTTCAACAAGTGTGCCAAGAACACATAATGGGAAAATGAGTCTTCAACAAATAGTGTTGGAAAAGCTAGATATTCACATGCAAAAGAATTAAGTTGATCAATTATCTTACACAATACACAAAACCAACTCAAAATGGATGAAAGACAAACATATGACCTTAAACCAAACAACTCCTTGAAGAAAACAGGGGTAAAGCTTCTTGACATTGGGCTTGAAAATGATTTCTTGGAGTTGACACCAAAAGCACAGGCAATAAAACCAAAAATATAGGGGCTTCCCTGGTGGTGCAGTGGTTGAGAATCTGCCTGCCAATGCGGGGGACACAGGTTCGAGCCCCGGTCTGAGAAGATCCCACATGCCGCAGAGCAGCTGGGCCCGTGAGCCACAATTACTGAGCCTGCGCGTCTGGAGCCTGTGCTCCGCAACAAGAGAGGCCGCGATAGTGAGAGGCCCGTGCATCACGATGAAGAGTGGCCCTCGCTTGCCACAACTAGAGAAAGCCCTCACACAGAAACGAAGACCCAACACAGCCATAAATAAATAAATAAATAAAAATTTTTAAAAAAACCCAAAAATATAAAAAAGTGGGACTACATCAAAAAAGCTTCTGCACTGCAAAACAAGCAACAGAGTAAAAAGGTAACCTATGGAATGAGAGAATACATTCACAAATCATCTATATCATCAAGGGTTAATATCCAAAATATATTTTGGATATAGAATATGTAATATATGTAAGAATATCCTACAGCTCAATAGCAACAACAACAACTCAATTTTTAAAATAAGCAAAGGTCTTGAATAGATATTTCTCCAAAGAATGCATACACATGGCCAACAGGTATATGAAAAGGTGCTCAACATCACTAATCATCAAGGAAATACAAACTAAAACCACAATGAGATATCATGTTACACCTTTCAGAATGATTTTAAAAAACAAACACACAAAATATAACAAGTATTGATGAGGATGTGGAGAAATTGAAACCCTTATACACTATTGGTAGGAATTTAGAATAATGCAGACACTATGAAAAACACTATGGAGGTTTCCTTAAAAAATTAAAAATTGAACTAGCACATCATTCAGCAATCCCACTTCTGAGTATATATGCAAAAGAAGTGAAATCAGGATCTCAAAGAGATATCTGCATCCCCATGTTCACTGCAGCATTATTCACAACGGCCAAGATACAGAAACAACTCAAATGTTCATTGACAGATGACTGGATAAAGAATATGTGGTATACATATACAATGGAATAATCTAAGCTTTTGCCTCAAGAACATAGAAAATGAAGAGCAAACTAAACCCAAACCAAGCAGAAAGAAGGTAGTGGTAAAAATAAAAGCAGAAATCAATGAAATTGAAAACAGAAAAATAATAAATACCAATGACACAAAGAGTTGATCTTTGAAATGTTCAATAAAATTGCCAAACTTTAAGCAATATTGATTTTTAAAAATAGAGAAAATTCAAATTACTAATATCAGGAATGTAACAGGGGCTATCACTACAGACCTTGCAGACATTAAAGGATATAATGTAATATTACAAATAACTCTATACATACTTATAAATTTACAATTTAGATGATATGGACCAGTTCCTCAAAAAGTATAAACTAGCAAAACTCACCATAAGAAATAAATAACTTGAATAGTTCTATAACTATTAAGGAAATATAATTTGTAATTAAAAATCTCCTGAAAAAGAAATCCTCTAGACGGCATGACTGGAGAATTCTACAAGACGTTTAAGAAGACATAATACCAATTCTATACAGTCTTTTCTGGAAAATAGGAGAGAAGAGACATTTCCAATCCATTTTATGAAGCCATTGTTACCCTGATACCCAAGCGAGACAAAAACAGTACAAAAAAGTAAACCATTGATGAATATCTCTCATGATATTAGATTCAAAAATTAGTAACAAATTATTAGCAAATAAAATTCAACAATATATAAAAATAATTATACAACATGACCAAGTTGGGTTTATTTCAATGATGCCAAGCTGGTTTGATGTTTGAAAATCAATCATTGTAACATACCACATTAACAGGCCTAAGAAGAAAAATCATACAATCATCACCTGATGCAGAAAAATCATTTCACAAAATTCAATACCCATTTATGATAAAAACTCTCAGAAAACTAGTAATAGAGAGAAAGTTCCTTAAGTTCATAAAGATCATATATAAGAAAATTACAGCTAAAGTCACACTTAACTGAAAGGCTGAATGCTTTCCCCCAAGACTGGGAATAAGGCAAGGATTTCACCCACACCACTGCTATTCAACATGCTACTGGAAGTTCTAGCTAGTACAATAAAGCAAGGAAAAGAAATAAAGTTAAATAGATCAAAAAGGAATAAATTAAACTGTCCCTATTTGAAGATGATATGATGATCTACATAGAAAATCTAAGAAATCTACAAAAAAATCTCCTGGAACTAAGAAGTGGATTTGGCAAGATCACAGCATAAAAGGTTGACATACAAAAATTAATTGTATTTTTATATATTAGCAATGAACATATGGAAAAAATTTAAAAATATAATACCTTAACAACCATTCAAAAATTAAATACTCAGCTGAAAATATATCAAAACATGTTATAAGACTTATACTCTTAAAAACTATAAAATCTTGGTGGAAGAAATCAAGGAAGATTGGAAGACTCAACACAGTAACAATTACAATTCTCTCCAAATTGATATTCAAGTTTAACACAATTCCTATCAAAATACCAGCAAGATATTCTGTAAGTATAGATGAGTTAATTCTAGAATTTGTATGAAAAGGCAAAGAATCTAGAATAGCTAAAACAATTTTGAAAAAATAATATAAAATGGGAGGAAGCCATCTACCAAGTTTCAAGACTTATTTTATAGCTACAGTAATTAAGACTGTGTGGTATTGATGTTTAGACACGTAGACCAATGATACAGTAGGGAACGCAGAAACAGATCTGAACAAGTACAAACAACTGATTTTTTACAAAGGTGCAAAAGCAATTCAAAGAAGGAAGGATAGTCTTTTCAACAAATGGTGCTGGAACAACTGGATATCCACAGCCCCCCCAAAAAAGAAGGTAGACCTGCATCTTACACCTCATCTCAAAAATCAACTCAAAATTTATCACAGACTAAATGTAAAATGTGAAATTATAAAACATTTAGATGATAACATAGAAGGAAATCTCCAGTACCTAGTAATTGGTGAAGAATTTTTAGACATGACATCAAAGTCACAATCCATAATAGAAATCAAAAAATTGGACTTCATCAAAATTAACAACTTTTGCCGTGTGAAGAACCCCAGTAAGAGCAGGAAAAGGAAAACTAAAGGCTTGGAGAAAATATTTGCAAACCATATATCTGACAAAAGGACTCATATCTAGAATATATAAAGAACTCTCAAAAGTCAACATTTTAAAACATTCAATTAAAAATGGCCCAAAGACATTAAGAGACATGGCAGCAAAGAGATTTTTTAGATGACAAACATGTGAAAAGGTGTTCAACATCGTAAGCTGTTAGAGAAATGAAAATTAAGACCAGGATGAGATACCACTACACACGTATCAGAATAGCTAAAATAGAAAACATTGACTATCAAATGATGGTGAGGATGCAGAGAAACTAGATCTCTCATATATTGCTCTTGGGAATTTAAAGTATGTGAGACACGCCATTTTTCTCTAATACTTCCTCTTTAAGTCACACCTTCTCTTTAAGTCTATGTTCATTTTTACTTCTGGATTTAATAAATTTCATGAATACTATTGCATATGACTTTAGATTTATTCATCCTAATGTAATTTTGTGGTAGTAAAGTTAACATGCTGTGATTAAGTCATCCTCTCAAGATTTGAAGATGTCACAAATAGGACCTTTTCTCTTGAATGATTCATGGCCTAGTGAAATGAAATAACAGTGCTAAATACAGTTCTTAAATTTGATTTTATGTTATGAGTGCTAGTATAACAAAAAAAAACCTAAAAGGATTATTTTATAATCTAGTCACCATTACTGTTTTATTATTATGTAAATTGTTATATATATTTGATGTCTTAAAAGGGTTATAATATCCTTTGTAAATTGTCTACTTAATGTACATTGAGAATATTTGCATTAACTTTCAAATAATTTTCCTTATTACTTAGCTATTATATAACTATTTGTATAATTTTGTTGCAGTTATTTTATTCTTACAGTGATAAATACACCTGTATACCTCAACTAACTGATAGATTATCAACATATAAAAATAATAGTTCCGGGAGTTCCCTGGTGGCCTAGTGGTTAGGATTCCGGGCTTTCACTGCTGTGGCCCAGGTTTGATCCCTGGTCGGGAAACTGAGATCCTGCAAGCCGTGTGGCATGGCTAAAAAATAAATAAATAAATAATAATAATAATAATAATTCCACTTCAATTTAAAGTTTAAGGTTCACATATTATTTCAAGACACATTTTCTCTATCTCCTAAGGTTGTTCACTCTGAAAACATCTTAGAAAAGATAGTTCTGAACAAGTGCCTCTGCTTGCAAGATGTATAGAGAAACATCAAAGACCCATGGAGAATATCTCCCAACAGAAATATCCATATATTCCATTTCTTATAGATAGTAAACACTACCTACTCATAAGCAGTGCTTACTGTGTACTAGCATTATGTTAAACAATTTTACCTGTATTAACTCACTGGAGCCTCCCTACCACTGTGTGAATTAGGCACTAGTACTGCATAGATTAGCATATTAAGGCAGCAGAGAGGTTAAGTACTTTTCCTAAAGTTACACAGCTAGTAAGTGGCAGAGCTGGGACATATACCCAGGTAATATCATCACAATCCTGTTCCATTACCACTATACCATACAGCCTCCATAAGTTATTACTTACATATTATATTTTATGCTGTTATATGATATGCTGATATCTCAAGTTATTATTTTATCTCATATACAAAATGGCAGTCTCTACCTCAAAGTGTTTCCCCCATCAAGCTAAGGAAGCTATGAACAATTAATCTACTGTATTACCAGTAAGGAGTCCTTAAGAATGGTACATGTAGAGAATACAATTAGAAGACAGGCAGCAGCCACACCACAATGGATGAGATATTTTGGTCTGGGTCTCTTATTATCTGAACTCTCTTTGTTCAAACGTTGACATTCCCTCTTTTGCTATTTCAGTTTCTCAAATCTGGCTGAATATTTAGCACTGTATTTACATTCAGTATTAGTCTCTCAAACATTTTTGTTTTAATTGGTCTTGGCTCTTTGAATTTAAATAATTTTACTAACGTATAACCCCTGACTCTCTATCACTACCACAGAATATTGTGAAAGTCTCTTAATAAGGTTCATACACTATCTTTCTGTGCTCTTATCCTCATCCACTGTGCTAGTGAAGAATGAACCCTGTCAAAATTATGAAATGAGGTGAGTTTGAATTGACTTGTTATTAATTAATCCATAATGGTGCTTGGTAGGTACCACTCCATACCTAAGTTCTCATTAAAGTTCTTGACAGAAATTAGTTTATCTTAAGAAACACATTAGCTTCCTCCCTTGTATGATGAAAGGTATGAGTATGAGAGAAAATTGCATGGCAACGGCGTTGATCAGTAAAGATGCGGGTGTTGGTACATTTGTGTGCCCGTGAAGTGAAATCAGAGGGTTCATGGTATCATGGAAAGAACACAAATTTGTAGTCAGACACTCCTATGTCTGAAACATAGTAATGGGCAAGAGAAAATGAGAAAATCAATGCCCAACTTGCAGTACCTTTGTAATGATTAGAAGCCACAGAAGCCACATTAGAAGGATTCATTTTCCACAGAACTCGGCACTTAGTAAGTACTCAACTATTTTATTATTGAACGGTAGGGGGAAAGATGAAGGGGAAATATATAGATTAAATGAGCATGAAATGCATATCAATCATTATAATATGCAGGTATTATTTATATCTTTATTACATACAATATTAGAAAATTATGATGTACAAATTGGTTGTAATTTTTAACACTAACTGGGTATTTGATGACATAAATAAACTATTTTTAAGTACAAAAATAAAATTGCGATTTTTTAAAACTTTTTATTTTATATTGGAGTATAGTTGATTAACAATGTTGTGGTAGTTTCAGGTGTACAGCAAAGTGATTCAGTTAAACATGTACATGTATCTATTCTTTTTCAAATTCTTTTCCCATTTAGGTTGTTACATAATACTGAGCAGAGTTCCCTGTGCTATACAGTAGGTCCTTGTTGGTTATCTATTTTAAATATAGCAGTGTGTACATGTCAATCCCAAACTCCCTAACTATCCCTTCTCCCCACCCTTCCCCCGTGGTAATTATAAGTTTGTTCCCTAAGTCTGTGAGTCTGTTTTTGTTTTGTAAATAAGTTCATTTGTATCATTTCTTTTTAGATTCCTCATATAAGCAATATATGATATTTCCCTTTCTGTCTGACTTACTTCATCAGTATGACAATCTCTAGGTCCATCCATGTCACTGCAAATGGCATTATTTCATTCTTTTTAATGGCTGAGTAATATTCCATTGTATATATGTACCACATCTCCTATATCCATTCCTCTGTTGATGGACATTTAGGTTGCTGCCATGTCTTGGCTATTGTAAACAGCGCTGCAATGAACACTGGGGTGCATGTATCCTTTCGGACCATGTTTTTCTCTGGATATATGCCCAGGAGTGGGATTGCAGGATCACATGGTAGCTTTATTTTTAGTTTTTTAAGGAACCTCCATACTGTTCTCCACAAGTGGTTGCACCAATTTACATTCCCACCAACAGTGTAGGAGGGTTCCCTTTTCTCCACACCCTCTCCAGCATTTATTGTTTATGGATTTTTTGATGCTAGCCATTTTGACTGGTGTGAGGTGATATCTCATTGTAGTTTTGATTTGCATTTCTCTAATAATTAGCGATGTTGAACATCTTTTCATGTGCTTCTTGGCCATCTGTATTTCTTCTTTGGAGAAATGACTATTTGGGTCTTCTGCCCAGTTTTTGACTGGGTTGTTTGTTCTGATAATATTAAGCCACATGAGCTGTTTGTAAATTTTGGAGACTAATCCCTTGTTGGTCACATCATTTGCAAATATTTTCTCCCAATCTGTGGGTTGTCTTTTCGTTTTGTTTATGGTTTCCTTTGCTATGCAAAAGCTTTTGAGTTTCATCAGGTCCCATTTGTTTCTTTTTGTTTTTATTTCCATTACTCTGGGAGGTGGGTCAAAAAGGATCTTGCTGTGATTTGTCATAGAGTGTTCTGCCTATGTTTTCCTCTAAGACTTTTATAGTGTCCAGTCTCACATTCAGGTCTTTAATCCATTTTGAGTTTATTTTTGTGTATGGTGTTAGGGAGTGTTCTAATGTCATTCTTTTACATGTAGCTGTCCAGTTTTCCCAGCACGACGTATTGAAGAGACTCTTTTCTCCATTGTATATTCTTGCCTCCTTTGTCAAAGATAAGGTGACCATATGTGCGTGGGTTTATCTCTGGGCTTTCCATCCTGTTCCATTGATCTATATTTCTGTTTTTGTGCTAGTACCATACTGTCTTGATTACTGTAGCTTTGTAGTATAGTCTGAAGTCCAGGAGCCTGATTCCTCCAGCTCCGTTTTTCTTTCTCAAGATTGCTTTGGATATTCGGGGTCTTTTGTGTTTCCATACAAATTGTGAAATTTTCTGTTCTAGTTCCTTGAAAAATGCCATTGGTAGTTTGATAGGGATTGCATTGAATCTGTAGATTGCTTTGGGTAGTAGAGTCACTTAGTTACAGAAAGTCTCAGTTGTCAAACAATCAAATAGATGAATACATAATTGATCCTAATTGCTTGTTAAGATGAAAGCAACAACTAGCAAGATGACACCTTGATTCAGATTAGTCATCTTAATGACTGAATCAGAGCACTGCAGTGATTCAAATTTGAGGAATTAACTGCTACTGAGCTGAAAAGAAGTAAATCAGCTAGTAGGGGATACATTCTTTACATATGAATATATCAGAAATCACAGTGAGAGAGTTAGGGCACATAATATTAATATTAGTATATAACAATTGAACAACACAATGCCATTTACAAAGCACTTTCACATGTGGCCCAATTTAATCTTCACAACAATTATATTAGATACCATTGTCCCTATTGTATGTTGGGAAACTGTTTTTTCAAAACAGTTAATTGGTTTGACTAATTGGTTTGAATATCTCACTCCAAGTCATACAACTGACTGCTGCCATTCCAACTGGAGTCAAGTTCTGAATCCAGTGGTTTTTCCACTGTTGCCAGTTGATATCTATAGACATCAAATCTTAACCTTTCCAAAGCAATATTATTCCTAAAAAAGAATTCTCATTAAATTCATTTGTATTTTTAAACCTAGATCATAGTTTCATAGTTATCATTGAGAAAGATGACCAGTTTTCTGCCATCAGAAATTAGTATAGGCTTATATCAAACTCACAGCTCTATTGATAATTTTAGTGGAAGTCTCCCAAATTCCATTTTATAGTTATTTTTGAACTAAATTTAAAAAGTTTGAATAAACCTTTCTGTCAAAGGATTTTACCTCATCAGATGGAGACCCCATTGCTCTTACATGCATCAGGAAACCATAGATGTTCTTGACAGACTGATTCTAGTTATCAGCTATCCTGGTGATGACTTTTCTGCAGCCAGATTTTTTTGGTTTCAATTTTTCATAGACACTCTCATTGTCTTCTTTAACAATTTATCCAGAGTCCTTTGTTTCATTATTTCCTGGTTAATCCATTAAGATAAAATCAGTTTCACACATGATTACAGTCACTATATTGATTATTTGTACCCCTGAGCTACTCACAAAATATTCTGCTGTATATTTGTAGGATCTGAGATCCTTTATACATGTTCATTATATTTTCTTCATTAACTATACCTTTCTCAGAGGAAGAAACATTAATTTCCCTTAAAATATATCTGAAGCTATTAAATGCCTATGACGGTGACTGTATCTTCATGGGAGTGACAGACAGAGTGTGTTGAGGGAGATGTTAGGAAGCAGAAATACTGCTTTAAGGCCCAGACAACAAAGGCCCCTTCCAAGCCTCTGACCGGGCTCCTGGGTGGACCACTAGCAATCCACTTCTAGCCCACACTCTGGGTACTCACGTCCCAGGGATTCCCTTCTCTAATGGCCCTGAGTCCCCTTCCAGGGCTGTGTGGGCTTCTTCCTGGGTGCAGCATGCTGAGAGCAGACCTGCCTCAGGTGTGTACAGCCCTGGGCCTGAGGGGTAACTAAGTGGCAGATATTAACGGGGAGGTATGAAAAAAGTTTTTTTATTATTGAAGTATAATTGACATATAGTATCATATTAGTTTCAGGTAAACATCATAGTGATTCAATATTTACACACATTTTGAAATAGTTACCACTATTACTCACCACCTGTCATCACACAAAATTCTTACAATATTAGTGACTATATTCCCTATGTTGTACATTACATCCCCATGATTTATTTATTTTATAACTGTAGTTTGTACCTCTAAATCTCCTTCATCTATTTCATCCCCCCCGCCCATAAGAAAGCTTTAACCTGTATATAGGGTTGTCCACATGAGTACAAGGCCTTCCTAGTGTGGGAGGATGCAAGGGGTGAGGAAGAGTAGGGGAGAGGACCACTAGCTTCTCCTGTGGGATATGATTTTTTTCTCCTGTGCTTCTATCTTTAAATCCCAACCTCCACAGAGTCTGAGAGTTTGGAATGTGAACCTGCACTTCCTTGTGATTAGGAAGGTACCTTATCAAGGTAGGAGCCTAGAGCATATTTTACTTAGTTTTTTAGTGTTACTTATAAATTTTAAATACACAGATTTACGACATGTGGGCCTTTATTGGTTCTCTTGTTACAAGCCTCACAAATATTACAGGTGGCCTGAGCAAGGGTTGCATTATCAGATAGGGAATTTGCACTTGCTTTGCTAGCATACACCAATAACATATTGAATATAATATCATAACGTCAGAAGAATATGTCATGATGATTATCAGAGCCTTAATGATTTTTCCTTAAATTTAAACAGCTTGCCAGCATTTCTCTTGTAGATACAATAAAAGTAAGATAGTACTAACCCCTCTTTCAAAGTAATGAACCGAATACTCAGAGTCCAAATGCTCAGTATTACTGAAGTGAAAATTCAGGACTGTGCAAACTAAAATTATTCATATAGTCAACAAACGTGTATCAATCATCTACTATGTAAATAGAACATATTTTTAAGGATATGTTAAGGATAAGAAGACAAATCAGGCATAGTTCTCATTTTCTTGTCTAATAATGAAGATCAAATTATCATGTTAAAACTATAATATAGGGTGACAATTAGTATATACATGAGAGGTATAGACACGATTCTATGGTTTCAAGGCAGGCAAACTGTGAGAGTTACGGGGACTGCTTCAATTGTGCTACCCATACTAGAATCCCCAAATCTTGCCACTTCTTGCTCTTTCCATTTATAATATTCTTACTACATGCATTTTTGTAGCTAACTTATATCTAAGTTTTGAAACTCAACCCAGATATTACAGCCTCCCCATGGTGCATTTCCCAACACTGTTCTCCCTCACCTGGGGTAGGTACATATCCCTTGAGCTCCCAGAGTACCATGTGAACACATTTCACTGCATTTTAAGAGTTTGCACGTCTGTCCATCCCCCAGAATTGAGTTCCTTTAGGGCACAATGGCATCTTCCATTTCTGTATGTCCTCTGCCACACACACTGTCTGGGACATGCTAGGAATGCCCTAAAGGCCTGCTGAATGACTGAGGACTGGAGGAGTACAATTACTATGTTGTAGAATACATAAAGATGGAATATAATAATCCTAAAATTTATATGGAACCATAAAAGACCCAGAATTGCCAAAGCAATCCTGAGGAATAAGAACAAAGCTGGAGGCATAAACCACTCAGACTTCAGACAATACTACAAAGCTACAGTAATAAAACAATGTGGTATTGGCACAAAAACAGACATATGGATCAACGGAACAGAACAGAGAGCCCAGAAATAAACCCACACACCTATGGTCAATTAATCTTCAACAAAAGAGGGAAGAATAAACAATGGAGAAAAGACAGTCTCTTTAGCAAGTGGTGTTTGGAAAGCTGGACAGCCGCACATAAATCAATGAAGTTACAACACACCCTCACATAATACACAAAAATAAGCTCAAAATGGCTTAAAGACTTAAATATAAGACATGACACCATAAAACTCTTAGAAGATAACATAGGCAAAACATTCTCTGATATAAATCATAGCAATGTTTTCTTAGGTCTCTCTCCCAAGGAAATAGAAATAAAAGCAAAAATAAACAAATGGGACCTAATCAAACTTACAAGCTTTTGCACAGCAAAGGAAACCATAAACAAAATGAAAAGGCAACCTACAGAATGGGAGAAAATATTTGCAAACAATGTGACCGACAAGGGATTAGTCTCCAAAATTTACAAACAGCTCATACAATTCAATAACAAAAAAACAAACAACCCAATCAAAAAATGGGCAGAAGACCTAAATAGACATTTCTCCAAAGAAGACATACAAATGGACAATAGGCACATGAAAAGATGCTCAACATCGCTAATTACTAGAGAAGTGCAAATCAAAACTACAATGAGGTATCACCTCACACAGGTCGGAATGACTGTCATCAGAAAGTCTACAAATAATAAATGCTGGAGAGGGTGTGGAGAAAAGAGAACCCTCCTACACTGCTGGTGGGAATGTAAATTGGTGCAGCCACTATGGAAAACAGTATGGAGGTCCCTCAAAAAACTAAAAATAGAGCTACCATATGATCCAGCAATCCCACTCCTGGGCATATATCCAGAGAAAACTATAATTCAAAAAGATACATGCACTCCAATGTTCATAGCAGCACTATTCATAAGAGCCAAGATATGGAAGCAACCTAAATGTCCATCGACAGATGAATGGATAAAGATGTGGTATGTACACACAATGGAATACTACTCAGCCATAAAAAAGAAATGCCATTTGCAGTGACATGGATGGACCTAGAGATTGTCATACTAAGTGAAGTAAGCCAGACAGAGAAAGACAAATACCATATGATATCACTTATATGTAGAATTTAAAATATGATACAAATGAACTTATTTACAAAACAGAAATAGACTCACAGACATAGAAAACAAACATTACCAAAGGGGAAAGGGGGTGAGGGAGGCATAAATTAGGAGTTGGGATTAGCAGATACAGACTACTAATGTATAAAACAGATAAACAACAAGGTCCTACTGTATAGCACAGGGAACTATAGTCAATATCCTGTAATAAACCATAATGGAAAAGAATATGAGAAAGAATATATATGTATAACTGAATCATTTTGATGTACACCAGAAACTAACACTGTAAATCAACTATACTTCAATTAAAAAAATAATAGAAAAAAAGTTGGAACATGAAGATGAAGAAAAAGGGGGAAACTATTTGAGGTAGAGGAAATATCATGAGCAAAGCACAGGTGAGACATTGATATAAGGAATAAAGCAAGGAGTGCATCTGAACTCTGTTGTTAAGTTTTCTGAAACAATGATTTGGGAAAGATTTGGGAAGTCATGCAGATTGAGAAGGCTTTTGAATATTAGGCTGTGGAGCCTTCATCTTATTTGTTAATAAATCTAGTGCCAGTGAGCATTTTTGACCAGTGGAGTTTTATGAATGGAGGTCTACTTTAAGAGTTTAATATCATGGTTTGTGAAGATGCCTAGGAGGGGAGACTAGTGGCTGCAGATGAACTCAGAAACTCTTCATTCAACAGCCATTTATGGAGAACTTATTAGTTCACAGATCCTGTCCTGGGATCTAGAGAGACTGAGGCACATAAGTCTTTAAAATCTCACAGTCCAAAAAAAAAAAAAAATCTCACAGTCCAGCAGGGGAGACTGACCTTTAAAATACAATGTGGTCAGTACAATACAAGGACAATATAAAAATAGAAAAGGGATCCATTAACTGCCATAAATGAAGACTTGAAGAAAGTGACACTAGGAATGGTGAAAGAAGAATGATCCTGAAAGAGACTATAGAGTTTCAATGAAGGGGTCTTTGTGCTGTGTATGCAAGGGAGCAAAATAATTCAAACTTGGCTATAGTTTATAGTCCAGTCTTTAACTGGAAGGGAATAAAGCTTCACTAACCAAGTCAGGGAATGTAAAAGGAGGGATTGACTTAAGGGAAATATAATGACTTAATCATATTGAGACAAATGTTTCTTCAGTACCCCAGGCAGAAAAAACAGCACATGTTTTTTGAACAGACTATGTTTCATGCACCTTCTAACATACTTAACTACAATTACCCCATTATACAGCATAAGGAATTATACAGCATAAAGAATCACTAAAGCTAAACCACTGGGCTGGCAGCTGCTCTATTTGGGGATACCAGTATAAACTTAGAGAAAAAGTGATAATATAACCACTGAGAAGATAATATCCACAACTAATACTAATCACACTGGATCAGAAACCAATTTAGACCACACATTGACAAACAAAATAGAGATGTGACTGCTGAGCATGAGTCCACTTTAGGGCTTTGGGCTAAGGTGGTCCTACCTACAAACCCATGCACCTTGCTGTGCCGGGTTTCCAGAAAGCGACTGTAACAAGGGCTCTGCTATTTCCTTAAAGATAACAACTTTCCACTCCTGATGAGTATACTTTCAGTTGGATGAAGAATTTCAGCTGGGAAAAGTAGTAGGGCGGGAGTCCTTTGCTTTTAAAGTAGGTGAGTGCATCTGTCACCTCTTTCTACTCACAAAGGCCAGTATCAAGCAGGATCATTAAACTCCGGTGCTTCTAGTTCTGGCCCCTGTTTCCAGCTGCAGACAAGTCTGCCAATCATTGTCAGTTTTGTCAGGAAGTTGTGTGGCACGGACGCCTGGAATGGGTGCAGTGATTAGGTCCTCGTGGACTATGGAGAGCCTGCTGGAGAAATGACACTGCGGGTGTCAGCACAGAGATGTGCAGTCTGTTGGGATCCAAGGCAGTGACCTAGACAGACAGGGAAGATCAGAATCTTCCCACATCTTATTAAAGATTGGCCAAATTCATGTGTATGATAATTAAAACCTATTATACTTTACGACAGGGAAATGAATAAGCGACAAAATAGGAAGGAATCAACTCAAGAAAGCCATGGCCTCAATTAGATTTCCAATACAGCCTCCCTTATCTTGAACGCTAGTTTCATTAATACATCTTTTGCACCTGCAGAGTGACTGGAATCGTCTAGGCTAGCTTGTGCTCCAGGAAAAAACAATCTCAAAATCTCAGTGGCTTCAAACAATGATAGTTCATTTGTACCGTGGATTCTGCCAAGGAACAATAAATGCTCCAATCAGGAATCAAATAAAAACTGACTGATTTTTAGGAGGAATTTGGCATAAAGGAGATTATCATAGGGGTGGACATGGGAACATGGGCTTGGAAGAGGGGAGTGATTTCTCCGTGTTCATCCCAGAGCCTTCCCCATGCCTTTCACAGACTCCACTTCATCAGTGCTTGTGATCTGAAGGTTAAGATCTGAAGGTTAGGGCCTAAATGATTCCTGATATCACTGCATTCTGGTGTATTTCTCTGTGCGATTTTCTTTTTCTACTAATCGTTTCAACATGAGGAAAGAGAGGTCTCTAGTTTAAATTACAGCAGGGCCTATGTTATTAAACACAGATAAATTTATATTAGTTAAATGGCATTTAAAAATAAATTTTCAGTGGTTTGCTAAGAGGCCAGGTGTAAATAGTAGTTTAAATATGTATTACTTAGGCACCCTGGTCCAGTTTTAT
Organism: Balaenoptera borealis; assembly: GCF_965194805.1. Lineage (NCBI taxonomy): Eukaryota > Metazoa > Chordata > Mammalia > Artiodactyla > Balaenopteridae > Balaenoptera > Balaenoptera borealis. The sequence continues at coordinate 31,311,582 of NC_138881.1, read as the reverse complement.
AAATTCTCTAACGATATTAAATTTTAGAAAAGACTTAAAAATTTCTTTGCCCAGAAGATGGTCTGGAAACAATTATATGCTTTTAAATAGTAAATCGGTGGCATTTGAAATAACGTCTAATATATTGTAAGCTTAAAGGAGGAGGGGGAATCTAGTTAAGCTAAATGATTATCAATAGCTAACACATTGTCTTTGAGAACTGTAGTAGCCTAATAGGACACAAGCCCATCTGGTGAATTCTACTGGAAATACATCGAATGTTGGAGGGATGAACTCAATGTAGATGTGACCTTAGAGATGACAGAAAGTCCTGGGAGAAGCCAGGAGTGGCTTCTGATTTGCTATTGTGGGTTTTAAGCCCTTGTATCTGAGCCTCATGCCATTATCATTTTAGGTTTGGTGCTTTGACAGAAATGCAAGATTTCCTGAAAGGAAGAAATGTTTTTGTTAAATTTCTCTGAGTTTTATTAATAAAAGATATTTTATTTTTCTGGGCATTATGTTCCAAGGGTTCCATGAAACTCTGCAGCTGTGAACCTATGACTGCAGGCTTTTTTTTTTTCTGCATACTCCTGATCACATTGATTCCTGGTGATTACTGTAACATTCATTTAGTTCTGAGTAAAATAAATTGTGTTTTTTGTTTGTTTTTTTTTGGTGAGGAATCAGAACAAAATACAGAGCTTGCTGGGTCTGGTCGTTAGGATCTTGTCTACTGTGCACTGTGCTCCAGTGCTCTCTCCTCTCCAGACCCACCCCCCCGACCGTCCCAGGTCATTAGTTGCTCCGTCCTCATCACTTCATAGCTGCTTACACCCAGTTCAGCTTAGTGCATAAAGTAAAAGAATGAATTAATCAACTGAAAGAACAACCGACAAGCTTCTGGCTGTCTGGATTCTAGTCCTGCCTTCACTCCAAGCTCCATATTTATAAGAAGGCAAGGAAAACCACAGTGGTTAATCATCTTGATAATTACTCTGTGGAATTAGGGGAATACCCGTCTCCGGGGTTCTTCCAGCTCTAAAAGTCTACATCCCTAAAAACGGAGGCTGTGTTCTTGTGTCCACTTTACTGCCCACCACTGACCTGAACGTGGGCAGGCCTGCTTTCTCGGGCACGTGTCTTCCTCCCAGCCTTCCTTGACGACCGAGTTCTGACATCATGTCCCCCACTGACACTGGCTGGCAGGCAATTTGTCAAGTGTTTGACTCCATCTTTTTTTAAATTCGATGACAACAGATAAAAGTACAATTACCTTTTAAAACATCTAAAATATAAAATTGAAATAAACAATGGAAAATTTCTTTCCCTCTGGTGGAAGGGAGTGTTCAGTGCTCAATAAAGAGAAGAGTAATAACTGTCAATAAGTGTTCCAGAGACATGCAGAATGAGATTCCGGACTACAAAGCCCCTACTTACAGATGGTAAAACAAACAAACAAACAAACAAACAGAAAAGCAGGGCATGAAGGCTGCTGTTATTTTTGTCACTGAAAAAAATAAATCTAGAGTATTTTTTAGTTAAGGAAAAGCATTTAGATACCTCTGTTAATCCAGCATTTGTTTAAATATTGCACTGTTTTCAAATTCCACATTGCTAATCAAGACTGGCTGTAAAATTACTCAAAAAACAAACGGCCAGTTATTAAGAATCAGACTTGGTTTATATTACTCACAAGAACAAATTGCCATGTGTTCTTTAAAAAATGGAAAGTAATGTACATAAATTTTTATGTCCGTAACAATCTCTTATTCAACAAACAATTTTTGAGGAGCCACCAGAGGCAGATGTCAAGGTCCTGTGCTCAGTGAGGGGGACGCTCCCAGGAATACGACGCGGTTCTGGTCACAACGACGATGAAAATTAATGATTAAAGCACTGATTCTTGCAGCTTAAATTTGCAGTATTCACATCACTCATTGATTTATGACAACAGTTCACTAACGTGCCAGCAAATATACCAGGTGAACTGGGGGACTCACCACTTTCCCATCCATCCGCAAGAATATGATCTCCGAGACTTCTGTCTTGTTCGTGGCTGTAACTGCTGTTCCCAGAGCAGTGCCTGGAACAGAGTAAGCAAAATAAATGTCTGTTGACAGAAAGGATGAATTCACTTCCTAACTACTTCAGTTCCCCCCGTATTAGAAACCTGTGACAGGTTCTGGGACAGTCTGTAAGAAGAATGCGCCTGGTCATTGCACACGGGAGGTTAGGAGCAGCGTCCGGAGTCAAACCCCTTGGATTCAAAGTCTGGCCCCAGACTCTCCAGCTGTGTGACCTTGGGTAAGTTTCATGACATCTGTGACCTTCAGTCTGTACGCGTGTCCTTCGCGCATGGTCGTCATAAATCTCCTCCTGGCAGGACTGTGTGAGGTGAAATCGTCTAATGCACGAGCTGTGCTCAGCGTGATGCCTGGGCAGGAAAACCAGTGTCCTTGTTCGTGACACTGCTCTCCCCTTTGCATAACGTTCAGCTCATCTGAGTTAACTCACGTCTCTAAAACCACGTGAAAGTACCGTGGAAGACGAAAATTTCAAATGATGTGATGTCTAGGACACGCCAAGCGCCTGAGGCACAGCGCGTGACGAGCTAATTCACGGTAACGACAGAGAACCTGGGAAACTTGGGCCCCAGGGTTGGCGGCCGTGCAGCCGCTCCCGCCTCATCCTTGGCACGTCTCCTGCTTTGCTAGCGCAGGTCTTAGAGTCAGACCCGCAGCAGCCAGCTGGTCTCCTTTCCTAAGAAGCCAGGACGACAGCAAAGGGTCAGGAACCCGTGCGGGGTTGAGACGGGAGGAGAGACAGGTGTTCCGGGGCCGCTGCCTGGAGAGGAGCAGAAACAAAGCAGCGGGAGACCCGCGCGGTGGGGCCACAGGTGTCTTCATTCCAGCAGCGTTCCCCGCGGCTCTTACCTCTCCCGGCTCTAGGCTGTCAGTGAAAACTGAGAGGAACCTGTGAGCCAGGGGAGCGCAGTTTCTTCACTGTTGCCCATGAGAAGAGATTAAATTAAGTCTTCCCAGGGGAGCTGTGTCCTCCACTTGTCTCTTTTAGAAATAATAATTTTAAAGTAAGTTTTAAATGGATGTGTCTTTTACAATAACTCTACCATAGTTTATATAAACACGCTTTTGCAATATCATTAAACGTTTATGAAGGGTTAACCCCCAGCAGGAAGGCAGGGACTGTAATGGCAGCATGTCACACGATGCCCCGTCGCAGATGCGGTTTCGGGAGCAGGTCGCACCGCCTGCTGACAGACGCGGCTGCCACGGACCTGAGGAACCGCTGCCCAGGCGTGGAGTTCCTCCTTCTCTCAGCCCCTGATTCTGCCCGGGGGGGTGGGGGGGTCCAGCAAGCGCCACGGTGAGCGCCACATCGGGGGGATCAAGTTCAGTCGCTACTGAAAGGACAAAATAACTGCTCTATTTGCTTCACGCTCATCTAAGTCAGAAATGGATTTTGTGCCAACATTAGAAATCAATTCTGATGATCTGTGGAGATTAAAATTCCCATCAGATGCTTCCAAGAGTAGAAGAGTTAAGGCCAGTGTCACGCTCAAACTCATGTTGTGGAGTGGGTGCTCCGTCTACCTAAATGCCCCATTGGTAGTTATAAATACTTCCAGAGGTTCCATACTAAGTAAACGGCATGTAAGCTTTTAATAGATGCAGAAAGGTATCCTTCTAAAATTCTGAGTGAAAGGAGTGTACTGAGCACATGTTTTCCACCTTCTTTCCGCCCAAGCTTGCAAGTGACTTCTCCCACAACCACTTCTCCCACATTTGACAGTCACTGTGCCTGCCAAAGCCACAGATGTGTTAGACATCCCCTGGCTGCCCAGAGCTTCACCTCCTGTAGCAGACTAGGAAACGGTTAATATACAGATAAGGAGTCTTTTGTGTTTCCATACAAATTGTGAAATTTTTTGTTCTAGTTCTGTGAAAAATGCCAGTGGTAGTTTGATAGGCATTGCATTGAATCTGTAGATTGCTTTGGGTAGTAGAGTCATTTTCACAATGTTGATTCTTCCAATCCAAGAACATGGTATATCTCTCCATCTATTTGTATCATCTTTAATTTCTTTCATCAGTGTCTTATAGTTTTCTGCATACAGGTCTTTTGTCTCCTTAGGTAGGTTTATTCCTAGATATTTTATTCTTTTTGTTGCAGTGGTAAATGGGAGTGTTTTCTTAATTTCACTTTCAGATTTTTCATCATTAGTGTATAGGAATGCAAGAGATTTCTGTGCATTAATTTTGTATCCTGCTACTTTACCAAATTCATTGATTAGCTCTAGTAGTTTTCTGGTAGCATCTTTAGGATTCTCTATGTATAGTATCATGTCATCTGCAAACAGTGACAGCTTTACTTCTTCTTTTCCGATTTGGATTCCTTTTATTTCTTTTTCTTCTCTGATTGCTGTGGCTAAAAGCAATCTTGAGAATGAAAAATGGAGCTGGATGAATCAGGCTCCCTGACTTCAGACTATACTACAAAGCTACAGTAATCAAGACAGTATGGTACTAGCACAAAAACAGAAATATAGATCAATGGAACAGGATGGAAAGCCCAGAGATAAACCCATGCACATATGGTCACCTTATCTTTGATAAAGGAGGCAAGCATATACAGTGGAGAAAAGACAGCCTCTTCAATAAGTGGTGCTGGGAAAACTGGACAGGTACATGTAAAAGTAGGAAATTAGAACACTCCCTAACACCATACACAAAAATAAACTCAAAATGGATTAAAGACCTAAACGTAAGGCCAGACACTATCAAACTCTTAGAGGAAAACATAGGCAGAACACTCTATGACATAAATCACAGCAAGATCCTTTTTGACTCACCTCCTAGAGAAATGGAAATAAAAACACAAATAAACAAATGGGACCTAATGAAACTTAAAAGCTTTTGCACAGCAAAGGAAACCATAAACAAGACCAAAAGACAACCATCAGAAAGGGAGAAAATATTTGCAAATGAAGCAACTGACAAAGGATTAATCTCCAAAATTTACAAGCAGCTCATGCAGCTCAATAACAAAAAAACAAGCAACCCAATCCAAAAATGGGCAGAAGACCTAAATAGACATTTCTCCAAAGAAGATATACAGATTGCCAACAAACACATGAAAGAATGCTCAACATCATTAATCATTAGAGAAATGCAAGTCAAAACTACAATGAGATATCATCTCACACCGGTCAGAATGGCCATAATCAAAAAATCTAGAAACAATAAATGCTGGAGAGGGTGTGGAGAAAAGGGAACCCTCATACATTGTTGGTGGGAATGTAAATTGATACAGCCACTATGGAGAACAGTATGGAGGTTCCTTAAAAAACTAAAAATAGAACTACCATATGACCCAGCAATCCCACTACTGGGCATATACCCTGAGAAAACCATAATTCAAAAAGAGACATGGACCACAATGTTCAATGCAGCTCTATTTACAATAGCTAGGACATGGAAGCAACCTAAATGTCCATCATCGGATGAATGGATAAAGAAGATGTGGCACATATGTACAATGGAATATTACTCAGCCATAAAAAGAAATGAAATGGAGTTATTTGTAGTGAGGTGGATGGAGTTAGAGTCTGTCATACAGAGCGAAGTAAGTCAGAAAGAGAAAAACAAATACAGTATGCTAACACATATATATGGAATCTAAGGGAGAAAAAAAAAAAAAAGGTCATGAAGAACCTAGTGGCAAGACGGGAATAAAGACACAGACCTACTAGAGAATGGACTTGAGGATATGGGGAGGAGGAAGGGTAAGCTGTGACAAAGTGAGAGAGTGGCATGGACATATATACACTACCAAACGTAAAATAGATAGCTAGTGGGAAGCAACTGCATAGCACAGGGAGATCAGTTCTGTGCTTTGTGACCGCCTAGAGGGGTGGGATAGGGAGGGTGGGAGGGAGGGAGATGCAAGAGGGAAGAGATATGGGAACATATGTATATGTATAACTGATTCACTTTGTTATAAAGCAGAAACTAACACACCATTGTAAAGCAATTATACTCCAATAAAGATGTTAAAAAAAAAATACAGATAAGGAAAGGGGTGCGGCTTGCTTTTGCCGCTATTCAATCTTTCCTTTCCAAATCACTCTGTGCACATCAGTCACGCACCTGCCCCTCAACAGGACAATGAATCCTGTGTAGTGCTGTTCCTCCAAGCAGGGCATCCCCTCCTCCCCCCATCCCACATTTACTCCATCCAAGACAGTCTTTTCTAAGTTGAAACATCATAATCTCTCTTCCTCTTCCCTAAATAAGGCTTCTCCCATTTTGTCTCTTTTCTTCATTTGCCTGGTATCCTAGGCAACAATCCTATCTAATTGTTATATACAATGATTTTGAAAAAGCATCAATGATTAATTACCCTGGAAGTGTATTTCCCATATAAAAAGGAGATCCTGGAACTAAGTAGTTTGCCCCAAAATGAAGAATTGTGAAATCTCAGGTACTAGATCTCTCTGTTTAAATGGCAGGATTCTAAGATATGGTCTGGAAAGACATGAGTCATAGGTACATGTTTAGAATTTTCGAGCTGCCTATGTGCTATCAGACTTCACTGAGGCCAATCGTATTTGGAATGGGCAGTATAGAACATAATTGAAATATAGTTGTTCATGAGTCAAACTTATACCCACAAACAATGACACAGTGTTTTTATAGAATATGTTATCCTGTGCCAAAAAACTATGTGACTGAAGGACAGTGGGTTCTATAATTTTAGAAGTCTAGTTTCAAGAGAAATATTTGTCTCTCTACTCCATCTTTCCCTAAATTCCAGAGTAAAAACAAAGCTACATCAAATAGAAGTATTTAGCAGGATTAGAAAACAAAGAAAGGACACGATCTTTTAAAGTGTCAATTCTCCTTAACGTTGATCTATAAATTCAATATGACTCCAATAAAAATCCCAATAGGTTATTTTTGTGGAACAATAAAATTGACTCAAAAATTAATATGGAAAGTAGAGGACTCTAAAGGAGAGAAGACAATGCTAAAGAAGGAGAACAAGGAGGCAGACATTACCTTACTAAATATCAAATATTAATCAAAACAGGTATCGTTGGCAAAGAGAAACAAATAAATCAATGAAACACAATAAGATGTTCAGAAAGAGTCCCAAGTATGTCTGGGAACTTGATATGTATCAGAAAATATATTAAGGGAGATGAATGGATTATTCAATCAATCCGCTAGGAAAACTGGCTTTCCATAAAATTCAGACAGATTAAAGAACTAAATGTGAAAAAAATAAAAACTATTATAAAAAAGTGAAATCACTTCATGACTTTAGGACTGAGAAGGGATATCTTTATTAAACATGAAATACTTACAACTCATAAAGATTGATAAATGTAACTATATTAACATCCAAACCTTTCAGAAGAATGAAGAAGCAAAGGCCATAAAAGTAGATTTCATAAATTCAACTGCATCAAAATGTACAACATCTATATGACCAAAAGCCTACAATGTTAAAAGACATATAACAGATGGAAAGAGGTATGTGCAAAACATATACAGCACAAAATATAATCCAAAATATATAGAGAATACCTATAAATCAGCAACAAAAAAGTGGTCAGAGGACATGAACAGGAGAGGGAAATTAAATAAGGCCCCCTCAATGACTTAATCTCCCAAATAAGCAAGGAGGCAAAAACAAAGAGTTATTATTTCACACTAATTAACAGGGGCCTCCTCCAAAATGTTCTTGATGATTTAATGAGGCAAAAAACATCATAAACTTTTGGTGGTCACTATTTAAAAGAATGAATTAGACCTAGAAATTTTGGGTAGGGATGTTATTCATTTCATTATTAAGCAAAGAAAAGAACCTGCACATTACTACAAAATAGGATATAATATAATTTTAATTAAAAAACCCAAAAAATGTAAACATGTATGCTTATCATAGGACAATTATACTAGAAAATAGGGTAAATTATGAATACTGACTATCTTTGATACATGAATGACAAAGAATCAAAGAGAGAGAGACTAATTTGTAATATATACAACTTTGTTGTTTGAATTACCATGAACACATTTGTTGTAACTGAAAATTTTAAAGTAAATCGAATGGCAAAAATACAAACAAAGGAAATATGCGAAAATTAGTATCAGAAAAAGTTAAATTCAAGTAGAAAAAAATCAAATGGGATTGTTCCTATTGATAAAAAGTATAATACAATGGTCAAATAATACATAATGGTCAAATTTTACAAGATAGCAATATATTAAGCAAAGTGTGTTATAAATAAAAGGACAATTCAAAATAACACAGGAGACTAAAGATTTTCTTCATGGTGGTGTTTATTTTAGTGAAAAAAATATAGTTTTGTGATAGAGATGGCTAGCTGTCTGCCACAGACTTGATCTCTCTCTTCCATTATGAAAAGGTTTTAGCTATAAAAAGGAGTGATGAATGCTGTTTCTAGGCCTGAGTGGTAAAAATCTCCCAAGGGCGATCTCTCATGCTCTTTTCCTAACCTCCAGCTGACTGAAAGACCCTAAAGAAGAGCAGAGTCACAAGATAGTAGGGGCCTGGGTCATCAAGTAAAAAGCCTTTCATTAACCAGAAACACAAAGAAAAAATAAAGTTTTATTGAGTTAAATCACTGAAATTTGTATGTTTGGTTTCATAGCCGATAGATTTATAAGTAAATTATTTAAATAAATTAAGCTACGCTCATCAAGAGAACACTAAGCAGCCATTTCAAAGATGACATAGAAAGAATCCCATGATATAGTACTACATATATTGAATAAAATGTAAGTATTAGAATCTATATTGAACTACATCCACATCTATGTATGTACACATATATGTATCTATATCCATATATACATGCCTAACTATTTGTATATAAACACACAAACAAAAGTCAAGAAGAATAAACTCTAAAATGTTAACTGTGGTTATTTCTCTGTGTCAATGTGTTATTGACATTATAAGTGATCTCACCATATATATATGATATATATAAATCTCATCATATATATGAATAACTTAAAACAAAAAGCAAAGGTGTTTTAAAATAACTTCCATAGCTATGCCAATTTTCTTGCACACCTGCATAGATGACAAGCTCAGCTTAGCAGACCAAAAAAGTACAAGGTGATATATACATGGGCATGTTCTGATGAAGTAGGAAATGTGACTTTGTTCCAGTACCAATGTAGAGGGTATTAGGTGCCAGATGGCAGCGCATTATTGAAACTGTTATCCCCCAGGCTCAGCCAAAGCACATGCTCTGCTAGAGTCAAGCATGCATAGACATCTAAACACTCACCTCCATGATCTGACTCAAGAGGGAAATGAAAAAAAAAAAAAAGATTGTGAACTTCTTACTTGATGGGACAGAGGTTTACCATCTTAGGCACTAACTAATTAACTGGTGAAAGATACAGACATAAATGGCCCTAATGAAATGCAGATTAACCTTTAAAATGTATATAACCCCTAAAGCTACATTACTTGTATCAAACATTCTGATTTGGACATTCATTCACTAAGCAAAAACAAAACGCACTGATCACCTACTGAAATAATTTGGCAGTACGTGGAAAATGCAGCGGTGAATAAAACACAGTCTTTATCCACAATAAGCATTAGCCTGAAGGAGAAATTAAGTCATTTCAGTATTCTATGAGTAACAGATTGGATTATTGTTCAGCAAATATCCATTCTTCTCTCTCACATGGGGTGGTATATACTTCCCTGTCACACTGACTTTGGGCTCAGTGGTATGACTTACTTTACCCAGTGGAACGTTAGCAGATATGCTCATGCCATTCAACATGAGAAGAATGTACCCTGGATAGCCATTGGTCCAAGGAGGATATTTGGAAACAATTTTTCATGGAAGTTTGAGATTGTATCTCCCTCTGAAACAGAGGGAAGATTCCTGACCAAAACAATAATGTCTCCTTCTGGGGCCAAGTTTGCTAGGAGCCTCCTTTTAAAATATTGGGTTTCCTAAACTCAGAGTTCCTCAACTGTGATACAGACTGACTAAGTGCATAGCAAACAGCCGGACCTGCCTCCACATCACCCCCACAGAGTTTAGGGAGCAAGAGAAATGAAGGAAAATATGAATCTCATTCTGTCTGCTATGGTATGAACAATTTAAAATATACAATAATATAATAATAGCAGTAATAATGAATAATAAGGTCCTGTCACTGACCAAGGGGTCTTGAGTCTTCTGCCAGCGTCTATGGAACTGTGGCAAGTAACGTATTAGTTTAAAAGTGGGATAAAATCTCAGACCCTTCATAGTTATTGACAGAGGTTAAAAGTCAAGTGGAGCCAACCTCAATCTAACCCACTACTTGCAGTTAAGCTCAGCCCACCTGCAGCTTGAAGCAGAGTCTAGCAAGTCCAGCTGATATAAGTCAAACCACAGTTGGCACAAAGAAAAATAAGTGAGATCAATGTACATATTGTTTTAAGCCACTGAGTTTGGAGTGATTTGCTATGCAGAATTATTGCAGCATTAGCTGACTCATATCAATATACTATGCCATGTGCTGTGGTGAGACTAAGCATAGGGTATAGAAAATGACAGGAATACCTAACATGGAATTGTATACTCTGACAAGTACTGTGGATATTAAAACAATTCTAAGATTTCATATCACCTGCCTATCATCCACAAAAACAAATTCTGCTCACTGCTTGCTCACAAGGATTTATAAATTATTCTTTTTTTGCATTCTTTGCTATTTTTTACATGTAATAAAAGCATCTACATGTTAAGTTGAGATAAACATACTGAGATATATTGAGTTGAATATTCCCAATCTACTTCTCAAGCTGAATCTATAAATCCTAAAGTATGGAGTTATTGAAAAATATCTGACACTAAGTTTAATATAGTAAGGTTTGGAAGGAAAGTGTAATTAAACTTTATAAAACTACAAATGATGTAGGAACATCTCTAGAGAAGAGTGTCTACTTCATCAAGCAAGATGTTTTCTCCATGATATTCTGTCAAAATAGTCATGGGTACAGTTGAAAAGAGTTGTTGGCCCTTTTTGCTAAAGTACCCATAATCCTGAGACAGAAATGTGTTACATTTCAATATTTCAAGCATAATGTTCAAAGAATTAGACAGGGAAAATGACCTTCTTAGGGTAGCTTATTTGGAATATCTATTGTTTGGTGCAAATACTTTTGGCTAATTGGGCAATTTTGTTACCTCTAGTGAATTTGTCAATTGATGATAAGAATGTTATGTGAACATCACCCGGGCAAAGTAAGAAATGGGAGCAATTAGTCTTCTTAACTAGATATTTTATGTGAAGCTCCCTTTTAATACTAGTGCATCATATGCAATTCTGTGTAAGCTCTTTTCTCTTAGGATTTCTGAACTCAATTTTACATCTGCCATGGCTACAAATACACGTTATGAAAGCAGGATTGGCTTACTCTCCTTGTCTCTACCAGCTAAACAATTTAAACAGCAGTTGTCATTTCAAGAAGTCAGAAAATAAACCAACCTAACTGTCCATCAATGGGTGAATGGATAAAGAAATTGTGGTATATACAATGGAATATTATCCAGCCATAAAAAGGAAGAAAATACTGCGATTTGCAACAACATGGACGGATCTCAGGGGCATTATACTAAGTGAAATAAGTCAGACAGAGAAAGACAAATACCATGTATATGCTCTCTCTTCTATGTGAAATCTAAAAAAAAAAAAAAAAAAGAATCCCCCAAAACCCAAGCTCATATATACAAAGAACAGATTGGTGGTTCCAAGAGGTTGGAGGGTGGGGTGTGGGAAAAATGGGTGAACTGTTTTTTTTTTTTTTCAGTTTAAATAAATTGAATAAAAAATTTTAAAAAAAGAAAAGAGGGCTTCCCTGGTGGCACAATGGTTAAGGACCTGCCTGCCAATGCAGGGGACACTGTTATATTTTTTTGTTTATTTTTTTTTGCCGCACCGCACGGCTTGCAGGATCTTAATTCCCTGACCAGGGATGGAACCCGTGTCCCCTACAGTGGAAGCATGGAGTCTTAACCACTGGACGGCCAGGGAATTCCCACCAAAAGGGAACTCTTGATTTCACCCTGTACCATAACTGCTCCTCCCTAACACTTTCCAACCTTAATAAATAAATTTAAGTTGCAGAAAAGGGGAGAGATTACTGCATCAAAGTCCTCGAATAAGCAGAAAGAAAATTAGATCTAGTGCACACATTGAATGTTAATCTCTGCTGGGTGAACAGTCAGTTCATAGTGACCAAAAGGAAATCAGGGCATGTGAGCACAGATGCCAATAATGGTGATGGGATTTTGTGGAAGTGACCTTTCACATTTACTGAAATGGGAAACAAGGTCTTCAGCTGAGAACCATTGTGGAGGAGGAGTTGAGCAGGGCACCAAAATCATATAAGTTCCAGGACAAACTGGTGAACTTCCTGTGCAGTGATGGGGCATCCTTTCTGCAAATGAGACATGGATCTGCCACTGTGAATTGTCACACGTAATATTCTTATAAACTTCACCAAGCAGCTAAAACAAAGCACCCTTTTAAGACTAAAATGTTTCAGTGATTTGTCCTTAGAAGAGTGCTGGGCTTCCCTGGTGAGGCAGTGGTTAAGGATCTGCCTGCCAATGCAGGGGACACGGGTTCGAGCCCTGGTTCAGGAAGATCCCACATGCCGCGGAGCAACTAAGCCCGTGCACCACAACTACTGAGCCTGCGCTCTAGAGCCCGTGAGCCACAACTACTGAGTCCGCGTGCCGCAACTACTGAAACCCATGCACCTACGGCCCATGCTCTGCAACAAGAGAAGCCACCGCAATGAGAAGCCCGCACACCACAACCAAGAGTAGTCCCCGCTCGCCGCAACTAGAGAAAAGCCCACGTGCAGCAACGAAGAGCCAATGCAACCATAAATAAATACATACATACATACATACATACATAAATAAAAGAAAAAGAAAAAAAACTCTGGCAGCATGTTTCCTCCTGCTATTTGTGGTTGAAATCGCCTGTGTTCTATATAACATTGAACACTCCACATTTAATGCACATCCCTTGATTTGCAGCAGCTACAGACCTAATCTTTTGCCTGTGTAAAGCGAGTTCCTTTCACGCAGCTCACTCATTGCCCCTGTACCACAAAAATGCTAAGTATCTTATTTCTGCTCTTCAGGTATCATGAACTAAAGGCTAAGGCCTTGGGCTAATTAATTTTTTTCCAAAGGAAAATATTTCTGGGGCAGCAACGTTTCTCAAAGCAAAATGCTTAAGTACATGAGGACACACACAAAAAAATAGTTCTATCAATACATATCCATTCCCACAAAAAAAATGTCAGAAAATAGTATTCCATTCTGTTCATGGATGACATTCAGTTCATGGGTAACACTGTAAATATGGTGTCAATCAAGGATAATTTCTAGGCAATGGTTTTGCCTGACCAGGAGAAATGTGAAAGTTAAAGTAATAATATATCCATCAAGAAGCGTTCCTTGAATGCCTGCAGAGCCCAATATTGTAGGAGATATTTAAAAGAAAAGGATATCGGTACTATCTGATGGCTCCATCTCCTTTTCATAGTTGAGGGAATGGAGCATAGAGCCTAAAGCTGACTTGCTCTAAGTTATATAATTTGGTGGTAGGCTTGAGAACTTGGGTTCTTTCCTCCTGGCTATTAGCATTTTCCTTTACGTTAATTCTCTCAACCATCTTGGCATCTTCTCTGTATCATATTAAGTCTTGAGACACAGAGATAAACAGGAAATAACCATTACCCTTGAGAAGCTAATGGTCTAATGAGAAAGACAGATATGTAAATATAAAGCATAGTCAAAGGATGACTTACCACAAGTAAACACCACAGCCCCCCAGTGGAGTACTCTTAATGGGATATGTAACACTGACATAGAAATTAACATTAGAATATTGAAGTGGGGAGCTTGAGGACAACTTTTTGAGGTAGGTCACAGCCTGGAAGGTTTTGTCATTAGTTAAAAGCCAAAGCAGAGAAAATGAAAAAAACTAATCTATTAACAGGCAACAGCAGCAGGCAATTTTTAGAGCCCAAACACATCAGGGGAAACAGAACTTTGTTAGGTTCTATATTTGAGTCTCCATGCAATAACAAATGGGGATACACAGCAAGACCTGCATGAGTCCAGTTTTTAATATTGTGTACAGTAAAATTTTTATTTTGAGCCTATGCAAGAGATCACAAATTTTTGCCAATTATATTTTATTCCTGATAGAAGGAGTTAATCAACTTGAATAACATAACCATTTTTTAAAAGTATGAGACCCAGAAGAGGACCACAGAAGATAAAAATACTAGGGCAATGAGGGTAGATGAAGACCAGGGTAGAAATCAGACACTTCTAACTAGTATTTTATTAATTGCCCATTTAGATGTAGTGCAGATCATGACCAGAAACACAGTGTAGACATCTATTGTGTAACTGTGCATGCTTAATTTTATTAGTAAGTCTATATAGATGTAGTTTCACAGAATTAAATTATTCTCACTCAAGTAATCTAGAGATAGAAAGATAGATAAATACACAGATACATAAATATGGATATATAGGAATTTATACATATGTATAGAGAGATACAGATACGTATATGGTTAGAGAGGGATAGCAGTGTACCACAGTTGATGAGGTTCTCAACTGCCCCTGCCCCCACACAAACGAACTATGAAAGCCCTTATAGGAAAGAAATGTCAATATTTAGGAATAAACTTAAACATGTTTTTTCAATTATAAGTACATAGTTTTGAAATAAATTAACTTGAGTAATACTAACTAAATGATAAATATTTAGTAATGTATAAATCAAAAATTTTACCCGCTGGTAGAATTAAGCGACATAACTAAATTTCTCTTAGTCTTGCACAAAGTTGCAGTATACATAAACACTGTACTTGTGCTAACTTCTCTGGAAGACACAGCATATTTTAGGAACGTAAAACATTTCTAGGAAAGAGAGCTTTATACATCTTCAAGAGTTAAATGGGGATAGTATTGCTTACTTTACTAGGATATGGTGAGGATTAAATGAGATTACATAAATACCCTGGCACAGGATGGTTGTTTAAGGTTAGCTCACTTCCTTAGCCCAGCAAAAAAACCTTATTTTTAAGGATGCAACTATGCCAATGATTAAGTGACTATAGGAGGAATAAGAGCAATTGCAGTTCTAAAAAAGGAGGTATTGATTTGTGGAAGAAGGATGAATTAAGCAGAACCATAGCTCAATATAAAAATAATTTATTCTTTAGAAAGAAGAACATTGTTTGCGAGAATACCACACCTGTATGTCCATAGTACTTAATTTCTAAACTGGATTTTAATGCCATTTTAGATTCTAAAATATTCTAGTCACAATTTTTAGAAATGCATGTATGTAATTTTTTAGTGTTCATCTATATATTTAGACCTATACAATTTATATTTTTGCTATTATTATAAATGGTATCTTTTGTTTCATCGAATGAACTAATAAGTTATTGCTGTTATATATAAATGGAACTGATTACTGTAGATTCATTTTCTATCTCTTGGCCATAATAATCATATTTTTATTATTGTTCATTCCAATTATGTTCCAGGCAGTTCCCTAAATGTGTTATATAATTTGGCCTCCTACTTTTCAAAAGTGAACACTATTATTACACTTTTTTGCCTTAAGGTATTGGCTAGAGTTTCGAGACCAACGTTCAAAAGAGCAGTGAGAACAGGCATTCTTTTTTTAAAATGTTTGTTTATTTGTTTATTTATTTATTTGGCTGCACAGGGTCTTAGTTGCAGCATGCGGGGATCCTCTTTGCCACCCGCAGGATCTTCGTTGCAGCATGCGGGATCTTTTAGTTGCGGCATGCAGGCTCTTAGTTGCGGCATGAGGGATCTAGTTCCCTGACCAGGGATCGAACCCGGGCCCCCTGCATTGGGAGCGCAGAGTCTTAACCACTGGACCACCAGGGAAGTCCCACGGAATTCTTAAATTGTTCCTTAACATTAAATCTCTAAAAATTCACTACTGAAATAATTTTTATCACATTAATGATGTACATTTCAATCTGGGTTTGTTAAGCATTTTTATTTTGAAATGTTTTTGGATTTAGTCAAATGGATCTTTATAGCCAATTTACATGATGATAAGATTTTTTGTTTATTGTACCTATTGCTTTACTATGTTAATAATTTTCATACTGTTAAGTGTTAAATTCTGGAGCAAAATCTACGTAAGTCATTTTTTATTATGGCTTAATAAAATCATAGATTTATTTATTTTAATTTTTTAGTCATTTTTATTTTAACTAGAAAGACATTACTAATTTTCCTTTTGTACGTTACTTAATTTTTAAAATATATTCTAACATGATTATAATCATGGTGAATATTAGTTTTATAGTCTTTTAACTACCTTAATTATCATTTTAACAAGTTTGAAGATGATTTTTCTCTCATGAAGCTAGAAGTTGTAATACAGTGGTCCAGGCCTTGTGCAACAGTCCTCAGTCCCTGACCCATTCTGTCCCTCAGACGTCCTTGATCACAGATTCCACCCTCTAGATCTCCTTACAGTTGCAATTTGGTCCTTGCATCTCCACCCTTTATCTCCAAATTATGGATTTATTAAATAAATATTTTATATTTAATTTATTGAATTAAACAAATGTTTTATTAAAGTTATTGGTATTTTTAGAGGATCTTTGCATCCATCTTTTTATGAGTCAGCCATTACTAGATAAAGCTGAGGTAACAAACCACTCCAATATGTCTGTGGCATACAAGAATGTTTTTTTTTCTCACTCCCCAGCAAATTACACGTTGACTGCAGTTCTGTGCCTCCACTCCGATGTCTCCATCATCCTGGGATCCAAGCTGAGAGAGGAGCCCTTATGTTATATTATTAAAGGGAAAAGGGCAAAACAGCTGGTGAAATTCAGCAATAGCTCTAAACCTTTTGCTTGGAACTGTTATACAGGATCATACTCACTCACATTTCATTGATCAAACCAGTTATGTGGCCAGGCTTGTTATTAATAAGTTGAGGAATCATATTTCTCCCACAGGAAGATACTGCACATCACATGACAATGGACAGGGATATATGATCTTCTTACAGGGAAGGGGGATGTAAATAACTATTCAATCTAATCTACCAAAATAATCATAAGTGAGATTGTTTGGTAAGGCTCATTTTAGTTTTATCTTTGTCAGGTTTCATGTTGCTTTTTTCTAGGTGTGCTAGCCTTATAAAATAAATTGGAAAGATTTTCAGATTTTTTCCTGGAATTACACACACACACACACACACACACACACACACACAGTCAATTCTCATTATCCTTGGTAGTTAGTTTCAATAAAGTCACCAAAAACACTGAATTAGTGAATACTAAACCATTGCTCCTAGGACAAATACAGCATTGGATTTCTGTGAGCCTCTGGTCCCATTTTCGTTAACCAATACACAAAGTTGTTTTATGTGTGTTTGTTTAAAGACACCTTATTTAATATATATTTTTGATTCATTAACATTGAATTCAGTCAACAACACTATAACCCACACCTGAACAAAGCTTCTCTAACACGTGTTTTCTCCAGACACATCATGGCCTTTTTGCACTTAGGAACACTAGACAGCACTTCAATGCTACCTTTAGGGGCCATTTTAAACAACGAAATCATCAAAAAGCACAAAAATGTGGAAAACGAGGCATTAAATATACTGCAAAAAGGACACGTTTACATTATGAGAGCTGAACTCCCCATTTCCCCCACACCCCCAGCTCCTGGCAACCACCATTTTTACTCTGTTTCTATGAGCTTGTCTTTTTTTTTTTTTTAATGAATTTATTTATTTATTTATTTTTGGCTGTGTTGGATCTTTTGTTGCTGCACGCAGGCTTTCTCTAATTGTGGTGAGCGGGGGCTACTCCTCGTTGCGGTGTGCGGGCTTCTCATTGCGGTGGCTTCTCTTGTTGCGGAGCCCGGGCTCTAGGGACGCGGGCTTTAGTAGTTGTGTCCCGCAGGTTCTACAGCGCAGGCTCAGTCGCGGCATGTGGGATCTTCCCAGACCGGGGCTTGAACCCGTGTGCCCTGCATTGGCAGGCGGATTCTTAACCATTGTGCCACCAGGGAAGTCCCAGTTTTATTTTAGATTCCACTTATAAGTGGGATCATATAGTATTTGTCTTTCCTTGCCCAACTTCTTTCACTTAGCATAATGCCCTCGAGGTCATCCAGGTTGTTGCAAACATCAGGATTTCCTTCTTTTTATGGTTAAATAATATTCTACTGTATACATACACCACATTTTCTTCATCCATTCATTTCTCAATGGATACTTAAGACTTCACTTTTAATTTTACAAATGTTTATGCTTTTAAAATTCTTTCCATATATTTATATGTTTAGATTACTTTAAAGGTTTTTTTTTTTAATGTGGACCATTTTTAAAGTCTTTATTGAATTTTTTTGTTACAATATTGTTTGTTTTTTCCATGTTTTGGTTTTTTGGCCTCAAGGCATGTGGGATCTTAGCTCCCCAAGGGGGGATTGAACCTGCACCCCCTGCATTGAAAGGCAAAGTTTTAACCACTGGACCTCCAGGGAAGTCCCACTTTAAAGTTTTTAAAGGTGGGCATACTGGAGGTAGAAATACTGCCTGCACAAGAGTCAATTCTGATACCTCAGTAGATGCAACTCAATTCCTATACATAAGTGGAAAGATTTTGTTGATTTTGAGGGAGCAAAATAATGGAGATCTTTCAGCTGTAAAGGTTGGAGGTACCAAGGAATGATTATTCCCTTCAGCCAGTTACAGAAAAGGACCTACTCCTGACACTCTTCCTGAGTTAAGATGAACAACTGGATATAATTTACATAAAATTTTTTGATCTCTATGGAAGAAATATACATGTATTATTAGTGTTGTTGCTGTTGGTATTTTCCATATCATACTATTTCTTTAAAATTGTTTACAATGTTCAAAGAATTACCCACATGTGCTTAGATTATGTTTTGTTGAAAAGAAATGGTCATATGATACAACTAACCAGAAGAGATACTAATATTTTTAGGGTTTTCATCTTTGTCCATAAATTGAAAATCATAGTACTGAGGGACATAATATGATTTGATTTTAGTAAATATGTCAATTAAAATTGCATAATATAATTTCGAACTAATATTACACAAAGATCCACAAAGACCTTTAATTTTTTTCCTTTCATTTGCTTTTCATGGTAAGGGTCAACCCTGCTCTAGTGAAATGACTCACCCAGCAGTATCAGCCAGAGCACCATCTGTCAACAAGTCAGTTAAATTAACCTTTGCACTCTGTACAAAAAGATACAGGGGACTAGCTCTAATAATGTTAGCTTTGATAACACAGGCTTTCCATGTTAACACCTAGATCAACACTGTCAGTTAATTTCACACGGATACTTAAGCAACATTTTAGTGATAACAGTGTTCAATCCATAAACACACTGAGTTGCATTAAACAAAATCAGTCCAAAAGAGGAAATGTTCCCTATGATATTATCACTCTGCTGAAATATTCATTTCCTAAGTAAAATCTTATTAGCTCAGTAAGATAACTAAAATGTTTAAGGAATCATTTTGCAGATTTTTTCCCCTTTCTTCAATACACTAAAATTGGCAACAGACCAGGATACTGTATTTAAGAAATTAAACTAAATTCATTTAATAAACCATGAAAGGGAGTCATACCCAGTGATGAGTCTAGATTACTATTTCCTTATTACCTATAGTCTATGATTTATTTTACTTTCAAAGGAAGAAGGTAAATGATAGGAGGCTACCTACCAAAGTTTATTACCCCAAAATACTTCCTTTATTCTATGGCGCATATCAAGTCTTTTCACAAGCTCTGCAGAGGTGTCTTAGAGTCCACCACAGAGGAATGAGATTAAGTGTTGGGAGGAAGGGAAGAGGAGAAAGAAGGCAACAAAGTAGAGCTATAAGGCCCACCACCTTTTCAAAAACCAGAATAGCTTCATATGTTTTATATGTCATGATGCTAGAAGATTTTATGTAGAAAATGATTTAATTTTGAAAATCTTGAAAACTATAGGTCTAAATATTTTGATTTCCTACTTGAGGGAAAGATGGTATAGCATATGAAATAAAAGGTCTTTTCTTGTAGGTAAAAATTGGGATGAAGAATGCAGCAAACTTTTAAACGTTATAGTAACAGCTGGCTTTGTGTATTGAAGATATTCCTACTCCATAATAGTAGTTTTGAATGGTAATTCACATTTTGTTTTGTTTTGACCTCCAAAAAAAGATAGAATATTACAATATAATCAATAAAATGAATATTCAGGAATTTAGAATTTCTGCATGTAAGAAAATTAATTCACCGGTCACCACAAGAAGCACTTTATTAAGCACTTACTGAAGATTATTAATGATGTTTGACTGCACTGAAGGACGATTGGATGTAAATCCAATTATGTACGTTTCTCTAAAATGAAATTGTATAGGTGGAGACTGCCCACGCAATAGGTATTTCGCCACTTCTTTGCTGAAAGCATTTTGATTTTCTTTGCCCAATTTTAAATGTCCATGATGTTTGGTAAAGATTGGATCCCTACCCAGATCCAAAGGGTGTTTCCTGATTGGTTTCTAAGTTGATTGTGATAGTATTCTTTTGCTTGTTAATTATTCAGTAATGTGATGCAATTCTGGCCAATGAGTCATGAAGGCTACATGCATAGAGATTTGTGGGAAATTTTTAATCTACCTTAAAAAGGGAAACAAGACAGGGAAATTCCTTCTTACATTTAACCTGAATATGATACCGATGTTGTCATGAGGCAGCAATATGGTGATGATGGTAGAGAAGAAAGGTGGATCCTTATTAACACAATTGTCACTGACTTAACCTTGAAACCACCTACTATGCAAGGTTTTGTTATATGGTACAATATAGATCCACTTATTATTGTTTATAGCCAAAATTATCTCACATGGTACAAAATATTTGCTACATCATGGACATGAGTTACAAGGAATGATTTATTAAGCAAAGAAAATCAGCCATAGGAATAGCATTATGTTTCTCTATAATGTTGATGTGGAAAAGTAAGTGAGTGAGAATGTCCAGGAAAACGTGAAAAAGAAATAATGAAGGTAGACTAGCCCAACCACATATTAAAGAGCTATCCAGAATATAGTGTAATAATAGAGTTGTGTGTATATAGGCACTTACTGTATCATAAAAATGTCATGTCAAATCAGTGGAGAAAAGACCTATTAATAAATGGGTTGAGATAACAGGCCAAATTCCTTCCTCTTTCCTTACACCAAAACACATTCCAGAAGAATAAGACATCTATACAAAAAAAAAAGGAGAAAAAGATGAAAGAGACAATTCAAGCACTAAAAAAAATTGGATGGTTTTCTAGAAGTGTCATCTTGGAGTTGGGGTATATTTTCTGAGCACCATTAAAGAACATGGAACATTGGTTTAATATTGGTTTGAGAGAAAACCCATCAATAAAATTCTTACATTGGGCCTCCCTGGTGGCGCAGTGGTTGAGAGTCTGCCTGCCAATGCAGGGGACACGGGTTCGAGCCCTGGTCTGGGAAGATCCCACATGCCGTGGAGCAACTGGGCCCATGAGCCATAATTACTGAGCCTGCGCATCTGGAACCTGTGCTCCGCAACAAGAGAGGCCGCGATAGTGAGAGGCCCGCGCACAGCGATGAAGAGTGGCCCCCACTTGCCACAACTAGAGAAAGCCCTCGCACAGAAACAAAGACCCAACACAGCCATAAATAAATAAATTTTTTTTAAAAAATCACGAAAAAGAAAATTCTTACATTAACAGAAAAAAAGGAGAAAAAGTATATGATCATCTCAATTAATACAGGAAAAGCATGTGATAAATTTTAATATCCAATCATGATTTTTTTTTTTAAACTTTTTTTTTTTTTTAATTTATTTATTTATTTATTTATTTTTGGCTGTGTTGGGTCTTCGTTTCTGTGTGAGGGCTTTCTCTAGTTGCGGCAAGCGGGGGCCACTCTTCATCGCGGTGCGTGGGCCTCTCACTATTGCGGCCTCTCTTGCTGCAGAGCACAGGCTCCAGACGCGCAGGCTCAGTAGTTTTTTGGCTCACGGGCCCAGCTGCTCCAAGGCATGTGGGATCCTCCCAGACCAGGGCTCGAACCCGTGTCCCCTGCATTGGCAGGCAGATTCCCAACCACTGTACCACCAGGGAAGCCCTCCAATCATGATTTTTAAAAAAGCTTTACCAGCTAAAAACAGAAGAAAACTTTGATTATCAGAAAAACAGTGCTACCAAAAAATCTATACAAACATACTTAATGGTGAAATGTTGAAATCTTTCCCTTTGAGATCAGGAAAAGAATAGGATATTCACTCTCACCACTTTCATTCAACATTGTACATGAAGTCTTAACATTAAGACAAGAAAAATAAATGTTGTAAGGATTTCAAAGGAAGAAATAAAATATCACTGTTTGTTAACAACATGATTATTATATAGAAAGTCCAAAATAACCCACAGATAAATTATTAAAATCATTGTGAATTTGTCAAGATTTCTTTATAAGAATTAATACTCATATTATCATATTAATACTTATATGCTATAATATTAATACTACATAAGAATTAATTGCATTTCTATAAATAAGCAACACAACTAGGAAATAAAATTTTCAATAAAAAATATCATTTGTAATAGCATCGCAAATATGAAAACATTTAAGAATAATTTTAACAAAAGGTCTTCGAAAACTCTATGGAGGAAATGATAAAATATTATAGATTATAGAAATAATTTAAGATCTATATAAGTAGAGGGATATACCCTGTTAATGGGTTCAAAGACTCAATATTCTGAAGATGTTAATTCTCCCCAAATTATCTACTGATATAATGTGATCCCAATCAAAACATATACATTTTGTAATGGAACCTGACAATATGTTCTAAGATTTATATGGAAATGCAAAGGGGCAAAAAAGTCAAGACATTGCACATGTACAATGGTCATATGCATGAACGTTCACAGCACTAATGACTTAATGACAAATCAATGGAAACAACCAAATGGATAAATGAAATGTGGTTCTGTCATACAATTGAACAGTATATAACAATGAATGTGAATAAACTCCATTAATCAACCTGGATGACTTACAGTTAAGCAAAATATGTCAGACACAAAATACTGTCTGAATCAATACAAAATGTTTAAAAACAAGCATAATTAATGTTGGCAATGCATGTTTAATCACCAAAACCATAAATAAAAATAAGGAGCTATTACTACCAAAATCAGGATGGGGGTTTTCCTTTGCAGAGAAAGGAAAGAGAGAGTAATGACTGGAATGGGGCATGAGAGAACTTCTTAGTGCTATCATTATAAATCGGTGATTCATTTGTGATAAATTATTGAGTTATTCATTTGTATTCTCTGCAGTTTTCTGTATATATGTGATGTATTTCATGATAAAAATAGGCTAATTTTGCTATACATAAATTTAAAACTTCTGAAAAGTAGAAAACTAAATAAAAAGACAATGATAAAAGATAAATAAAAAAGTGAGAAAGTATTTTCCCACATGTGATAGGCAAAGGAATTATAAATCACCAAGATGAAGGTTTGTTCTTTTGTATTTGGGTTTCTGTTTCCCTGGCCCTCTAAAAACCTTAGACCTTCAAGCTCCCTTTCTGCCAATGTTGGAACCAGCACACTAGAGTTTTAAGGTTTTTCACTATTAGCACCATAATAAATGAAGCATAGTTAACTGTGCAGAAAATCTATAGAGTCGGTGTCTTTTTGTCTTTGGTAAGAAAGACATATCCTCCTATATTTTCCCCTAAATTTTTTTTCAAAGAGACTATTTAAGTGGGGAAAACATGTGAAATAAATGGGTGTTTGGGTGTAGCTAACACTGAATTGAGATTTATTTACAATTTAAAAAAATGGGCTGGGCAAAAACGGCTGTGCTTGGCATATGGGAAATGGGGCTTAGCAAAACGAAAGTGGTAGAATAGATAAAGAAGATGTGGTATATATATACAATAGAATATTATTCAGCCATGAGAAAAAAATACATTCTGTCATTTGTGACAACATGGATGAACTTTGAGCACATTATGCTAAGTGAAATAAGTCAAACAGAAAAAGGCGAGTACTATATGACATCACTTATATGTAGAATCTAAAAAAGGCAAACTTGTGAAAACAGAGAGTGGAATGGTGGTTACCAGGGGCTGGGGTTGAGGAATAGGATGGATGTTGTTTAAGGGTATAAACTCACAATGAGTAGCGAATAAGCCCTGGATATCTAATGGGCAGTACAGAGAATATAGACAACAGTATTGTATTATAATCATCAAACTTGCTAAGAGACTAGAACTTGATTGTTCCAACTATTAAAAAGAAATTATAATTATGTAGTGTGATAGAGGTTCTAATTACTGCTACAATGGCAATTGTATTACAACATATAAATGTATCAAATCAACATGTTGTATACCTTAAATTTATACAATGTTATATGTCAAATAGATTTCAATTAAAAATAAGATAAAATAAAATAAAATAAAATAAAGAACGTGGTGGAGATCAGAGGAAAGACCTTCTCTATAGGACCACTCTCACTTTTGCTCACTTTATCACCCCTGTTTTCACCGGTCCAGCCAGTGAAGATCCCTCCCCAGACCAGTGTTGTATGGAGATGAGCAGAGATCAAAAAGGAAAGGTAAACCACTGGCAGCTCTGAGGGGAAAGAGTGGAAATATTTTCAGGACAGAGTTAGGGAAGGAAGGGTACCTCTAGGTGGGAGGCCGAACATCATGAGAGTCTGTGTTCAAAGGACCCCAATGACAATATATTTTTAGACTGGAAAGTCACTGAGAGGTAGATTGGGACACCACGGATACAAAAATAAGGTCAATATTATACATTATCTGTCTGTTAAATTATGCACAGAAATTTGATTGCAGAATCTTAGCCCCAATGAACCCATGGAGAATATCACGACTTTCCCATTAAATTGAGGGTAAGAACAAGAGAAACAAAGCCACATCATTTTCGTATTGTAATCAAACATTTTTATTTAATTAAATTTAATATTTAAATAAGGTGATTATAATTCTCATTGAACATAAAATCCCCATATTAAATTACCTAAATTGATTTCTTTTAGATTTTATTGTCTCCTTCTTCTGATAGAGACTCCTGGAACTGTAGCTTAGATCATTACTAGAAATAATGCTCTCACACCAAAAAAAAAAAAAAAAAAAGTGCACTAAGGGAATTCTTTAATAAATGAACTGGGGTTAATGATTTAACATTCAATATCCTATCCAATAATCTGGAACAGAACGATTCATATTTTATGCCATACCCAGTGAAATTGATTCCCACATTCAGCATGTATATAAGTGCTGGGGGAAAAAGTCTTCCTGACTTTGAAAATAATTCTATGACTGATGTTTAAAGTATTTTCATCAGCAACTCTGTGAGAACACAGCTTGAGATCTGGCAAGTTTGTGAACCTGACTTATGCGAAGGTTATAATTAAGGATATAATTGGGAAATGTTAACAAGATGTTAAAATGTCTTGTACACAGTTTGACAAAGCCACAGTCAGAAAGAAAGTTAAAGATCAGAGGTGAAAGTCATAAAACCTAGGGAAGAAATACTAAAATAATAATTTTTAAAAGATTAATTCTAGTTTATGCAGTATTTCTACCTCAAGTAACTTAATCTGAAGATATGTTCTCTCACACTCACAAAATGACACATACAAGAATGTTCATTATAGCATTGTTTTTAATAGTGGAAAATTGCAGGCAACCAAAACATTCATCAATAGAAGAACAGATAAATAATTTTCAAATCCAGATACTGGGATAACATAAAGACATTAAAATGAATAAGGTTGATCTGTATGTGCTGATAGAAAAATGACAGAGATATATTGTATGAAAAAAAATTGCAGAACATTCTGATGTGACTACCATATGTATAGTACTTCTGTATATCAATATATGTATAGAAAAAGCTTGGGGACTTTATTACCAAGCCATTCTTAATGATCTGGACATGAGGTCACCAGGGAATTTCACTACCTATGTTACATATTTTAATAATGTTAAATTTTATACCAATTCACATTATATTGTATTTAGGGAAAAAAGATGAAATAAAGAAAAGGTCATTAGATTTGACATCCAGGTTGCATTTGCAATAGGCTAGTGGTGAAGGTGGATGGTATAAAGGGCAAGACCTGTATCAGATTGTGTCCAAGGCACAATTAGACTTATGTCTTTTTCAGAATTCATTGACTTTCATGACAAGGTCTTGCTGGGGGATAGCCATACTAGTTTTGGGGCCCTAGACTTGACCTTCCTACAATAGAGGAAAGTAAAATAATTTTCTTCATAAAGCAAATATGAGAATAATATTATTCATGTGTAATTTTGTTGAAATAATCATCCCATTATAGTATTTTATAGAGGTGGGAGTCCCTCTCTGTTTTAACCAATGAGAAGCATTTAATTTTCAGAGTTAATATAAGAGAGCAATGTTACTAGGAAACTTATTTTCCTAATATATTTTATACTGATAACACCATCTTTGGGGGTTGTATTGTTGTTGGTTGTTTAAGTAAACTTTATATTAAATTATGATGATATAATATTGTAAATATATAGCTCAATTTTTTTTCAAGTAAGCACACCTAGAAACAACCACCCAGATAGAGATATAGAACCTTACCAGCACCACAGAAGCGTCCCATGAACCTCTTCACAGTCTTAATTTTCCATAGGTTAACACTGTTTGGACTTCTCTCATCATGAATTAGTTTTGCATGTTTTTGTAATTTATATAATTTTATCCATGCAGCATGTACTCTTTTGAGTCTGGCTTCATTCACTCATTCATGTTGCAAGAAGCAGTGATCCATCCATCTTCGTAGTTGTGTGTTACTCCATTCATATGAATACACCAAACGCATTTATCTTCTATTTATGAGCATTTGGGTTTCTTCATTTGATGCTTTTATCAATAACACTGCTATGGATGTTGTTGTGAATGCAGTTTGAAGACATATACATATTTCTTCTGGGTAAGTATTTAGAGGTAAACCTGTTGTAACATGGGGTTATAAAAGTCCAACTTTACAGATTATGCCAAATAATTTCCAAGGCAGTTGTGGTACCAATTTACACTCCCACCAGCATATGGAAAATACTTTCTCCCAGTTTTTACTTGACTTTTCACTCTCTTAAACATGTCTTTTGATGGATAGAAGCTTTAATTTTAATTAACTCTATTTTATCAATCTTTTCCTTATGATTAGTGCTCTTTGTATACTGTTTAAGAAATTTTTGCCTACCGCCAAATTTATGAATTTATTATATGATGTTATCTTCAGGAAGTTTTATTATTGTACCTTTCATATTTAGGGCTACAAGCAATCCATCTATAATAGATTGTTTAAATGGTATGTGGTAGAGGTCACGATTCTCTTTTTTTCATTTTATTCACATCAATATCCGTCTATCCCAACACAATTTATTAACAAGATGATCCAATGCAACGTCATCTCTATCACAAATCAGGTGACTGTACATGTATGAGGGTATTTCTGAACTATATTCTGTTCCAGTCCTCTATCTGTCTATCCCACTGTGCTAATTACGCTACTTTTAAAAAGCAGTTCAAATCTCCCAACTCCGTTATTCTTTGTCAAGATTGTCTCACTTACTCTTGATCCTTTGCATTTCCACATAAATTTTAGAATTAGCTTGTTGCACTGCCCCTTTGCTGTGGAATGAATGTTTGTGTCTGTCCCCAGCCCGCCAGGGCAAATTTATATGTTGAAGCCTAATACCTAATGTGATGGTATTTGGAAGTAGGACCTTTAGAAGTGATTAGGTAATGAAGAATTAATATCCTTATGAAAGAGACCTCAGAGAGCTCCCTTGTCCCTTCTGCCTTGTGAGGACAGAGGGAGAAGGCAGTCTATGAATCAGGAAGCAGGCACCTTGATCTTGGATTTCTCAGCCTCCAGAACTATGAGAAATAAACGTCTGTTGTTTATAAACCACCAGTCTATGGTATTCTGTTAGAGCAGCCCAAACAGACTAAGATATGGTCCCCCACCACTGATTGCTGGGATTTTGATTCAATTTGCTCATTCTTGAGTCTTTCAAACTATGAGTATATTTTAAGACTGTTTGAATTTCTTTAGGAATACTGTGTAGTTTGTAAAGTAGACATTTTACATGTCTTGTTAGAATATTATTAGGTAGTTGATGCATTTTTAAACTATTATGAATACTTTTAAATTTTAATTTACTATTTGTTGCTGCTAAATAGAAATCAATTGGTTATTGTATATTGAATTGCATCCAGTAATGTTTTCTAATAGGCCATTAATAGATTTCTTGCATTTTCTGTGTGTACAACCTGCTCTAACTGGGAGTAATTATAATTTTATTCATTTATTCTCAGTCCATGTATTTTTAATATATTTTTCTCACCTTATTGCCCTTCTAGGACATCCAATACAATGTTAAATCAAAGTAGTAATTACAAGTAGCCTTATTTTTTCTGAAGAAGGAAGGAAAGCTTTAAAAGGATCATAATTAAATATGATTTTCCATGTTTTGTTTTGTTTTTATAGATGTTCTTTATCAGATTAAGAGTATTCCCATCTATCCCCTTCTATTACTTGCTTTCTAAGAATTTTTCATTTTCTTTTATTTCCTTTTTTCAAGCACATTTAACTGGTTTTTAAATGTATCAAATGATACTTTTTCATCTTTTAGTTTGACCATATGCTTTTTCTTTAATCTGCTAATTTGGTGAATTAAATTAATTGAATTTTGAATGTTAATCCACATTTGCATTCCTGGCACAACTGGTTCTGACTTTTCATATATCATTGAATTTGATAATATATTGTTTATTTTTTATGCATCTTGCTAATGAATGAATTTGGGCAGTAATTATCATTTTGTAGTGCCCTTGTCAGATTCTGACAGTAGGTTATGTTAGCTTTGTAGAAGAACCTTGGAATTTTTTTTTTTTTTTTATGGAAGAGACTATAATATTAGTGTCATTTTATTTGTTCCTTAAGTATTTAGAAGAATTCAGTGGACTTGGAGTTTGCTATGAGAGTAGGTTTTGAATTACAGACTCAAATTCTTTATTAGATATAGAATAACTCTGATTTTCCATTTACTCTTACTCAGTTTTGTTAAACAATGTTTTCAAGGTATTTATTTCATTTAAATTTTGAAATTACTGACATAACATTGCTTGTAATATCTTCCTATAATTTTTCAACATGCATAGCATCTATAGTAACATCCCTTTTTAAATTTCTGATATTATTTTTGCCTTCTATCTTTTTTCCTTGATCCAGCGGTTTATCAATTTTGTGATATTTTCAAGAATTGACTTTTGGTTTTGTTGATTAATTTTATGTTTGTCTTCTATTTATTGGACTTCTGTTATGTATCATTATTATTTTTTCTTCTACTTTCTTTGGATTGAATTTGCTGTTCTTATAGCTGCTTCAGATAGATATATAGAGTGTTGATTTCCAGCATTCTTTTTTAATACATGCATATGAGTCTAAGTTTTTTACCTATGCATGGCTTTAGTTGCATCCTGCATATTTGATATACCAAATATGTTATCATTCATTTCCAAGTATTTTCTACTTTTCACTGTGATTAATTCTTTGATCAGTGGTTTATTTATAACTATATAGATTAATAACAAATATTAAAGGAGTTCTTTTTCTGTTTATCTTTTTGTTACAGATTTCTAGCTTAATTCTAATTTCTTCAGAAAATATAATCTCCTTTGAAATTTACTGAAACTTGTTTCATGGTCCATTGGTTAATACTGGTAACTTTCCAAGTACACTTGAGAGGAGTATATTTTATAGTACTGGGGTTCAGTATTCTGCATATATCAATTAGGTCAAGTTCATTAATGATGTTATTCAATACCAATCAGAATCCCAGCAAGGTTCGGTTATACATTCATAAAAATTTGATTTAAGGGGGGAGAAACAGAAAAGGTCAGGTCCATCTCAATGTATTTTATTACTCTCAGGACTTTGGCTCATGAGTCCTGACTTCTTTTATTGCCTTCTAATGCCTTTAAACAACTGTTCTTTGTATTTTATCCAGCTTTTATAGTTGTTCTCAGTGAAAGGGCTATTCTGATGTAAGTTATGCTACTATAACTGAAAATGGAACTCCCCAGCCACCGTATTTTCACTGATGGCATTACAATTCCCAACCGAACAAGCTATTTTCCTAAAAATAGCACAAAATAAATCTATTTCTAGGATGAAGAAAGTTTTCATTTTGCTTGAATTTATTACATAATTATTTAACTAGTGTGTTTCTAGAAAACAGAATGGATAATAAGAGAATATAAACCAAAGCTTTTTCAAGAGTATAGGGATTATTTGCATGTAGGGAATGGCAGCATTTACCTCAAATCATCACGTTTCACAAGGACTCACCCACCTATTAGGTAGAGCAAATCGTTTTTCTTTCAGAGACATGTTGCTCATGGCTGAGCCAAAGCTAAGCAAGGCTAACAGAACATGGGAACCTCATGCACACCAGCACCAATAGGTTTTCTGCTTTAAGCCAAAATGATTAATGTATGATGTAGATATGTGTGGTGACTGTAAATATGTATGTATTTGCATGAACATGCCTGTGTGGCATGACTGTAGGTATACATATTTATGTACATACTGTTTGTATAATGGCCTATATATGGCCAGTTTATCTGTAGGCATCTGGTGAGAGCTAGATGTGGGTTTGTGCATAGTTGTGGGGCTAGCCTCTCAGCACAGGTGTGTACACCTAGCATGAGTCAACATGTGTCTGTAGGCCATTGTGTCCAAGAAGATGGGTTCAGGGATCTGGGATGGAGGTATCCCAAGATGGGGATATGGGAGGAGGAAAGGGTCACTTGAAAGTCTAAACACTGAATATTAGTATGCTTTAGACCAACACACTGTCACCTAATCCCTTATGCTTATATCCATTCTCCTAAAGGTCTTCTGCCTTAGTATACAGAGAACAGTCCAATTTCTGCAGTATGAGAAAACCTTACTTGGGTCTTGACTTCTGCAAAACAACCAAACTCCTATCATCTTCTACCCCAGAATGTGGACCTCCATCTTTGTGTTCTCAGCTACTGTTCCTAGTTCAAATAAAAATATCTGACCACAAATGTGCCCTCTTCCCATAGACTCTTGTTATATCCATGAACTGTATCGGACTAAACACTGCTGGGGCATGCTATGATCTTTTGGACATTATTTTCTGCAAGCACACCACACATTTCCGGTTCACTCTCCTCTACCTACTATTACAGCCCCAGTGTACCTTCTTACCATTAGGCTCAGAGGAACTTGTGGTTGAGTCTACATGAGGTACAATAGTAATGATCATTCATAAAACTCATGAAATTTCATAATGCTATGCTCATTCACAATTTCTAGGGCCAGCAAACACGTCTATATTCTAAGCCTAAATTCAATAATAGAATATTTTAATTGATTTTAATATGAGAGTAGGAAAGATAGGGGATGATTTAAAATATTTATTATGGTAATTTCTTGTACATTTCCTGCCCAAATTAATGGATATTACAGAAAAAATTCAAAGGAAGATTCAAATATGCTCATAATAAAAATGATAATCTCTAGAATTCTAATGAAAAAATTTATTATTATAATTTTTAAGAAATGGGAAAATCCCTGGAAACAATCTAAAATAAGAGATTTTGAAATTGGCCAAATCTTGTATGGAATGAATGTAGTAACCACAAGGAGACAATGTGGGTTCACTGAAAACAAGTAAGACTAAAATAATTCCATATCCTTCTTAGTGAGTATTTGTATGTTAGTATAATAAGTGAATGTTGTTGGTAGTGTTTCTTGATTTCAATAAGAGTCATTAAATGTAACTTTCAGAATCATTATGGAGAAAGTGGAGAAACATGGACTAAAAATAATTAGGTAGATTTACAGCTGGTTGAACTGCCAGATCCAAAGAGTATTAGTTAATGAATCAGAGTTAACCTGGGCCAGATATCCTGGTAAGTAGCTATAGATCCTATGGACTTGGCAGCCCTTAGGGGAGTGTTGTTGCTCCTAAGTTTCCCTCTGGTTCCATCTAGTGGCTGATTATGCACTAATCAATTGTCATTGCATTAATCTTGCTTCGTGTTTACATTGCACACTATTTATTTAACAGAGCTGTGATTATATAACTTCATGTGGGGCCACCTAGTGGTGGATCTTAAATTGCCAATGATTAGAGCAAGTCTATCTTCAGGACCTGCGTTATGCTCCAAGTCTGTAGGTATAAGCCAACCGAGTCCACTCAGGAGAATCAGAGTAAGGAATCACTTTACATTAAATACCGTGCAACTTCCATGACGTGTTTTTTGTTTTCTTCTTTGAGGCATAGCTTTTCCTGCATCACAGATTTTTTCTGATTCCCCTCATATCCTTCAGCTCTTTTCTCCTTGTATTGTGTCCTGATTTACCTCTCGTTATATAGTAACACTAGCACAAATGTTAGCCGCACTTTGTGTTTGCTTAGAGTTTCGTGGATTATAAGCACATCTTTTTTTTTTAAGATTTATTTATTATTTATTTATTTTATTTATTTTTGGCTGCATCGGGTCTCAGTTGTGGCATGCAGGATCTTTGTTGAGGCAAGCGGGTTCTGCGTTGCAGCATGTGGGATTCTCTCTAGTTGTGGTGTGTGGGTTTTCTCTTCTCTAGTTGTGGCGCACAGGCTGCAGGGCGCATGGGCTCTGTAGTTGTGGTGCACGGGTTCCAGAGCGCGTGGGCTCTGTAGTTTGTGGCACGCAGGCTCTCTAGTTGAGGCGCACGAGCTCAGTAGTTGTGGCATGTGGTCTTAGTTGCCCCACGGCCTGTGGGATCTTAGTTCCCTGACCAGGGATGGAACCCACATCCCCTGCATTGTAAGGCGGATTCTTTACCACTGGACCACCAGGGAAGTCCCTAAGCACATCTTTATATGTCATTTTATTTAAATAGACAGGGAGATTGGGAATATCTCCTGGCAGATGAAAGACACTAAGGCTCAGGGATGTTAAGAATACTAATCAAGCTGTCACAGTTGGTTTATCATGAAGCTTAAGCTCCAGCCCAGTCTTTTTTAACAGTGTTTCTTCAACATGTATTTTTTTCAGCTTTATTGAGGTATAACTGACAAATAAAATAATAAGATATTTAAAGGATACATCGTGATGATTTGATTCCAGCCCAGTCTTTTGAAGAATCATTTAGGTCCCCTTCTCCTTTATTATACTGCTCAGCAGAAAACTCCCAGTGTCCCCAGTAATCTAATCAGGGAGCTTCTTGAGTGCTTTCACCTTCTCTTCTAGCCATGATTCCAACACATCAATTTTGATAAACCTAGTCATGGAGACAAACATGCCCCATGGGTCACCGGGACAAATTCCTCAAAGCGCAGACTCAAAGGGTCTCAATTTAAACTAGAATACAGTTTTTCCCCAAAAAACTTCTCTAGTAACCACAACAAAAACTATCTGAACCCCAATAATTTGTACTGGACAGAGGCTCCTTATATTTTTACTTGACAACACCCTTTTCTTACCCGCTAACGGCAACCTGCCATAGTATTTCAGGAATGAAGAAAATTTCCAAAGCTCCTTGAATACACAATCAATCCCAGTCTTCAGCACCACCATCATCATACTTATCATCACAGATAATAGTTATTGAACAATAACCACGGCCAATAACTGTGCCCAGTGCTGTTACACTCGTTCTCAGCTAATCCTTCATAACCCTGAAAGGAAGGAGTTACTACGTTTAGACTGAGTCTTTTCTTA
The DNA here is from genome assembly GCF_965194805.1 of Balaenoptera borealis. Taxonomy (NCBI): domain Eukaryota; kingdom Metazoa; phylum Chordata; class Mammalia; order Artiodactyla; family Balaenopteridae; genus Balaenoptera; species Balaenoptera borealis. The sequence goes on along the minus strand of NC_138881.1, from coordinate 31,277,571 downwards.
GAAAAGCTATGAAATCAACAAAAATCATGGAGATAGTAAATTCTAGAGCTGGGATTTGAAACTGGATCTATCTCACACATCTAGCACCCAACATAACATCTCTTACAGGTACTCAATTCATGCAACAGCAGCAACAGCAATAAATATCTTCCCCCTATATCTTCCTCCTGCTCTCACTGTATAATAGATTTCTGCTTGAGATGAAATATTGAACCAAATGATCTTTTGGTCTTTCCAGCTCTTTAGATTCTATGAACCAAATGATGAACCTTGCCCTACACAAGCCTGAGAAGTAGCAGAGTTTTGGTAAATGTGTGAAGCGTAAGCCAGACCACATACTTCTGTGATGAAAAACATTAATTCCAGAGCTGCAGCCAAGAGGGTCTTGCTTTCAGTTTGAAAGAAACTTTATGTTACACAATAAACCAGATGGAAACATCAATGATAATATTTGCCAACATGGCTCAGCACACTTTAGCAGAGAATTACCAAGCTCCTGTCATGATGAAAAGGAAATTGGAAGGCGGTCAAGTGATATCATCCCCTGTACATTGATCCAGTGCTGCAGGTTTTGGATGATTTGCTGTTAAATTCATCTTTCCACATCATTGTTCCTTGAGGTTTGGATTTTTTTGTGAGCTGTATGGCTTGTGATTTAAGGGACATAAAAGAAAGTTCTTTTGAAAAAAGAACTTATTAAGGAAACAAAAATAGAGCTAGTTATGTTGTTAAAATATTTGGGGTTGAATAACATCTTTTTAAGTGATAACATTATGGTAAGTAATGTTTAATAGAAGCATGTAGGATAGTGGATTTCTCTCTAACGGTGCACGAACGTTTGCATGAAATAAGTAAAATTAGGAAAATCCTGAAAATATGACCAAAAATGGTACTCACAATCTTGATTGTCATATATTTTGATATATGAGGCTTTAATAAGGCTGCAGTGAAGGTATTATTTGATGAATGCTTAAGTTTTTAGATTTCCTCAAGGTTATAAAAAAAAAATCCAGTTTCAATGGATTAAGTGACAGTGCAAAATACCTTACTGTCTAGTTTCGTTGCTCTCTAATGCTATTTTCACAAAAATTACTGATGACACTGCATTAACAAGTTTCATTTTTACTGTCAGATATTTTATGTGCCTGTCCAGATGCAATTATAAATTGAAAAACCAAAATTATAAGCGATATATCATGTCTAAAATAACCATTACTTTTCCTAAAACGTTACTAAAATAATTCTTTTGAATTTGAATATGTGGAGTAAATCTCACTGACTAAAATTAAAGGTACATAATAACTAATTGATAAACATTTAAATTAGTGGCTGGAAGGTAGGTGAAATTAATATTTCCAAAGTGGACTCACAATTCATTAACCACAATTGTCATTTTCTACTATGCTGATGGAAGAAATCTATTTCATTTAAGGTTAGATGGACATGTTATGTGAGTGATCCACTAATTTCCTCATCGGCTTATATAAAAATCGTCTACCAGGGAAATTGGAAAAACCATGCCTTTAAATTTGTTCCCAATATACAGAATCACTCTGTTACTCTCACTCCACCTCCAATAATCCAGTTAATGAATTCTAATAGTCGTTTCTACCTATACTCTTGCCAGGTCAGGCAGGAGTATTATTCCATTTATCAATGAAAACACACCACTAACTGGTGATTTTATTACGTATGAACATGTCCCAAGGAGTGACAGACCTTTGATTTAGAACGCTGGATCACGAGCTACTGTTGCGTCTGGTGAAAGCTAAGGCTGTTCAGTTTTCAGCTTCAGGTGATAAGATATTGATCTGCCCCCCTACCTCAAGCCAGTAATCAAATACAGTGCGGCTACAAGGTGCTTATGGTGACTAGATGCCTCTGCAGGAGGCATAGAGAGCTAAGAACATTACTTAATCCCTGTGAACAAGGTCTACCATAGTCCTTAGAGACATCGACACCCTTGTGTTCACCAGATGCTTAAAGAGAGTTGTAGTGGGGTCACAGATAAAGAAGAGCCTTGGGCTCAGATCTGTATAACTCATAGGTTATATATAAGCTCCTGAAGAGGAAGTATTGTTGAAATATTTATCTTTCATATCATCTGCAAAAGGTTGGGCTCACAGCAGGCATTTAGTACATTCTTGCTGACCTGTTTCATTGTTTTGACTCCTGGGCAGCATAATGGCATACAAACAGAAAGTAATATGAGGTCGTGACTGGTATATATGCTGAGACTGGTTTCTGGTTGCTGAAAATAATCAAGATCATGAGGAGAATAAGGGTAGAGGTGTGTGTGTGTGTGTGTGTGTGTGTGTGTGTGTGTGTGTGTGTGTGTGTGTGTTAGAGAGGGAGAGAGAAAGAGAGAGAGGGAGGGAAATCATGAGAGAAGTAGACCCTTCCCATCTGTTTCAGGAGTACCTATTGTTGCTAGTTTCAGTACTGCATGAAAAGCAAGTCTAAAAGCATTGAATCCATTCCCTTTATTAATCATTAAGTTAATAATTTAAATTGTTGATTAATTAAATTCCCCTTCTTCTACTCCACCAAAAGAAGACATACAGATGGCCAAGAGGCGCGTGAAAAGATGCTTGACATCGTTAATCATTAGAGAAATGCAAATCAAAGCTACAACGAGACATCACCTCATACCAGTCAGAATGGCCATCATCCAAAAAGTCTACAAACAATAAATGCTGGAGAGGGTGTGGAGAAAAGGGAACCCTCCTACACTGTTGGTGGAAATGTAAATTGGTACAGCCACTCTGGAGAACAGTATGGAGGTTCCTTAAGAAACTAAAATTAGAGCTACCATATGATCCAGCAATCCCATTCCTGGGCAGAAAAAACATGGTTCGAAAGGATACATGCACCCCAATGTTCTTTGCAGTGCTGTTTACAATAGCCAAGGCATGGAAGCAACCTAAGTGTCCACTGACAGATGAATGGATAAAGAAGATGTGGTACATATATACAATGGAATATTACACAGCCATTAAAAAGAATGAAATAATGCCATTTGCAGCAACATGGATGGACCTACAGATTATTATACCAAGTGAAGTAAGTCAGAGAAAGACAAATATCATATGATATCACTCATATGTGGAATCTAATTTTTAAAAAATGATAAAAATGAACTTATTCACAAAACAGAAACAGACTCACAGACTTAGAGAATGAACTTATGGTTACCAGGGGGGGATGGGGGGGAGGGATAAATTGAGAGTTTGGAACTGACAGTTACACACTGCTATATTTAAAATAGCTAACCAACAAGGACCTACTGTATAGCACAGGGAACTCTGCTCAATACTCTGTAATAGCCTCAAGGGGAAAATAATTTGAAAAAGAATAGATACATGTATATGTATAAGTGAATCACTTTGCTGTACACCTGAAACTATCACAACATTGTTAATCAACTATACTCCAATATAAAATAAAAATTTTTTAAAAAGAAAAAAAAGTCAAAAAAATTCCCCTCATCTTGGGGTAGGCCAAAATTCTGTAATAAAGAAATATATTTCAAAATAAATGTGTAACATCTGAATGCAATGCATAGAATAAAAATACATCTAGCTATTAAGTTGTAGCATTTTGGAGCTAAAAGAGACCTCAAACATCATTTATTTGAACTCTTTTATTTTATGAATGACAAAACTAAGTTTCAAAGGGGAAAAATAATTTCCCCAAATTCAAACATCCAGTAGGGAGCAAGGAATATTGACTTTTAGTTTAGTGATCCTTGTACCTTACTAGGCTGCCTCATGCTGCACATTAGTGAACACAACAAAGTCACATGGATGGGAATGTCTTTTTCTGTTCTTCATCAGGTACATATATACAGATAATTTCTCCCAAGCCCTGTGATTTATAGTTAATTTTAATCAAATGTAAATTTTATAATCAGTTCTTATAATCATTTACAAAAATGATTTGCAAATTTAACTTTTAGACATTTCACTGGGTAGTTGGTTATTCTCTTTTCATTTTATCCACATTAGAAAGACCCATCTGTAATACAGGTTCTAAAAGAAGGCTTTGGACTTCTTTTTGTCTGTAAAAGCATCCAGGATAATTTATACTCTTGTAGACACAGAGTACTTGCTTTTGGGCAATAGTATAGGCAACATTTAAAATCATGCTTATCGAAATACAAAAGGAAAGCAGCACTCAGCTTTGTGTCTGCAAATAATAGTTGCTCAAAACAAATAAAGCTATTATTTTTAATAATAATATTATTATTAGTTTAGGACTCTCACCCTCCAATTTTCCTATCCTGCATCCTTTTCGTATCTGATTTCTGTTGTTTCCATTTTTGTATGTATCATCTACTACTCATTGGTGATCATCACCCTGTGGTTAGGAAATTAGGAAACCAGCTCAACAAAATAATAAAAACACATTTATCTACCATCAAAAATAGATATGCAACAATTCCTCACAAATTTACATAGTTAAGAGTGGCAGCTATAGCTGTTTGCTCGTTCCCATAATAGGATGTCCAGGGTTTCATGGTGTTATCATCTGCTGACTCATTTCCTCCAACTTCATATCGTTTCTAAAATACAATTGATTTCCTTGGTTTAATGGTTATTTTCTTCTGTAAACGGAATTATTTTTTCTAATGAGAGTAATAGTTTTCTTTCACTCATCAGAAAATAAGGAAATGAATATTTTTTACATATATTTTTAGCATGAATAAGGTATTGCGTTCAAGATGAGTAAGAAAATATACACTTTGGCTCACATTTCAGGATCTGTATCATGCCTTTTCTGAAAAAAATCTGCACAATATTTTAATAATATTTTAATTATATTTTTATGGACATCAAATTATATGTAATGATGTCTTTTGACTCAATAATGGCAGAAATATATAAACTATGAACTCCTGTACACTGAGAAAAAAAAAGAAACACACTTTTGGCAATAGAAATAAAACTCCTTTCAATGGTTTGCTAGCGAATCACTATCCTAATTCTAATGCCAGGATAGACTCAACAAAGCTTACCTAATTTATCTTCTATATTACTATTATAGCAGTCTAAGAATTTCTCAGTTGCCAAATTATACTTGATTTATATTGAGCTCTTAAGCAACTGAACTCGGGGGTTTGTTTATTTTGTCGGTTGGTTGGTTTGGCTTGGGTTTTTGCACATGAATTTTAAGGTAATTCTTCCTTATCATACAATAGATCTTTTGAATGTAAATGCTAAAAGTTATCGTCCAACCTATTAGTTATGCCCTAAGCTCTAGTGGCCTGCATATAAAAATCTCACGCATGCCCTTTGTCTTTAACCAATTCTCTTTCTCTCCCCTGCCCCCCCCCAAGCACACTGTGGCTGCCTATTTACCTGTTAATACTTCTTGGGAATAGTGATTCAATAGAAAATATATTTTCTCTTATGCTACATTTTTCTAAGTTTTCTGGAATGGCCTTGGAAAAGACTTAGCTGCAACTTAAAACCATAGAGATCTGTGGCAACATTTTCCTAACCTACTTTTTTGGACTCTTGTGAACAAAAGGAATGAAGTCAGTTTGGTGGTGTGACTTTTTCTTAATAAAGCCTAAAGGTTCCTGGTGACCACTGATGCTTTTTCTTGTTCTTGTGTTCACAAACCATAGGCCTGATAATCTATTCTGGAGATGATTCGTACATAGAAACCAAAGTTACTTACCATTAGAAGCCAAATTCTACCTTTTCCCTTTAGGATCTAGTATTCTGACATCTCTCTCATTCCCATGACATGTTAAACATGGCTAAGGTAGTTCTTCTGCAAGAACTTTCTAGAGTGAAAGTCATCTAGACTAGAGACTTAAAAACTCATTTTAAGAGTCTAATAATGCTTTTTTATGCTATAGTGTACGTAGGAATCACTTGGGATCTTCCTAAAATGCAGATTTTGATTCAGTGGGTCTGGACTGCGGCTTGATATTTTTCACTTCTGACAAACAGGTGATGCCTCTGCAGCTGACCCCTGAACCATGATTTGTGTAGCAAGGAACTGCACAGTGATTCTCAAACTTGAGTGCTCATTAGAATCACCTTCAGGGCTTTAAAATAAATAGATGTCTGGGTCCCACCCCCTGAGATTCTGATTTAATTGCTCTGGGAAGTGGTCTGGACACTGGGAATTTTAGAAGTCCCCAGGAGATTTTAATGTGCAGCCAAGAGTGGGAATCAGTGTCCCTTTCAGCCCTCTCTGTATCACTGCATTTTCTTTGATGCATAGAATGGAAGCAAGTGAGGAATTTCTCTTTCAAAAACAACAAAGACAACTGCTTTCTTGGGGGCATATCGATGATTATAAAGGCATGCCCAGTTCTACTGCTAGCATGCTCGGACCCTGCAACTGTCAACGTGGTTCTGGGACCATCACTTGGAACTTGCTAGAAATGAAGAATCTCGGACCTCACCGCAAACATTGAGAATCAAAACCTGCCTTTTAACAAGATTTTCCAGGTGATATTTATGCACGTTAAAGTTTGAGACCCACTGCTCTAGGAGGCTCTGTTCCCTTGGCAATCATTCTGTGTCAAGTACAGGGTGCAACCAATCAGTCCCGTTATAAAGACCTTGGAAGTGAAGAGGGGAGAGAGAAGAAGCCAATCAACAGTGAATAACTGACAAAGTGCTCCATATAGCCTTGCAAGTCAACTCCAAAATATACTCACAACCAGGGTGAATTTCAAATCTGTCAAGGAAGTACTTATATAGCAAAAATAAGTAATAATTATTATTGCTAATTTATGCAGCATTCATTTTTTTCTTTGTTTTGGTGATTAATTGTGTGGGCATGCTCTACAGCTCTACAGCTCTATATCAGTAGTTCTCAACTGAGGGCAATTTTACTTCCCCGGGGACATTTGGTATTTTGGTTGTCACAACTGGGGAGGGTGTGTGTAAGTGGCATCTAGAGGGTAGAGGCCAGATATACTGCTATCAGGGAAACATCCTACAGTGCACAGAATAGACCTCCCTCCCAAAAACCAAGAATTATCTGGCACTAGATGTCAATAATCCACTGAGGTTGAGAAATTCTGCACTACAGTGTATCAGTTTAGGGATACACACACACACACACACACACACACACACACACACAAACATATATGCATTTCTTGAAGAGGCAAAATATCACTTGTAAAGTGGAATAAGGTAGTTAAAAATTTCCTCTGGAAACTCACTCCATTATGAAAAGCTGAATGACCAGGATAATAGAATAACACAGTGATCTCAAGATGTGCAAGTTGGTATAAATGTGTAAGGAGCCCTGGGATGTATAGTTCATTTTCTTAGCGAATGCATTAAACATTGCTGACTGGCATTGTAAAAGTAGTCCAGTAACATCTCACTGTTTACTTTTTGGTTCTCATTAGTGTTAAAGTGTCAAAACCCAGTAAGCACTTAGTAAGCACCCTCGTGCTGGTGGCATTGAATTAGGCACTCCACAGAGATCAATCCCCGACTTTAATCACTTGTGGGCTTAATTTACAATGTGTAAAATGCACAACTGTGAAACCTTCGGAGAAGTTCTCTTGGTTGTGCTCTTTGTTGCCATTTCATGTGATCCTGTTTAGTCTGTTAGGAGTTGCTGAAGTTCTGCTGAGGAAAACCAATGTTGCAGTATAGATGCATCAGCCAGCCTTGGACGTTGATGAGATTCCTTGTATGGAAACGGGGTCTATTAACTGTTCAGAGCCAGGGCCCTATAGTGAGATGCACAATAGACAGTGATCAAGGCAGTTCTTGGGAATATGAAAACTGGGTAAAGGTAGAGGCCTGGCACCAGGGATCTGGCAGGCTCATGGTTTTGGCCTCCTTAACTTCTCCGCCTCCTACCTAGGCTTGCTTTGGGTCCCTTGTCACCAAAGTTCAGAACATATCTTTTGGAGGTATTCCAGGTGACCCTATGGTGTGCTGGAGGAAAGTATTGGACCTTCCAGCAATAGTGTTCTATCTAAAAATGGAAAGCAATGAGGTTTGCTAATGATTGATGTGTGACTTTCACACTTGGTTTGTCTGCCAGATGTTCAAGTGTCACACTGTGTCCTGAGGAAAACCTGAAGTTTGTCCACAGCTGTGACTTTACTAGTTCCTTTGCTTTCGACATATTGCAACATATGGTGGCTTAAATGTACTCAGACATGTGATTTTACCACCTTAAATCATAGAATCTTCACAACCTTGTTTATTGGAATGGGGTATGAGCAAAATATCTTTTGTTCTCCATGGAGATTCACTGGCTAGCTCCTTGAAAAGCACCAAAAAAGTAGTTGAAATTAGAGATATCAACTTTTTCTTTTACAAAATGATTAATTTGCTGACCTTTCCAGGGATGACCAGTGACTGTCAGTAGTTGCTACCTCGCACGCATTTAAAGACACGCACACATGTAATCGGTCACTTTAATATTAAGTGGGTTTTTATAAAGAACACGACAATAGTTACTGTTGAAAATAACTAATGCTTTGTAGAGAGTATAATAGAAAAAAATCTGAGGGATTTTGTTCCCATATCTGGGAAGTTTTGTTACTGAAAAAGATATGTGTCATGTATAAAAACTCTGAGATCTAGTCACCTTGAAAACTAGACTTTGATTTTCTAAATTATTTAAAGATCTCCCAAAGGAAGAGTTTCAGTGGAATTTCAGTGTCTTTCACAGAAATCTTTTATTCCCTCACAGAGGTTCACTGGTTAACTCCTAGTAAAGCGCAAAAACGCATAGTTGAACTTAAAGCTACTATGTTTTCTTTTTTTAAACAAAAAAGAGAGGTGTTAATTTTCAGAGATGACCAGTGACTCAATAGTCTCTACCTTACAGATATTTAAAGACATAGACACAGTCCTCACATTTAATCTGTCAAATATATGTATAGCAACAGCTTTATCGAAATACAATTCACATATAAAATTCACCCTGTTAAAGTGTATAATTCGGTGGTTTTTACTATATTCACAGTCATCCAACCATCACCACAATCTAATTTCAGAACATTTACATCACCCCAGAAGGAATCCCATATATATTATCAGTAACTTCCTATTCCCACCTACTCCCAGCCCTTGACAATGTGGTCATAAAGGACCACATACTGAGAATAAGCAAAAATAACTTACCAACTTGCTCCAGAAAATGGTTTCTTCTGGAATATAAGACTAAATCAACTAAGATAATCCAAAGCCTTTATACCATAAACTATACCCAAACTTAAACGGTTCCCCACTTCACAAGATCAGCCTTAAAATCACCATCCCAGATTCTAAACGCCTATAAATATTCTCTCCTGACTTCTCCTGTTCTGAGACACAACTAAGACTCTGCCAAATTCTAAAATGAGTCTAATAAAGTCAGCTTTGCTTGATCTGCAGGTGTTCTCTCTTACTGCAGTGAGTCTGATAAACTAAGCTTTGAGTAATCAACAGATGTTTCTGGTGGACTCTTAGAATCCACATTTGGTAGTCCCCTTACTCTCCCAGTTGGGTTTCTTGGGCAAGAGTCAGGATGGCTCCAGCTCTCTCTTGCTTGTAAACTGTGGAAAACACTCACACATTCTTTCCCCTTGTCAAACTCTTAGAGTGCAGGCTGATTCCAATATAGTCACTTTTCCTTTGCTTTGCCACCAAAGAAAGAGCTCACCTTCCTGCCTGACCTGCCTTCACGGCTTCCTAGTCAGTAGTCCACTGTCACTTGACAACCTTAAAACACTTCTCTTTAAGCTTGAGGTGGATCCAGCCATCCCCACCTTGGGATTGGTGAGGGGTAATGGGTGAGACCACAGAAAGGTAACAGCTTCCTCCAAAGAAATCTCCTCACTAATCCATTCTTCAAAATCTGCTCAACTCCTAAAGGATTTTAAGATTTGAAAAATTAACAACTTTTTTTTGAAAATTCGAATTTAGTACAGCAACCACCTTTGGAATATATCTATTGTATCCTGGTGCCTCAGTCAAAACTCTCACCATGACATTCAGCTATAGACATACTGTAGTCCCCCCTTATCCTCGGGAGGTACATTCCAAGACCTCCAGTGGATGCCTGAAACCGTGGATAGTACTGAATCCTATATATATATATTGTTTTTTTTCCTAAACATAATACATACCTATGACAAAGTTTAATATATAAATTAGGCACAGTAAGAGATAACAATAATAACTAATAATAGAACAATTTTAACAATACACTGTAATAAAAGTTATGTGAATGTTGTCTCTCTCTCTCTCAAAGTATCTTATTGTACAAATCTAATGCCTTTTCCATCTTAACTAATTACTTATCACGCACTATGGCCCTAACTTTTGCAGTTTGAGGTGTGGCAGCAGAACCAGCACGAATTTCTTTTTCCTTCTTCACAATTTCATGGATAGAAGATATTCATGGATAGAGGATATACCTAGATCTTAGCAACTTCAGCACACGATTTTTCTTCTTTCCTTATTAAGTCGAGAACTTTCACCTTTTCACTTAAAGGAAGCGCGTTATGGCGTCTCTTTGATATATCTGAATTGCCAGCATCACTTCTCTTGTGCTTTGGGGCCATTATTAAGGAAAATAAGGGTGACTTGAACACAAGCACTGTGACCCCGGGACAGTCAATCTGATAACTGAGAAGGCTATTAAATGACTAACAGGCAGGATTCTCTGGACAAAGGGATGATTCACATCCTGAGGGGGATGGAGCAGGATGGTAAGAGATTTCATCAAACTACTCAGAGTGGCACACAATTTAAACTTTACGTGGAATCTAGAAAAATGGTACAGGTGATCCGGTTTGCAGGGCAGAAAGAGAGACACAGATGTAGAGAACAAACGTATGGACACCAAGGGGGAAAGTGGGGGAGGGTGGTGGGATGAATTGGGAGATTGGGACTGACATGTATACACTAATATGTATAAAATAAATAGATAACTAATAAGAACCTGCTGTATAGCACAGGGAACTCCACTTCGCTGTACAGTAGAAACTAACACAACGTTGTAAAACAACTATACCCCAATAAAAAAAATAAACTTTATGAATTGTTTATTTCTGGAATTTTCCATTTAATATTTTCTGACAGAGGTTGACCACAGGTAATTGAAACTGCAGAAAGTGAAACTGCAAATAAGGGGGGGGACTACAGTATTTTGGGGTAAATGTGCCAAGCGCTTATTTTACTGAGAAGCATTTGCTGTTAAAAATTAGTTTGGGACCAGTGATCTAGCCCAGTGCTTCCCATGCTTTAATGTACATACAAAATTACCATAGGGATTTTCTTAAAATGCAGATAAACAGATTCTGATTCTGATTCAGTAGGTCTGTAGTGAGGACGGAGATTCTGCATCCCTAAAAATCTCCCAAGAGATGTCAAAGCTGCTGGTCCTCAGACCACAAGACTCCAAGCAGGCTCCCTGTCTCAGGGGTTGAATCAGAATTGTGAATTCTTTGAACCTAGAAAATTGAAAACAGAACAACTACTAGAGTGCAATCACTCATCTCTGTGCTGTCCAGGCAAAGAGATGACAAGCAAGAATCTGGGTTAGGAACTGGGCAGAATATGAGAAATAATAAAATTGAGAAGAGGTGGTGAAGGGACAGGAGGATTTCAAAAGGAGCCTGATTACAGATGTGAGAAATAGTAGGCAGAAGATAAGAATGGGTCAGAAGAGCAAGACAGAATAACGGGAGGAAGAACATAGACAAAAGCAATATAACCTGGCATTTCTGGTCCATATTTCATTGGACAGACACATTTCCAAATGCCAGTTTTGCTGTGCTCCTTTGCGATTTTTTGTTGTGATGGATATTAAAAGAACTTGAAGAGGTGGGAGATACAGGTCCAGCCTGGGCAAAACATACCAATTCTTTTCTTTCCTGCTTATTTACACACTCACTGTTGCTATGCCACATTTGGGAAAATTTCTTTTGAGAAATGTCCAAACTGATAGTAAAGGTACTGCGTAAGTTGGAAAAATAGAATTATAAAAAAGTCCAGCCTACTCAAAACTATACTTAGTTATCTTGTAAGTTTGCTGGAAGTAAAATAATTTCCAGTGTTTTCTCTGTCAAAAACTACTCACCATTTTTGTCTGTTTGTTTGTGTAGTTAAAACAGAAATTGTGAGGAGTGTGTGGGGGTCAGTCATTTTCAGCAGTGTCTTTTGAAAGAGCAAAGGATGATGCTGGGTAAACAAGAAGTGTCCCTGAGCAGGAGTTTCCACTGTTGGATTTTTGTGTTCAGGAGGAACTGACCTTGTCCGTCAAGATCTCTCATAAGCAACAGTGACAGAGCATCTCACTTACATATCATATTTCCCACTTGTAAATAAATATATTGAGACAAACTGTTTAAGTGAGGCACTTTGCAGGCACTACAATCATCAATGGCTAATGAATCAGTGTTTCTGGTCCAATAACATAACCAAAAAAAAGAAAAAGAAAACAAATGGAAAAAAAAAAGTATAGTTTTCATCGACTTACTGAACTAGAGAAAAAAATACTTTCACTTCTCAACTTTAAAAATATTTTACAATGGTTCTATTTTTAAGAGGCTGTGGGTTATTTCAGAGGTACCTTACCATCTTGAAAGTTGAGAAATGAATTTAATTCCAGCTAAGCAACATATGCGATTGCCATAAAATGAAAATCTTTACAAAAATATATATAACAATCCAAGACTAGTATTTACTGTCTGAAATCTATGCCTTGGTTAGCTTTTTTAAAAATAATCTTCCCAGTCATTATATTTATATGCTGGTATCCTCATTATCATTTCTGTCTCTTCTTTGGGGAACAGTATTATAAGTGGTTTTGTGATAGAAAAAATAAATGTGGATGAATCATGAAGATTCTTTAAATGAATCTTAAATCTTATTAAAATAGTTGAGTCATTTGTGTTTCCCTCCCACAGAGGCAATAAAAGATTCATCTAATCTAAATCATTTTCACTTTCTCTACCAGTTTCTGGATTTTTTAAACCTGAAAAAACCTTCAGAGCATTACCATCTAAGGGATTGAGAACTTGTGCGTCTGACCCTGGTTAGGAAGGATGAGATTGGTATTCTCTTATATAATTGTATTAATTTCCTTTTACATAATGAAGCACAAAATGTTTGAGAGGAGAAAATAAATTATGACTATATCCATTAAAGTAACTAAAACCTTGAACTTACATTTTTTCTTCATTTGCTGATTATTAGCTTTTTTTCTCCCTCTCCCTATCCACACTGCCCCTGATGACCCATTCTTGTCACAAAACTCCCACATTTATTGATCAACTGAATAAATGATTATTGATTTTGTAATTTTCAGCATTTTCAAGAATTTCAATCATGTTAATTTGAGGACAATCTTGGAAGGGACCCTTTTGGGATAGATGTGTATGGCAAGTCATTGAAACCAAGACAATAAACACGTTCACAATGTATGTCCGCATAATAATCCTGGGTTACAATAACAGTGGTGCTTAGTGCTATTTCAAATGAATATTTATTCATCCATGGGTATATAAGCCTTGGGCTATTAATAATTCTGAAAGAGAGAGTGTCAGATTTCTAGTTCCTATGTAGGTATTAATTCTTTAATGTTTCTGGTGTAGAGTTAATGAAATTGCCTTAGAAATTTGAAGTTGTGTTAATATTCTGTATTTTGTATCTAGGTTAAGGACTGAGAACATCTGTAAAGTTAAATTGGAAAATTACCAATATGAACTTGGGTTGATAAAAACATATTAAAGTAACACTGCCTTTTTTTTAATTGAAGTATAGTTGATTTAAAATGATATATTAGTTTCAGGTATACATAATAGTGACTCGATATTTTTATAGATTACATTCCATTTAAAATTATATTGGTTATATTCCTTGTGCTATACATTATATCCTTGTATCTTATTTATTTTATACCACAGTTTGTACCTTTTAGTCCACTTACCCTATTCTTGCTCCTCCTACCACTCTCTCCCCACTAGTAACCACTAGTCTGTTCTTTGCACCTCTGAGTCTGTTTCTGTTTTGTCATAGTCATTTGTTTGTTTTATATTTTAGATTCCACATATAAGTGAAAACATACATTATTTGTCTTTCTCTGTCTGACTTACTTCACTTAGTATGATCATCTCTAGGTCCATCCATGTTGCTGCAAATGGCATTATTTCATTATTTTTTATGGCTGAGTAGTATTCCATTGTACACATGTACCACGTCTTCTTTATCCATTCATCTCTTGATGGACATTTAGGTTGTTTCCATGTCTTGACTATTGTGAATAGTACTGCTATGAACATAGGGGTGCATGTATCTTTTTGAATTAGTGTTTTAATTTGCTTTGGATATATACGCAGGGGTGAAATTGCTGGGTCATATGGTAGTCCTATTTTTAATTTTTTGAGGAACCTCCATATGGTTTCCCATAGTGGCTGCACCAATTTACATTCCCCCTAACAGTGAACTAGGGTTCCCTTTTCTCCACATCCTTGCCAACATTATTTCTTCTCTTTCTGAGGTCAGTCATCCTGACAGGTGTGAGGTTCTCATTGTGGTTTTGATTAGCATTACCTTGATGCTTAGTGATGTTGAGCATCTTTTCACATGCCTGTTGGCCATCTGAGGGTCCTCTTTGGAAAAATGTCTACTCAGGTCTTCTGCTCATTTTTAATTGTCTTGTTTGATTTTTTTTGATATTCAGCTGTATGAACTATTTATATATTTTGGATATTAATCCCTTAATAGACATATCAGAAGATATTAGCAAATATCTTCTCCCATTCAGTAGGTTGTCTTCTCATTTTGTTGATGGTTTACTTTGCTTAAGGAAGGGGAAAAAAAAACCTCAAGTTTTTGACTTGTGGTTACCGTGTAGCTCATATATGTTGACCTATAACTATATCTCCTTGTTTCAAGCTGACAATCATTTAAGTTCAAACAAATTCTAAAAGCTCTACATTTTTTACTCCCCCTCCCCACATTCTGTTTTTGATGTCATATTTTACATCTTCATGTCTGTCCCTTAACTCTTTATTGTAGTTATAGTTGATTTTACAATTTTTGTCTTTTAACCTTCATACTAGCTTATTTAAGTGGTTGATTCATAGCCTTTACTATATATTTGCATTTACCAGTGGGATTTTTCCCTTCTTATAATTTCCTATTTCTTGTTGTAGCCTTTTCTTTTTCACTTAAGGAAGATCCTTTAACACTTCCTGTAAGGTCGGTTTAGAATTGATGAACTCTTAGTTTTTGCTTTTCGGAGAACCTCTTTATCTCTCCTTCAATTCTGAAAGATAACCTTGCTCAGTTGAGTATCCTAAGATGTAGGGGTTTTCTTTCAGCACTTTAAATATATCATGCCACTCCCTTCTGGCCTGCAAAGTTTCTGCTGAAAATTCAGCTGATAGCCTTAGGGAGGGGTTCCCTTGTATGTGACTTTTTGTTGGTCTCTTGCTGCCTTTAGAATTCTCTCTTTAACTTTTGCTATATTAATTATGATATGACTTGGTGTGGGTCTCTTTGGGTTCATCTTGTTCGAGACTCTGTGCTTCCTGTACTTGGATATTTGTTTTCTCCTTCAGGATTGATATGTTTTCAGCCATACTTCCATCAGATACATTTCCTACCCCCTTTTCTCTCTATTCTACTTCTGGGACCCCTATAATGCAAATGTTAGTAGCTTGATGTTACCCCAGAGATTTCTTAAGCTATTCTCATTTTTAAATTTTTCTTTTTGCTGTTTTGATTGAGTGATTTCCATTATTCTACCTTCCATATCTCTTATGTGAGTAACACTGCCTTTTGAAGCTTAGATAATTAGATAGAAACTATGAATGAACCTATGCAAAGGAACATGGTTTCCTGCCAATCTCTAAGACTAGTGGTTGAACTGAATTGGCATGGTATCATAGTTGAAAATGAAGGCATCCACAAGAAAGTTTGCTTACCCTGGTGTGTGTTTCCCCCAGGCCAACAAATGCAGTAGTGTCGGATTCCCAGGAGACAAGGCTTATGCCATCCACAACGTGAAGATGAACTCATTCCCACAAACACATACATTTCAATCTGTTCTCTGTCAAACAGCTATGAGTATAAAGAAAATCTAACTAACTGGGGTGATTTAGGTCCTAATTTGTCCTTGGGAGTCAGAGATTTGCTTAACTTTAGCAAGAGAATGTATTATAAATGTTTGCCATGAGTTTCACCTTCTCATCATTCAACTTAATACAACAGAGTTAAAATTATTATTGGTAAGGGAACAAAAGATAAATAATTGGGTAGGGTACCACACCTTAGATGACAAATGAGCAATGCTTATTTAGGAATCTATGTTTCTTTTGAAACCTTTTCTAATATTATTATCCTATGAACTGGAAGCTTTCTATCGCTGCAAGGGTTACCCCAAGATGTTTTTCATAGTTTCTGGCCCTGTAAGTTCTCTACTGTTCCTAAATGCTATTTAGGGAAATAGCACTAATTTCTTTCTCCACACTTCACTCTATTCTGTGAAGACCTAGTGCTCCTAATGCTTCTCTCTCAATGCTGACCTTGACAGGTGGCTCCAATCTTTGAACTACTGAGTATTATCTATTTTCTGCATACATAGGTGACTCAAACTCCCTGACTCATGGTAAATAGCTTCCCATTTTATACACTGACTCGTCAGAGCGAGCACACTGTTTTCCTTTTGAATACTAAGGTACTCAAAATGAGGATAACTGCAACAATACAAATCCGCAATGTTTGAATACTTTTATCTCAAGTGATAAGTAATATTTATAGTGATGTCAAATTAATTTACAAAGGGAAAGTGATTTTCTGACTAGTTTTAGGAGAAAGGCCAATTTTGGCAATGACGCATATTACTGACAAATAATAAAAATGTTAACATCCTGGTATGGAATTCTAAATAAAATCTACCATAAGATATTTTAAAGTGTATGTAGGGTTTTTTGGTTTTTGGGTTTTTTTGGAGGGGGGGTTTGGAACAGAAGATAGGTGGGTGGAGATATGTAGGAGCCAAGTAGCACAGAGAACACACTTTATTATTCATTATGGTTCTGTGGAGAAAATTACTAAAGGAGCTGGGATACGGCCAGCAGAAATAGCAACAATTCTTTGTGTTGAGGATCTAATGCTGCATGGGAACTCATATTCTTGGGACTGTACATTCAAATACAAAATGAAATATCAACATCAAAGAAGATCACCACTTAGCAGAGATTTGTGGTTAAGCAGTACCTTTCTTAGAAGGAACTTACCAAGCTTTCTTGATGAATGTATAGCTTAGATATTTAAACACGCACTGCTTTTATTTTTATTGTAGCTATACAAGCTCTAGGCTATGCTAGAGAGACAGTTCTTCAAAGTTTCCAATGTTGGCTGCTAACTTATGATGACTGACCAGCAAGAAGACATTTTTAATTTATTGGTCCTTACCACCATCCATACACTGAGAGAGATGGGATCCACTCTACAATTGAAGATTCCCTGACTCTCTTGTATTATCTTCCAACATGAAAAATGTTTTGAGACAAAAATTCTAAATGGTTGAAACAATGATTTTTTCTAGTCGTGTAAGAAGCAAAATCATATATACCTCATTTTTTACATAATTAGAAAACCAAAATATCCAAAATATTGAGTCACTTGAGTGAGTGTGATATCAGTGGCAAGTTTAGATGAGAAAATGAAAGGCATCATTTTGAGCCAAGGAATTATGAGTGTTAACTGGAAAACCTGGGAGAATGAAGACTTTAAGGTAATTTTTACCACAAAAATCAGTCTCCTCCAACATTTAAATCAGAAAGAAATAAAGAGAATTGTTTCTATGTGACAGTATATGACAGGACCCATAAAATGGCACAAATTAAGTCATATATTAACAAGATCTGGAGTGATCAGGAACATCAAAGTGGAGGAGGCCAACTAGCCTTAAGGATGGGTAGATTTTAATAGAGGAATGATGAAGAATGAATTCTATGCAAGGTAAATAACATGGTAACAGAAGTGAGTGCAGTAAGAACAATGTGTCATCACAGAATGGTAAATATTTGAGTATAGCTGGATCAAAGGACTCTTGCACCAGAGTAGCAGGAAGGAATTCTCTTTTGGAGAATTTTGACGGTCAAGTGAAAGAATATGGGCATATTTTATGTATATTTGATTTTTAAAAAACAACTAATGGACACTTTCATTGAGGTATTCCAAAAGATAAATGGAAGTATAAAAAAATGAGTTGGAAATAGGAGACTCTGGAGGCCAATGAGAAAAATATTGAAATACCTTCTGCATGAAATGATAAGGCTTGGGCTTTGATGGTGACAATGGCAAAGAAAAAATAATGCCACTGTGAAATCTGTGAGAAGGAAAAATTCATTAGGACTTAATGAACTGGTCTTGGGAAGATAAAAACAAAAGTCACAACAACAGAATTTCAGAAAATAGTGACTTGGAGATCAAATTAATTTAAAAGAGAAACAGAAATTACAGAAAAGAACTTGGTTGCTTTTATATGACATACTGACTTTTAACAAGGGCAATTCTGTCTACAAGACAACAAAGTGGCAATTCCAGTAGTAATTTTGTTATTAAACAACTTTTAACATAAAGAACATGAATACTTGTTAATTCTTGGTGGTAAAATCACAGTGTTGTCTCTGTAATTTTATGATTTTTTTCATTTTTTGAGATAAAAAGAGAAAATAAATGAAGGCAATAACAGTAAATGAGTGTGTTAAGAAATGAGAGCTCAAGGAGGAATAGGTTAGCTTATTCCTAATTTGGAAAAATATTAGAATATATGTAAATAAGGGGAAGTTGTCACTGAGTACATGAAGATAAAAAGATGAAAGATGGTGGACAGAGAGGAAAGGACTAACTGGACAATATCATAGAGGTGGTTAGAGTTCATGGAATCAGAAATACCAGTAGCTTTGACAGGAAAGTGGGAATCCTTCTCTGCAAGGAGGGGGAGGGCTGACATTCACAGAGGCTCTTAGAGGTAGTGAGGAGGGGAGGTGATTAGAAAGTGGATTTTCTAATTATATGGACTCAGTCTTTCAGCTATTTTGTAGATATAGTCATTTATCAAGAGTAGAGATGCTGTGATTAAATTATACCCTTGAGGAGTGCATGAAGAGTTTGAAATGGCTTCTATGATCATTATAATAGAAATTCAACAAGAAGTATATTTTTTTATTGTTGAGGAGCAGTGAAGGAGCACTTGGGATTAGAAAACATTAATTTGTATTGGATTTTCAAAGCAAATGATCCTAATTTTCTTCAGATCAACTCTTGGCAGCAAAAGCTTGGTAATTGGCAAGGCCGACCTGGTGGTTCAGAGTGAAGTTTCTATGTGAGAAAGAAAATAAGAGGCCTGAGCACTGACGACTGGTAGTCGCCCTTGTTGCTGTCAGATAGGCTATAGTAGATTCTTGCTGAACATAACCTCGCAGAACATCAACATCGGACAAGGATTTTCTCGGTGATAGTGATAAAAGCAAGACTACTCTGATCATGCTGCAACAGAAATTTAGACAGCAACAACAAAAAACAAAGTCCCTGGGCAACCACAAAAATGACCAATAATTCCCCCTTCTCTGCTAACTTGAGTGATCACTACCTACTGCCCAGTGACTATTCTAGCCCTGCTCAGTTCCTTCTGTCACCTGGAAAAAACTGCTCTCACTTTCTGCAACATGTACTCCAAAACAGATATTCATTTCCTTGGAACCTCCTTAAAATTCATTAGCATAAACCCAAACCCGAGAACATTCCCCAACTCCTTCTTATTGGAATGTCCCACTGTTCTTCATGGTTTAGTCTCCTTGGCTGCAAAAATAAAGTTAGCTTTGTTGACTATAGATATTCCTAGTGGTGCCTTGCTGGAGGGTATTAACATAGGGTACAAAAGTTAGCACCTTCATCATTAGCACAATTAATCATAAGTACAAGCTGTGAGGACACAAGTGAAACCAGAAAGCAGCTGATAGATTAAAAGATGTAGATAGAACTCACAACAATGGTGAAGAATTGGTTTAGACTGTAAGAGACTATGGTCAGGGAACATAAAGAGAGGACAGATTCGCTATGATGATGAGAGTTTGTATTGAGCACTTACTACTTATAGCTCCAAGCACAGTTCCTTGCACTCAGTAGACTCTACTGATTGAAGACTAATGTTTATTTTAAACACAGAGCTTAGAGCAAGTTCTTTGATCTCAAGATGAGTAGACTTTGCACATCAATTCAGATTCAGAGAGTATGTTAGAAACACAAGGACACTGTAGTGTTTCCTTTCTTTCTCCACTGACACGGTAGGGAAGAGATGGGGTTTCCCTGGCCAAAGAGGAGAGCTGAAGGGATCACTTTCTCTCCTCTCTTGCAAAGTCAAATAAATTAAATGAAATTCATTAATTTTGTCATCCAGATACTACCCTCAACCACCAACTCATCAATGGAGAATAAATATTAAATATCCAATCTATAATAGTTTAAACTTATTCTGATGAAATAATATTGAGGAGCATCTTTTAAAATGCAGGTTATCAGATTTAGAGTAAAATATTTAATTTTTCAGAGAGCCTCCCTAAGGCCTTCCCTGCTTCTCTCCCTAAGGTGGTATCAGGGAATATGGACAGAAGGGTTTTAAGGATCTTCCTGACATGAAAAAGGTCCTCAAGTGTGACGCTCTCTATTCCTCTGGCCTCTGTAACAAGATTCGTTGTAAACATTGGTGTGGTTAGCCTTGCTAACAGTATGGCTGAAATTCGTGATTGGTTCAATTAGTGATCTGGTCTTTTTTAACTTGGTCAGAACAATTGGACCTCAACTTGCTCTCCACTGGCAGCAGGTTACTGATTGCAACTGATCGCCCCATCACATCTGCTGGCTCAACAGCTACAGTGAGCCCCTCATCAGGCCAGCCAGTTCTCAACCCAATGCCTGTGCCATAAGGGAATCGGGGTTGGTTCAGGAAAGGAAAACTGTAGGTCTTCCTTCTGTCAGATCCCATTATAGGCCAACTTCCTCAAGTCTTGTTCAGGGTTGGTGGGAGAGTGAAGTGAGAGTGAAGTGAAGGGAGAAGTGAGCTTTCCCTAGCTCTCTCAGTGGATAGTAAAAGCAACCGCCTCCTTCTCAGCCATTAATGTTACCCTTATTTATCAAAAGTATGTCCTTCCTATATCTGTAGCCACAAGCTGAGAAATTGGCGACTGCTTCCTTCTTTCCCTCTCTTCCTCCTTTTCCTCCCCCTTCCATCATTTCCTAGCCAGAAATCGGCACTATTTCTCTAGAGCTCCCCTATGCTCTACTTTCCTTGTACCACTGGTAAGTAAGTTTAAGAGCCTAAAGTCTTACATGGGTGGGGTAAGGAATAACTGTAAACTGGCTTCATTAGGTTGATGCTTCATAGCCTAAGAATTAGAAAATACTTGCTAAAGACAATGCTGGACTTGCAAGGCTGCCACTTAGTGTCATAATCCAATTTAGAATACCTATTACCTAGGTCTTCTGTAACCAGTGATGGTTACCTCTCAGGAAGATGGATGCCTAGCGAAAACTAAGTCAATTATAGTTTACAGAGGAAGTAAAAAATAAACCAACCTGTTAGTTCAGGAGAACTGATTGATAAAGAAATTGTAATGATGGTGTAAATCTGTGATAGCAAAACAGCAACCAGAAGAGCTCTAGGGTTTCTGACATTATGCATCTTGACACGTCATATGGGTTTGAGTGTTCAGGGTGAAGCTGGGGTCCTCTGATTTTTTCTGTTGCTGGAGGAACACTTGATGGATAACTCTGAAAGAGACAGCACTATACAAAACTTTTACATTCCAAGAGATTTACTCTCTCTTTTAATGTCAATAAGCACAACAGATGGTGGTAATATATGTTTTATATGTGTATTTTGGATTTATTTTAAGAAACTTTGCCTATAGTCATCTCAATGAATGATTCCATTTTTCCAATCTACTGTCTGATTCGCTTACTCTATAATTCTCTATTGTGACTATTTTAGAACTACGATGAAAAGGCCAAGCATAAGATGCAAGCATTTCCCTAACCAGAGCAGAGAAGTGAAGATTTTAATAAGTCTATTTAAAATGCTCTGGGGTCTGTAATAAAAAATGCTAACACAACACAAAATATACTATTAAACATATTTACACACTAAATATCCCCTAATGTCGTACAAATACTTAAATCTTAACCAAAACTGGTTTATATTCTACATTACTAAAATTCCATTTTTCCTACTTCATGAATTATTTCAAAGGCAATTTTCTCCAGCATGTGACTGTAAAGTGCTGGTATTTTTAATCCTCTGTAAATACATTCAAAGTTTAAACACAGTGGGAAGTTCCTTCTCTGTTGGAAATTTAATACAGCTGTACTGAGCAAAAAACATTGAGTTGTCTTTCAAATTGGACATATTAATTTAGCTAAAGTAAATTAAATTCCATACTGTAGGACGCCAACCTGATTTAAAATTTTGTAGCTCAAAGGTTAAAAATCACTCTTGTTTCAAATAAGACATTAAATTGTAGAGTAAGAAATAGAATAATCATCTTAATATCAGTTAAGGGATCAAGTTACATGCATTTGGAAATGACTGATTTATACACACATGCCATAGAGTAGTACTGATTTAGCAAATGTGCTCCATTTTCATTAAACCTATTTACATGCATATGCAAAAACCCTGCAAAATATTCACTATATTCTATCATAGATACCACTTAATAAAAATATTGTAAGTATTATAATTTCCATAATTCTCATTACTTCTCTAACTGTAGAAATATATTGAGTCTTGCCTTGACTAATGGCAAGATTGTACTATGGAATGTTTTCAAGGTTTTACATTTCAAAGGGCAGGGAGTACTGTTCCAGGCAGTAATTTCTAGGAAGCATGATATATAGGGGCAAGAGTCATAAAAGCCAATCCTTTGATTCTCATGTGCCTACAGAAAACACAAACCTTTCAATATTTGGAACCATGTCATGAATAAATTGGTCTTTTGATTTAACCCTACTCAACCAGATAGATCACCAACTGAATAAAACATGAAATGGTCTATAAGGTGCTGCTATTGACTGATGCATAAAGGCAATAAGACACACTGGAGACTGTGTTCCACTTTGCTGAGTTAACTAAGGGAACTAGGATGATTACAAATGTCCATAAGCCCTACTCAAAGTACCTGTTAGATCCAGAGAAGCCTTAAAATTTTAGACTATACCCAGCAACAAAGAGTGCAAGTTGTTATTAATTAATCTGAGCATAATACATTGTCCCCTTAAGCATAAAGAAATAAAGGCAGGGACTTCCCTGGTGGTCCAGTGGTTAAGACTTGGCCTTCCAATGCAGGGGGTGTGGGTTCGATCCCTGGTTGGGGAGCTAAGATCCCACATGCCTTGTGCCCAAAAAACCAAAACATAAAAAGAAGCAATATTGTAACAAATTCAATAAAGACTTTAAAAAATGGACCATATCAAAAAAAAATCTTTAAAAGAAAAAATAAATAAAGGCAGAATTCAGCAATGATGCATTACTTTAGAGACAGGATGCAATGACAAGTAGACATGGAGTTCCAGGCCATTAGGTTGCATGCTATGTGGTGATGTCAATCTGTTGGTAGACAAAGGCTCAGTGGAGAGCACCCCACTAGAGTATGGGGGTCCTAGAGAGGGACATACAGTCATCTGAAACAAATAAGAACCAACATCAAAAAGCAAGATATGTGGTTTCTTTCCTTCTACTAACTTTGGGTTTTGTTTGTTCTTCTTTCTCTAGTTCCTTTAGGTGTAAAGTTAGATTGTTTATTTGAGATTTTAGTTGTTTCTTGAGGTACGACTGTATTGCTATAAACTTCCCCCTTAGAACTGTTTTTGCTGCATCCCATAGGTTTTGGATTGTCGTGTTTTCATTGTCATTTGTCTCTAGGTATTTTTTGATTTCCTCTTTGATGTCTTCAGGGATCTCTTGGTTATTTAGAAACATATTGCTTAGCCGCCAAGTATTTGTGTTTTTACCTTTTTTTCCCCTGTAATTTATTTCTAATCTCATAGTGTTGTGGTCGGAAAAGATGCTTGATATGATTTCAATTTTCTTACATTTACCAACACTTGATTTGTGACCCAGGATGTGATCTATCCCACAGAATGTTCCATGTGCACTAGAGAAGAAAGTCTGCTGTTATAGGATGGAATGTCCTATAAATATCAATTAAACCTATCTGGTCAATTGTGTCATTTAAAGCTTGTGTTTCCTTATTAATTTTCTGTCTGGATGATCTGTCCATTGGTGTAAGTGAGGTGTTAAAGTCCCCCACTATGATTGTGTTACTGTCGATTTCCTCTTTTATAGCTGTTAGCAGTTGCCTTATGTATTGAGGTGCTCCTACATTGGGTGCATGTATATTTATAATTGTTATATCTTCTTCTTGGATTGATCCCTTGATCATTATGTAGTGTCCTTCCTTGTCTCTTGTAGCATTCTTTATTTTAAAGTCTATTTTATCTGATATGAGTATAGCTACTCCAGCTTTCTTTTGATTTCCATTTGCATGGAATATCTTTTTCCATCCCCTCACTTTCAGTCTGTATGTGTCCCTGGGTCTGAAGTGGGTCTCTTGTAGACAGCATATATACGGGTCTTGTTTCTGTATCCATTCAGCAAGGCTGTGTCTTTTGGTTGGAGCATTTAATCCATTCACATTTAAGGTAATTATCAATATGCATGTTCCTATTACCATTTTCTTAATTGTTTTGGGTTTGTTTTTGTAGGTCCTTTTCTTCTCTTGTATTTCCCACTTAGAGAAGTTCCTTTAGCATTTGTTGTAGAGCTTGTTTGCTGGTGCTGAATTCTCTTAGCTTTTGCTTGTCTGTAAAGCTTTTGATTTCTCCATCGAATCTGAATGAGATCCTTGCCAGGTAGAGTAATCTTGGTTGTAGGGTCTTCCCTTTCATCACTTTAAATATATCATGCCACTCCCTTCTGGCTTGTAGAGTTTCTGCTGAGAAATCAGCTGTTAACCTTATGGGAGTTCCCTTGTATATTATTTGTCATTTTTCCCTTGTTGCTTTTAATAATTTTTCTTTGTCTGTAATTTTTGTCAATTTGATTACTATGTGTCTCAGTGTGTTTCTCCTTGGGTTTATCCTGCCTGGGACTCTCTGCTCTTCCTGGACTTGGATGGCTATTTCCTTTCCCATGTTAGGGAAGTTTTCGAATATAATCTCTTCAAATATTTTCTCGGGTCCTTTCTCTCTCTCTTCAAAGATCAGAGCAGAAATAAATGAAATAGAAACAAATAAAACAATAGCAAACATCAATAAAATGAAAAGCTGGTTCTTTGAGAAGATAAACAAAATTGATAAACCTTTAGCCAGACTCATCAAGAAAAAGAGGGAGAGGACTCAAATCAATGAAATGAGAAATGAAAAAGGAGAAGTTACAACAGACACCTCAGAAATACAAAGCATCCTAAGAGACTACTACAAGCAACTCTATGCCAATAAAATGGACAACCTGGAAGAAATGGACAAATTCTTCGAAAGATATAACCTTCCAAGACTGAACCAGGAAGAAATAGAAAATATGAACAGACCAATCACAAGTAATGAAATTGAAACTGTGATTAAATATCTTCCACCAAACAAAAGTCCAGGACCAGATGGCTTCACAGGTGAATTCTATCAAACATTTAGAGAAGAGCTAACACATATCCTTCTCAGACTCATCCAAATAATGGCAGAGGAAGGAACACTCCCAAACTCATTCTATGAGGCCACCATCACCCTGATACCAAAATCAGACAAAGATACTACAAAAAAAGGAAAATTACAGACCAGTATCACTGATGAACATAGATGCAAAAATCCTCAACAAAATACTAGCAAACATAATCCAACAACACATTAAAAGGATCATACACCATGATCAAGTGGGATTTATTCCAGGGATGCAAGGATTCTTCAATATATGCAAATCAATCAATGTGATACACCAAATTAACAAATTGAAGCATAAAAACCATGTGATCATCTCAATAGATGAAGAAAAAGCTTTTGACAAAATTCAACAACGATTTACGATAAAAACTCTCCAGAAAGTGGGCACAGAGGGAACTTACCTCAACATAATAAAGGCCATATACGACAAACCCACAGCAAACATCGTTCTCAATGGTGAAAAACTGAAAGCCTTTTCTCTAAGATCAGGAACAAGGATGTCCACTCTCACCACTAGTATTCAACATAGTTTTGCAAATCCTAGCCACAGCCATCAGAGAATAAAAAGAAATAAAAGGAATACAAATTGGAAAAGAAGAAGTAAAACTGTCACTGTTTGCAGATGACATGATACTATACATAGAGAATCCTAAAGATGCCACGAGAAAACTACTAGAGCTAATCAATGAATTTGGTAAAGTTGCAGGATACAAATTAATGCACTGAAATCTCTTGCATTCTTATACCCTAACAACAAAAGATCAGAAAGAGAAATTAAGGAACCAATCGCATTCACCATTACAACAAAAAGAATAAAATACCTAGGAATAAACCTACCTAAGGAGGTAAAATACTTGCACCCAGAAAACTGTAAGACACTGATGAAAGAAATCAAAGATGACACAAACAGATGGAGAGATATACCATGTTCTTGGATTGGAAGAATCAATATTGTGAAAATGAGTATACTACCCAAAGCCATCTACAGATTCAATGCAATCCCTATCAAATTACCAATGGCATTTTTTACAGAACTAGAACAAAAATCTTAAAATTTGTATGGAGACACAAAAGAGCCCAAATAGCCAAAGCAGTTCTGAGGGAAAAAATACAGAGCTGGAGGAATCAGACTCCCTGACTTCAGCCTATACTACAAAGCTACAGTAATCAAGACAATATGGTACTGGCACAAAGACAGAAATATAGATCAATGGAACAGGATAGAAAGGCCAGAGATAAACCCATGCACCTACGGTCAACTAATCTATGACAAAGTAGGCAAGGATACACAATGGAGAAAAGACAGTCTCTTCAATAAGTGGTGCTGAGAAAACTGGACAGCTACATGTAAAAGAATGAAATTAGAACACTCCCTAACACCATACACAAAAATAAACTCAAAATGGATTAAAGACCTAAATGTAAGACTGGACACTATAAAAGTCTTAGCGGAAAACATAGGAAGAACACTCTTTGACATAAATCACAGCAAGATCTTTTTTGACCCACTTCCTAGAGTAATGGAAATGAAAACAAAAACAAACAAATGGGACCTAATGAAACTTAAAAGCTTTTTGCACAGCAAAGGAAACTATAAACAAGACGAAAAGACAACCCTCAGGATGGAAGAAAATATTTGCAAACGAATCAACTGACAAAGGATTAATCTCCAAATATATAAACAGGTCATTCAGCTCAATATTAAAAAAAACAAACAACCCAATCAAAAAATGGACAGAAGACCTAAATAGACATTTCTCCAAAGAAGACATACAGATGGCCAAGAGGCACATGAAGAGCTGCTCAACATCACTAATTATTAGAGAAATGCAAATCAAAACTACAATGAGGTATCATCTCACACCAATCAGAATGGGCATCATCAGAAAATGTACAAACAACAAATGCTGGAGAGGGTGTGGAGAAAAGGGAACCCTCTTGCACTGTTGGTGGGAATGTAAATTGATACAGCCACTATGGAGAACAGTATGGAGGTTCCTTAAAAAACTAAAAATAGAATTACCATATGACCGAGCAATCCCACTACGGGGCATATACCCTGAGAAAACCATAATTGAAAAAGACACATGCACCCTAATGTTCATTGAAGCACTAATTACAATAGCCAGGTCATGGAAGCAACCTAAATGCCCATCGACAGACAGATGGATAAAGAAGATGTGGTACATATATGCAATGGAATATTACTCAGCCATGAAAAGGAACGAAATTGGGTCATTTGTAGAGACGTGGATGGACCTAGACACTGTCATACAGAGGGAAGTAAGTCAGAAGGAGAAAAACAAATATCATATATTAACACATATATATGGAATCTAGCAACATGGTACAGATGAACTGGTTTGCAAGGTGGAAATAGAGACACAGATGTAGAGAACAAATGGGGGGAAAGCGGGGGGTGGGGGGTGGGATGAATTGGGAGTCTGTGATTGACATATATACACTAATATGTATAAAATAGATAACTAATAAGAACCTGCTTATAGAAAAATTTTTTTAAAAAGCAAGATATGTGGAATGTTTTGAAAGAATGTCCAAAAAATTCTTAGATACTTTTCCTATTAAAAAGTGAAGTCTAATTCCCTTCTTGAATATAGGCTGGACTTAGTGACTAGCTTTCAATTAATAGAATGTGGCTAGAATGATGCTGCATGACTTCTAAGGCTAGGTTTGAAAAAGCAATAGGTTTCCTTCTGGCTCTCTCTTTCTCATGATGTTTACCAACAGAACCCGGCTCACATGAAGAGGCTCCGTGTAGATGTCCCAATCAACAGCCTTTTATGAAGTCCCAGCATGCCGCCAGAGTCACCTGCCAGCCATGTGTGAGTGGAATTCTCAGAAATGATTCCAGTTTCTGTCACTGTGCAACTGCATGAAAGACTAGAAAAAAGAATTGCTGAGCTGAGTACAGTCAACACAGTGAAGACATGAGAATAATAAATGACTAGTGTTGTTTTACTTCATTAAGTATGGAAGTGTTTTTATACAGTAATAGAAAACTGAAACAATTGGAGGTTAGCATACTACCCTCAAGTTCTCCATGGATTTAGACAATTCTCAGGTCCCCATCAGAGATGCTGAAATGCAATTCATGTAAGATAACGTGTGATTGCAAGTGACAATGACATGCTTCGTGTAATTATCTCTTTAATATGAAGTGAGGTGATTTGTATATAATCTATGAAATGTGGAGCTAAAGAGTTAAGAATTGTTTTGTTTGTAAACAGCATTGTCTAAGAGAAAGTGTGACGTGACTATCTGCCATGAGTATTCTAAACACTTTGCCAGGTATACTCTTGTGTTGGAGATAGGGGATATCCCTGTACACTCATCTGATGGAACTAACCATGTAATCATTTTTATTTAAGTTAAATACTTATACCTCAGATTGGCTCAGAAAATATTTGAGGAAGCTTTAAAGGATATATCCTTTGCAAAAGGCAGCATATATTTTAAAAGTGACACAAATTGGACTCTATTTTAAGATCCAAAATAAAATGTGAAATTTAGACAATTACATAATTCACAGAGCTCATAACATTAAACAGAACAATTGCTCAGGAGTACACTTATTTCTGTCATAAAAAATGAAATAGAACTATGTTTCTCTGAGGGCAGGGTCATAAGAAGAGGTTATTGTGTGTTGTAAATGAACAACATCTTTTCAATTACTGCACAGGCAAGTTCTGGAAGATTTTTTCTTCTTTCTGTTTTTCTCTTACTGTCTTACAGTTTAAATTAAATAAGCAAATTTTTTTACTAAAAATAAGCAAATAACATGAAGATACATACTTTAAAAGATGAAAAATACCCCTTTATTTTTGCCCTATCCCTGCCACCCAATTTGAAATGTCAATTTCATCAAACAAGAAATTTTCGATTCTATTAAACTTCATAAATTTGTTTATTCCTGCAACAGTACCACACAGAGTAGCAAGGTTGTTTCTCAGACTGTCCTTAAATAAGGCTGATGGTAAAACATTTCTGTATGTGTGAGTAGCAGGAAGGGAGGCAATATAATGTGATCTAGTTATCACATCTTCTGTTATGACAATCTAATAATTCATCAAAAAATATCTGGAAAGGAATATGTACCACATGTTCAAACAACAACACTCATGAAGTATTATTTTTTATTAATTGACCTGGTAACAAATTATGACTGGTAGTGAGGATAAGACTGTTTTTCCTAGTAATTGTCTAGAACGTAGTTTTTAAGTGTTCATCATTAGTCCAGAGTCATAGGTCTTATCAGTAACAATGTAAGTGTATTGATTTAACCTTATTTTGTGAAACCATAATATGGATCCATCTGGAATAAAGGGATACTCACTCTCTCTGAGGAGAGCTGAATGAGGTTGGGGCATATCTGCGTGAAGGGGCAGGCTCCCTTCAATAACCTGTTTGAATTAACTAATTTATAGAGGATTGGGTGACCAAGGCCCCAGGGTTCTGCCCCAGAGCTCAGTCCCTTGGTGATTAGCATTACCTTCATTTGATTTTGGTCAATAAGTATGGGTCAGATAGTACTTTCCTACAGAGAACAAAGAAACAGATCTTTTGGTATGAGTACTCATGCCTGTTGGCAGCCTTATTTCTCAGTGCAAATTAATTCATTGGTATTTTATTTATCAAACATTTTTCCATGTTTTCAAGGAAAGTATCGTTCACCTAGTACCTAATTACATTTGGCCAAGTGAATAGAATCAAGTGATAAAAATATGCTGTGCTGTGAATGACTTCATCCTTGCATGTAATAAATAATAACTGTGCTTGGCATTATTTTTGATGTGCTGGCTGGGGTTAAGAATGTTTTGCAAGATGGACAGACCAAGTTCTCCTGCTCTTCTGGAGCTTATAATATATATACGGGAAAACCAACAACATATAAATAAATATGACAATTCCAGATGATGATGAATATTATGATGCTTTAAAACTGTGTTTTGATTTTGGAAAATGGTCTTTTGACTGGAAACTATAAGTCTAAAGGCGAGAGAAACAATATAAACACTGTAATCTAGTTTTGGTAAATTTTTTCTCATGGGGGTACAGGTTAACAATTCCGTAGTTGCTACACATGTACACTGGGACTGAACAAACAAGTAAATGGATAGCAGATGGTGGGAGTCAGGTTTCTCACTGTTGGAGTAGGAGGTTATAGATAAACAAGGAGGTAGAATAATCCCTTTGATACTGGATTAGAGTTGGAGACATCAGTATAAACTCATCTTCAGCTTATTATAATGCAGATGGATAGATAAAAAATTTAGATAAGCGTGTGTACATGGCTTAATATGCATACATATATTTTCTACCTCTGTTCACTGAGAGGGTTTATAAGTAAGCATACCTCTATAGCAACAAGCACATTCAGTGCCCAGATCATGATTTCTAATACCATTCTCCAATTAAAGGAACTGGGGTTTCTTGGAGAAACATTGGGGCAGAGAATATGCAAGATGAGCCTGGAGCACCTTCTGGTACCAGAAAGTAAGGAAGTATTCAAAAAAACAAAAAAGATGAAGTTATATCAAAGGGACTTAAGAGCCAATCTGAAAGAGTTACCATTGGCCAAAGCTGGAACAATTTGAGCAACAACAGCAATAAAAAGTGATGGATTATACTTCAAAATATTAAATAAATATCCATGAGTCCATATAAAAACATAGACATGGTGGTGTGCTAGTAACTGCTCAATATAAATAAATAATTGAATAAATAAATAAATGGGGGAGAGTGGACAAATCTCTGTTACAGAAGAATAATTTATGTAGATACCCTCCCCTCGTGGAAATGGAGCTTAACTCCCCACCTGCCCCCCAAGTGTGGACTGCATTTAATGCCTTTCTTCCAAAGACAATTCTGATGGAAAGGGTGGGGCAGGGAAGAGTAAGAGAGTGGAGAAACCTGATAAACACTGTCAGCTCAGCCAGCTGACCAAGGTTAGTATCATCAGTGATAACTCATGTTGATAGCACGTACCCTTGATATAATCTAATGAGAATGACACTTCACTTCTGTGGTCTTCCTCTCCGAAATCCATAACCTCAGTTCTAACCAGAAGAAAGACTTCATAAAAACTTCAGTTGCAGGACATTCTACAAAATGCCTCAACCAGTACTTCTCAAAACTGTCAAGGTCATCGAAAATAAGGAAAATTTGAGAAATTATCAAAGACTAGAGGGGGCTAAGGAAACATGATGATTAAACATAATGTGGTATCCTGATGTGATCATGGAACAGAAAAGGACATTAGCTAAAAAAGAAAAGTGAAATCCAAATACAATGTGGAATTCAGTTAACAGTAAAATACTAATGTTGGCTTTTCTGTTGTTAAGAAATGTATCATAGTAACACAAGATGTTAATAATAGGGAAAACTGGACAGGGGATATAATAGAAACTTTGAACTATCTTTGGAAATTTTCTGTAAATCAAAACTATTCTAAGTGTAACAGTTTATTTAGAGTAAAACCCTGGATTTTGTGAGAAAAGAGTGACTGAGAGGCAGAGCGAGTTGCTTACTTTAGTCTGGAGGTAGTCGGAGAAGGCTTTTCTGAAGAAGTGGTATTTGAACCTGGATAGAGGAGGGATGCAAAGTTCTGGAGGACGGGAAGTCCTGATAGAATAGCAGGTGCAAAAGCTTGAGGCAAGAATGAGCTTGGGGTGTTTAAGGAACAGCAAAAATACCTGTGAGGCTAAGAACATAGCATTTGAGTAGAGAAACTGGTACAAGGTGAGAGCAAAGAAAGCAAAGGAGAAATCAAGGGAGTATGATATGTAGGGCTTTGCATGCCAAATGTCTTTCTCTCATACTAGACAAGAAGCTACCTCAGCATAGGGCAAGTGACATCTTTTTCTCCCCTAACTCTAGCACATTAACTCATAAATACAGTATTTTTTTAGAGACTTAAAATTCAAAACTGGGGAAAACACAGGCCCAACGGTGTGCTGGTAAATGTTTAACAACTGATTCTCTAGAGAAAAATAAAACCCAGATTGTACTGTCGACCAATTTCCTTGGTATGAATAGTCCCACCATGGCCGATTTCAACCCACTGATGTAATATCACCAAATGAGGCATTAGGAAGAGATGTGTACAATAAGCTCTCAAGAGCTGGCATGGCTCCAGCACATCACTGCACAGAGACCACTTAGGATCTCTTCTGAACAACACTCTCATTTAGCACAATTCTCAGTTGGCTATGATTCCACCTGTTCAATCACAAACACTTATTTTCCCAGCTTTTTCAGAAGGACATTATGAGAGACATAATTAAATGTCTTAAGTTACAAGTCAAAGTTACCTAGAAAAAGAAAGTTCAACTGATAAATCCTTCAACTTGTTCTTGGTGAACTAATTTTGGCTCCCCCCAAAGCACCAATTCCCTGTCACAGTATTCACAATTCATCTCTGCCAAGATCATTTCCTAAGGTTTTCTGGGTATTGAAAACTCGTCCACCAATCTTTTCTTGGAAAGTTATAATATTCACAGGTTTTTTTTTGGCCTCACCACGTGGCATGCGGGATCTTAGTTCCCCCACCAGTGATCGAACCCATGCCCCCTGCAGTGGAAGCGTGGAGTCATAACCACTGGACCACCAGGGAAGTCCCTATAATCTTCACATTTTTGAAGATCAGAACATTTTTCACTTCTTTCAAATAACACCACTTTCATATCAATAATTGCTCAATGATTACTGGCAGCAATTTGGTTAGTTATGGCAATGAATCCCCCTTTTAGTTTAAGTAGCTGGTTGGAATCACCATCCTGAAGTCCTGGAGTTTGGCCAGCATGCTAATGTTGGAGAGCTCTTCCTGGAATTGAACATCTCTTCCTTGGATGAAGCTAACAATGAGTGAGAGCAACATAACTAAGCAGTTGCTCTGTGGCCTTCTCAGTCAAGAAAATGGAGGGAGCCAGGGCTGAAGGAATGGCATAAGGACATATAGAAAGGCAACAACTAAAGAAGCCATTCTAGCCAAGGTATACAAGAAGCCGCAGCTCTTTGTGAGAACTCTCATATGATGGCATGAACTTAACAGTCATCATTAAATTTCCCAAAGTGTGGAGCAGATTTTATGTGTATACACAACAAAAAGTACTGCAGAGCATAATCCAATGGTGTACAATGCCCAAACACAACGACTGGCATCTACTAGTAGTGTGGTCTCTAAAGGAGATGAAAGAACAGCTCACATTATAATTTTAGAGTGGGATTACTTATAAAAGCTCATTTAATCCTAAAAATAGCCTTCTGATAATAATATGATACCATTTAAAACACAGGAAACAATGCTCAGAGTTAAATCATTGGGCTGAAGTATATAAAATCACCATTTTTGTGGGTCAAAAAAATGCAAATATCAGTAGTTTCATATTCAGTCTATTCTGGCCAAAAGTCACAGTGTTAGTAACGAAGCAAAGACCCCACTAGAACTGAAGTCTACTAAACCAGATCCTGTTCTCTTTCCATGTCACTACATTGTATTTTTAGGATGTTGATCTCCTGGTTTATAAATTTCTGGAAAATAGGGTTTCTGACTTTTTATATGTGACTTGAAAACAATAAATGATCCAAAAATTACTAGAAAATCAATTATATCACTCAGTAATATGTTGATGAGAGCTGTTAGCCCAAATCAGCATTGCCTAGGGAGATTAATAAAATGCATATTCCTAGGCCACATACCTGGTGACTCTGATTCAAGAGGTTTGTAACAAGGCTCAAATTCTGTATTTTTGATAACCATCTCACATGGTTCTGATGCACCCAGTTCTGGAGAGATACTGGGGAATCACTGATATAGAAAAGGAGACAGTTTTGATGAAATCGATTTTTCTCTTTGTCCACAGTGTTTTGGCACTATGCAGATACTCTGATTCTGAGTATTGAGTTTGGACGATACAAACAGGCGACTCATAATAATAAAGCATGGACGGGCTGATGTGCAGTGTACATCCGTACACAACTGGCTATGACTGCATCTTCGATTCAGCCTGTTCTGAGAACACCTGCTAGGGGTTTGAGTAAACTGGAAAGAGTCAATTCCTTCCTTCTCACACTCTCCTGCTCCCTCTTACCCAACATCAGCAGCCCCTGTTTTCTAGTCTCCTTGACATTTCCTGAAGCCAACAGCTGCTATTAAGTAAGTGTGACCAATCAGACTTCTCGTGGGAGAAACGTCCCAGAGATAAACCATTTTTCACACAAAGTTCTTAAAAAACGCTTCATTTTGATATCACAGTAGAAACCTTACTTGTTGACTAAAGAAAATAAGTATCTCAAGAGACAGCATATAAGAGTAAACAGCAAATAAAACGTAAATAAAAATAAGGTAATTATCTTTCCTTCCTTGAGATTTAGAGTCTATTTTCTTCAGCCATTAGTCAATTGGCCTTTTATTTCTGTGTATAACTCCCTAAATTTAGCTATATGCTCTTAAAAATAGCAAATGATTATATTTTCTCTGTGTCAGTCATTTGTCAATGTCACAGGTATCTGTGTCGTCTACCTAAATCTCTTTCCTGCCCCTCCTCCAAAATACACACACACACACACACACACACACACACACACACACACACACTCATCAATCCTGTTTTTCTCTATGTCTACATCCCCCCACTGTAGGGGACTAGAGAGTAATAATAAGGACTTAAACTTTTCCCTTCTTTAGCTTTACCTCACAAATCATTAGGTACTGTTCATAAGTTCTAAATACCTAGATGAGATTTTAAAACAGCCACTAATATATTGCAGCACATTTGCTGAGCACATACCACATAGCAGATGCTGTGCTAAGCCACTAGGATATATCCCTTCAAAAAGCCAGGCATTAATCATGACTTCTTGAGCTTATATTCTAGGAGGGAAGTGATCCGGACTCAATTACCTCTATAGCCCCTTCTTGTTTTAAAATAATGATTATAAGTTAGAACGTTAACATAGGTATAAGATGAGATATTAAGGGTATGCATGGACTGAAAGACTTCACTGAGGTTAAATATATCATGATTTAGGTAAGACTGGTTTCCGAACTACATGAAATCAATAAACTACAAAAAAACATGCTTCTTACATGTAATGTATTGATCTCACTTCCATTCAGAGATGCCAAGGGGTTCAGTGATCAGCCCCAGACCACACTGTGGGTTAGGACAGAGCAAGCAGAGCTATACATGCTGGTCTCCTGATTTAGTTTCAAAGTTTCTGACCATGCCATACAGCTTTTCCCAGTCCTAAAATGTAAGTTCAAAGGCCACCCTCGAACAATGGAGATTAAAAATGTGGGACCCAGCATATATCCAGACAAAACTCTAATCCAAAAAGATACATGTACCCCTATATTCATAGCAGTACTATTCACAATAGCTAAGACATGGAAACAACCTAAATGCCCATCAACAGATGAATGGATAAAGAAGATGTGGTACATATATACAACGGAATAGTACTCAGCCATAAAAAAGAAAGAAATAATGCCATTTGCAGCAACATGGATGCAACTAGAGATTATCATACTAAGTGAAGTAAGTCAGAAAGAAAAAGACAAACACCATGTGATATTACTTATATATGGAATCTAAATATGACACAAATGAACCTATCTACGAAACAGAAACAGACTCACAGACATAGGGAACGGACTGGTGGTTGCCAAGGGGGAGGGGGTTGGGGGAGGGGTAGAGTGGGAGGTTGGGGTTAGCAGATGCAGACTATTATATATAGGATGGATAAACAACAAGGTCCTACTGTATAGCGCAGGGAACTATATTCAATATCCTATGATAAACCATAATGGAAAAGAATGTAAAAAAAAGAATGTATATATATGTATAACTGAATAACTTTGCTGCACAGCAGAAATTAACACATTATAAATCAACTGTACTTCAATAAAAAAAATGTGGGACCCAGGACTCGTTACAATAGTTACTGTGCCAGTAAATTTGATGTAGAAAATATACTTTTATGCCAGCCAGCTGAGTTTAAGCACTGTAATCAGAAAACAAACAAAATAACTCCTTCTCAAAGCAAACCTCTTTAGTGCCCTTCTTGATAAAGACAAGGGTTGCTTGGACCTTAACATATAAAAGAGGTGTATTAAATAATTATCAAGGTTCAAATGTTGGCATTAACTTCCACTAATTTTTTCCTCTTTTAAAAAAGAAAACTTTGTATTAAAAAATTTCAAAGGGTTTTACAGAATGTAAAACAGTTTTTATAAACCCGTAACATAATGGTATAATATAAAATAAATTTAAATTGAATGCACACAATTTCCTTTCAAGATAATCTTATTTTTAAAAAGTTAAGGACGAATGCTTGAAAAACATCTTTTGATTTTATGATTCCCAAAATAGCCTTTAAAAAATGAGGACAACGTGAATTTGCTCATCCTTAAAGGGGAACCTGTTGCTTCCAACAACAGTAATTTAGCTTAGTTTTTGTTATCTACTCAGATACACGCTGTGGGTTGTGTACTCTCCGGGTGCTCGGTAAATGGTTGCTGCTGGACTGACTGACAGATGCGTTTGATCTCCTCAGCACTACAGTAGTGAGCACAAACAGATACACAGATGCTGAAAGGGAATACTTCATGGGCTTAGAAAGCGAGGCAGGGCAGGGGAGGAGGTCAGGGCTCATCAAAGGGCTGAGACACTTGAGTTCTATGTGTCATTTGAAATTCATGTCCGTCCGTCAATTATTGGAAACATATGTAGGGAATTAGTGAAGCTGAGCTACACTCAAAAAAAGTGTTACAGATTACTGTTATTATTAGATAAATAAAATAGGGTTCTATCTTGATCTTTTATTTTCCTCCCAAACATTTTTATAAATTTCAAGAGGCAAGCAAAACTTACTAAGTAGTGCAGCCTAGGCCCTAGAATACACCATATATCTATTATCAGTTCCTATGGGCCAGGCTCTGAGGTCTGGCTGGGCATGTAATGACAGATAAATCAGTCATACAGGCGAGGTATCTCTCTCACCATGGGCACCAACCTGTATTAATCATGACTTTTATTTTTTATATTCTCATGCTTTGACATCTTGTGGCCTTGCTGACCCTGGAGAAACTGACCCTCCCAGGGTTAGCCAATTCCTAGAGACAGCAAACAATTCACCTGGGAAATGTGCCTTTCATATGCAAACCAACCAATCCAGAGCCCGTTCCTCCAGCCACCTCTTTTATTGGGGTCTTGCACTCCAGGCCACTATCCCCCTTGCCCTAATTACTCCAGAGCCAGGTACCAGACAACTAGGGACAGCTGCTATGCCACAGAGCCCACTGAAATTATTCAAACTACCTAATCCTAAACCTGCTGACCTTGTCTCACCAGTTCCTTCCCATAGAAACCACAATATAAGCTTGTGACCATGTTTTCCTCTTGCTCTGTCTACCTCCTGACTGACCCTGGTGCTCCCCCACGTGGCCTGGCATGGCATCCTTTGCCTTGTGTTTCTAGGGACCTGTGAGTGGAACAAACTTTTTCCTTCATGACAGTCATGTCTGTGTCTGAATGTCTTTGAATGTCTTACCAGTCCTCATTAAAACAAATCCTGGCTACCCTTAGTACATAACTCTACCAAACCATTATTTGCTTTCAACTAAGGGCTCTGAGATAATTTGGGGTTGGTGGCGGGCATGAGGGTGCATGACCAAGGCAGTAAGCATCTACAATGTACAGCTAAATGAGTTATGAATTCTCTATAAGTAAAGGAAGGAAAAGGCCATGAAATGAATTCAAGAGAACTAGACCTCATGTTATGTCCAGCGTATGAAAGGCAATAACTTAGAAGCATTTTAGAGATAAAGCTAAGTGTCAACCTCCAAATAAATTTCAAGGAATGAGATGGTTTATCCACATAGGCCAGACTGTATTTATCATTTTCATTTAATTCATTCTTCAGATATCATGTAGCAAGGTTTTTCACAGCATGGGTGAAAACATATGTGGTCAGAAAATCCTGATGGTGGTAGTTGAAAGTACTTGTGCTTTGAAGGATTAGATGGAACCCAGGATTGAATAATTTTTATATAGTTATGAAAATAATGGACCATGTTAAGGAATTAAAGTTTTGCAGTCATATATACTTTCGGAACCAAAAATCAATATTAATTAACATTGTTAAAATGCTCTCAGTGTGCTCAATATTTTAAAATACATTTTGCCTACTCTTTAGAAATACATTTATGATTATGAAATGGTGACTGAATTCCTTTTTTTTTTTTTTTTTTTTTTTTTTACAGAAAGAGCAACAGTAAAATAAAGAGGATTTTTATTTTGAGAATGGATGATAGAAATCTCCCTTCTCCCAACATGGAAACATGGCCGTAGTTTCCATGACCTACTTGAATGAAGACCATTTATAATGCATTTATATGCTTAACAGTAGCCATGATGTAGGCCTCCTTACACCTGGTACTACCAGACCACTTACTCAACACTTGGCTGTTCCTACCTTCCTATCATGCACATGCTTAATAGAAATTATTGAATAGACAAGGCAGATGCCCTGTGCTTTTTTGCTGTTGCTTTTCCCACACTGATTAGGTCTGTGCATATATATATGACATAGTTTCAGGCATTATTCAATTAATCAAATCAATGAAGGAAGCAAAAGAAAAAGTAGCCTAGAGAACTGCATTAGGAAAATTCTCAGTAAAATGTGTTCGGCATGGAGGCTCACATCATGTTTATCCTGAGAAAGAATCCCTTGAAATGCTGCAGCTGTGGAACCAAATGAAAATCCAGAGTATCTGTACCGTGACAGACATTCATTGCCAAGACCCTGGTGCCAGCCCACTAGTGAGTGTGGAGAATGTCTACCACTGTCTTCAAGAACATTCTTCAGACATCCCAGAGTCATTGTGACTGGCCCCATGGAAAGACACATTTATCAAGGCATTGCAGCAGATTGTTGATTTTTTATTTTTTTGCAGTTAACGTGTAACAGAATGGAATGACAGTCATTCTAAAGTCAGAGGTCATACTTGTCTAAGAAAGGAAGATACATAACAAAAATCTATTGCTAATACAGAGATGGAATTCTGACTAGTCTATTGTAGCAACAAACCATCAAATGTGAGAAATTAGAAAATAAACTCTCACAGGGATGAAAGGAGTCATGAAGGCTACCCATACCTTAGATGCTTACAGAAAGGGTGAGGAACTTTACATATATTGAGTGATTAAACTGCCCCATGCTCTGTACTAGAGGCTTTACCTATGTGATCACACTTTAATCACCACAATAGCCCTAAGGGCAATGATAATACCAGCAATAATAATATTAATGACAAACATTTTTGAGTACTTGCTATGTGCCAAGTACTAAGAGCTTTACATATATTAACTCAGTATTAAATTTTTTCAACAAAGCTGAGTGGTAAGACATATTATGGTCCCCATTTTACAATTGTAGAGACAGAATATGTAACATTCCCAATAGCCAGAAAGTTGAAGAGACCCAATACATGTCATGTGAGAAACAGTTGGAGGATTCAAGTAACAAGAAGGGAAGATTCAAAATGGAATCAGGTTGTATGAATGACTGTCATCCAAAGGAGGGAATAGATTGGATCCCTATGGCTCCAAAACTTCTTGCCATGAACAATGAGTGGAGGAGGCAGGACGATATTTTGAACTGCTCAAGATTGAACACTCTGCCTTAGAGAACCAGGAACTCTCCAGCAATCTCTCCATCACAGGAAATTTCAAGTAAAACTAGGCAACCACCAGGCAGAATAAAATGAAGCAAAGAATCCAGCCTTTCGAATCTCAATGATCTGGGTTCAAACGTCAGCTTTGCCACTTACTGTGTGACTTTGGGAAAGCTACTTACGCACTCTGTGATCATCCTTCCTCAATGTGAATGGAACAAATAAAGGTACTTGGTTCACAGATAACAATGCTTGCCACATGACAGGCTCAATATAATGCATCACTTGGCAAATATGCCAAGATCATTTTGACAACAGTTTATATCGAGCACATTTCTAAAGTGTGAAGTTGTAGTAATCCCTGACTAGCTATATGCAAAAAATATATACCTGATGGGTTTTTCCCTTATCTTTTATGTTTCTGGCTTTTATGTGGACTCCATTATTGACAGTTCTGTGAGAATTTTACATCTAAAGCCAGCACAAAGAGACCAATGGTGAATATATTTAGGAGATTCTGGCTCATGATTTTTGTTTCTATGAGAAATAATTCTAAAAACTTATTTTATCTCATGGTGGTTGCAGTGGGTATGAGGGGCTTTCTAAATATTGAGGGGATGATGCCTAACTTTTTACTTACTCATTCTGAAGTTTTCCTACTAGTGTGATTCATATGCAGAAAATCCTTTTTGTGGATTTGTCCTTTTCTTACATTTGTCTGTTGTGACATATTTTCCCTAAAATACAGCTGGCAGTTTGATCTGTGTGCTGCGTCAGCTGGAGGGGTATGAAATGCCTTTCTCACGATTCAGCTGGTCCAACGGAGTGGCTTTGATTTTCTTTCCCAGCTGTTGCGTAAATTGAGTGTATTAGAACTAGTTTATGTTTCATAGCATTTAATAGCTTTAGAATTACCAGAAATAGCTGTCATAATAAACATGAAAATGGGAGCACTCATTCTTCTCCTTGAAGAGACACAAACTTTCTTCCATGTATTCTATCCCTTACTCTGACAGGTAAAAGCAACTACTACATAACAACTGTGATTCCAAATTTGCAATCAAGTATTTGGGAAGGTTCTGCAAATCTTCCTTCTTTAATTCTTCCCTGCTTTAAATTTTAGTTGCTTCATTTTCTTTATTTTAATTTTCCTTTCTCCATGTACTATTTGTCTGTATGAAAATAATCCTTCACCTCCTCAATTTCACACAGAACAAAAGACTAGATGCATATGACACCTACTTTCTGTGCTAAATATGGTCTATTGCTAGGGAAAACAGAATGAGAAAATGGGGTCTAGAGAAACAAAGATGTAAAATTTGACATAAATGGTGGATTCCCAGTTATTCCATCTAATGCCCTCTTACCATCTCCAAGCCACCCAGGCCATTTACTTTCCCTTTCAATCCCTTCCATCCAGTAAGTTTGCTCTGAGCTTCAAAATGAACCCTTTTTAATGGACCATAGAAATCTATTAATCCTTAACAAAGATAAAGCCTTTCATTTTCTAGGCATGAAACAAAAGCTCTAAATAGAAATAATTATAAAAAATATAATATATGGAATTAAAATTACACAGAAAATAGTTGTACCTGAGATACCCATCATTTGGGGGGAGAAGATTATGCACTGGTTCTCAGAAAGTTTGAAAAGGAAGATGATGCCTCTGTAGACAAAGCAGACAAAACTTTCCCCCAACTCTTACTAGAAATTGTCATGTCCTAATCATGTCCTTAACCACTGGAGAGTTCTGTCTCCAATCTGGCCTTTAGGTTATCAGTGAGGGCATCCTTTTGCA
This sequence comes from Balaenoptera borealis, assembly GCF_965194805.1. Lineage (NCBI taxonomy): Eukaryota > Metazoa > Chordata > Mammalia > Artiodactyla > Balaenopteridae > Balaenoptera > Balaenoptera borealis. The sequence goes on along the minus strand of NC_138881.1, from coordinate 31,235,357 downwards.
TTAATCCACATTCTCTGAGTTGACCCCATTTATTCAGCCCCAAAGCACCCCAGTGAATCTAGCTTCCTGGATTCTTCTCCCCACTCTCAAACTTGAATCACAGAAAATGTTTAAAGTAATATAAATTCTAGTTTTGCTTACCCATAATTAGACACAAAACATACTTCTTTCTGCCCTAGAAGGGAGCAGTCCACTTAATGTTTGATGAACTTACTTAAGGAGACAAGTGGGGAGTCACAGATTATTACAACTTGACATGTGGGCAACTACATAGACTTTGGAAAGGAATGGTGATCTATTAATAGCCTGAAAGTTATAAAAAGAAAATTCCAATCATTTAGTGTTGCATTTTCCCTACCAGCTAAAACTCCAACTTGGATCCAGAACCGTGGCTGCCACACCAGCCCTTGAAGGACTTGCACTCCCCAAGAATATTAGTTTTCCTCATTCACCCTTGGGTTTTTCAAGTTATTTACTAAGACCTTATCTACCTCTGCCCTGTCTTGCCCTGCTCCAAAGGAACGTAAAGAGAAGGAGTCACCCTTTTGGCATTTATAATCTCAGGTGGACAACACTGTCAACCTCTACTGAGGTTATTTTAACTGTCTCTTTCATGACATGGATTTTTTCCTCTCTCTCTTTCTCTTTTAGTTCTGTTGATTTTACACTCAAAATATTCATCTGAACATGGTCGGCTCAAGCTGATTCTTTTAATGGTGCCAGGTGGCATGGCTGAGTGTTTGACCTCCCTTTCATTAAGGATTTTTTTTGCACTGAGCCAGCAAGCCTTTTATTTCAGACCCAAATGAAGAGCGGAACAGGCACAGCACACTTGGCCTACTTGTAACCATCTGGTTCAAGTGACTTTTGACTATACCAAATCCATCCCCACTTGTGAATTCACCCTTGAAACTGAGCTAAGGGAGAAAGAGTAATAAGGGCAGCCAGGGTCAGCCAGGGTTTCCCTGAGACACTGTCAAGTATTGGTTTCACATCTGACAGAAAGGATGTTTTCAGCCAACTGACATCCCTTCCATAGCAAAGGCAAAGTTGTTTATGTAATTTTAAGAACCAGAAAAGACTTTGTTTAAAAATTGATTTATTCATAATGTGTAATTTGTGGATTGATAGTCTAATTCAATCCTGCACTGTTAGAAGAAATAGAAAACACAACTAGCTTTCATTCCTTGGGATGTAGTTGTTGTCATCTCAGTGAAAGCATATGTCCCATGAGAAGACCCAATTAGATCTGTCTTCTCCTTAGAAATTTCCATTTCCTAGCTTGACTGTGATAAATTCCCTCCACATGCTAAAATCAGATACAGAGCAGTTGTAGATAATGAAGTTCTGAGGTTGCTGCTGAGACTCACAGCTTCAACGGTAGCTGGAGAATCCTGCCTTTTCACTAAAGCATGAGCAATTTCAGTACTTATTTTTACATGTCACCTGTAGTTTTTTACACGTCACCTGTAGTTCAACTGCCTCCCTCTCATATTTATTCATATCTTTTGAAAATGTTTATTTTATGGTCCCAAGAATAGCAGCACTGTTTCTTCTTCGATCATTCATAGTTGCCTCAATATTTATAAGGTTATATGTATTGTTTTGTATTTAATCAGTTTTCAAACTTTAGAATTTAGGGCTAAATCTTAGATTTCCAAAACTGAGAGTGAAGAATGTCAAAGTATCCACATTTGCGGGGTATTATTTTTTTTGCTTTCATCTCTCAAACCAGGTAATTAAAAATAACAAAGAATAAAAAAAAACACAAAGAATAAACAAAAGACACAGTTTTAATACTCAAGGTGGACAAGTTTCAGGATAATGAGGAGTTTAATATGACTCTATAATATTAATGTTCTCCTAGTTATATTTTCTATCAGTCTCTGTTAGTCTATTTTATAACCTTTACCAGAGTTTGTCATTATTTAGTTGACTTTCTGTCTTCCACACAAGCAGGTAAGTATCACAAAGGCTCTATTGCTGCCAATTAAGAGCTTCTTGGACATCACATGCACTCAGCAAATATTTATTGAGTGAATGAATGAATGTATGAAATGCAATTAGGCAGTTGTCAAAAGCAGTAAAATAAACTTAGAGCCTTTGTTCGTGTTATTCTTTTTAGGAATTTATGATAAGGTCCAACATGAACAAGTTCATTCAGTGTAACTTTTTTTAACATCCCCAAACTAGAAGAGCTGGCAGAATTTCCTGACAGATTAATTGTGGAACATGAACAAAATAGAGGAGTCAGCAAGGTTGTGGTCTGAGCAATTAGAAGAAAGGCATTGCTATTAACCATGGTGAGGAGACTACAGCAGTCTCTGTTTACTAGGAGAACTATCAGAAGTTCAGTTCGACACATACTAAGTTTGGACACGTTAAGCAATTGGATACACCAGTTTGGAGTTCCGGGGAGAAATACAAGCTAGTGGCATAAATTTAGTAGTCATAGGTCATGAAATTTCATGTAATCACCTAAAAATTAAACATAGATAGAAAAGAAAAGAGATTCAAGGACAAGGCCCTAGGGCATTCTAACACTTAGATGTCTTCGGAATAAGGAAAGAATCCGTAAAAGAAACCAAAAAGCAGTAGTTAGAAAAGTAGAAAGAAATTCATAAAAGTACACTGCCCTGGAATCCAAGAGAAGAAACTGTGACAAGAAGGAAACTGTAACCAACGGTGGCAAATTCTACTGCTAAATAAGATGAGAGCTGAGAAATGGCTTTTGTTTTTCATGGGGGTCGTTGTCAACATGGAGCTCACTGAGGAGAGCTTTTCTGTGTTCACAATGGTGTGCAGGTTAGGCACAAGAATCTGTTGTTAAAGGGCCACGGGCAGAATGGGTACAATTTGGTAACAGTGCCCTTGGAACCAGTATGTATGGCTTGGTGATAGGCAGGCAGTGAGACAATGAAGGTAGCTCAACAGAGAGGATCAGTGGCATTACAGAAGCAGTGGTATTAGGCAAAGTTGTAAGGATGACAAGGATATCCCAACATGCCTAAGCTGAGCTACTCTGAGGGTATATCCAATAGGATTTGCTGACAGATCAAATGTAGGTATGAGAAATACAGAAATACATATAGTCAAGAATGACTTCTATGGCCTGTGCTTCATCTCATATTCTATTCCTCCTGGTTCTGACCTATGCACACAATCACTTCATGTTATCATCTGCAATGTATGAACATGTTTGCCTTTCTATTTACTAAAAGAAGAGTACCACTTAAAGTGAGATGAGCTTCCACAGATCCAGTACCTTATTCAATTACAAGCATCCTCTTAGCACTAGCTTAGAGACTGAGACTGGTCCTTAAGAAATGTTATATAACATACACATCCCAAGACTTTTGTTCCCTTCTAAATACTCATTTTAGAAGTCAATGCAGTCTAATGATTTAGGCAGAATATTTTTTGAATTTCTGTTTACGTAACACTCCTTAAGACCGTGTTTTGTCCATAAAGCAATAAAATGTGGCTACAGAAGAATGTTAAAGACATAGAAGGATATGATCTTTATTAAGTAAAAAAAAATGTTATAAGACAGTATGTAAAGTTTGTCCCTGTTTTCGGGAAAAATTATATATGCATATTGCATATATGTGGTGGAATGATTTGCAGTTCACACCTCCCTATATCCTAGACCTTTGATAGTGCCCTCCTATACTGACTGTGGCCTTACTTTGGCCAATGGAACAGAAGCAAATATGACTCAAGCAGAGACTTGACAAGTTCTTGTGTATTGGGACTTGCCCTCTTGTTGCTCTTAGGGCTCTCCAAAAATCATGTAAATCAGCCTGAGCTAGCATGTTAGATGATGAGAGACATAGGGAGAGGCTTATGTCATCCCAGCCTTGCCAGATGAGGCCATCATATACTAGCCAGCACCAGTCACCGCCAGTTGACCACAGACACACGGAATCAGCCAAGCCTGGCTCAGCCCAAAAGAACCACACAGCTGAACCCAATTCAAATATCCAACCTGCAAAATCATTATCTGTTATGGACCAAATGTTTGTATCCCCCTGAAATTCTTATGTTGAAGTCCTGACCCCCAATGTGGCTGTACTTAGAGATCGGGCCTTCACCAAAGTAATTAAGTTTAAATGAGGTCATAAGGCTTTCGAATAGAAAGACATCAGAGAGCTTATAAGAAGAGACACCAGTGAAACATCTCTCTCTCTGACACTCTGTGTGTGTGTGTGCGCGTGTGCGTGTGTGTGTGCGCTCATGCACGCACACGCACACACATACATCAAGAAAGGGCCACTAGAGTAAACAGGTAGAAGGCAGCCACCTACAAGCCAAGAAGATAGCTCTCACCAGAAACCTCCCATGCTGGTATCTTGATTTCACACTTTCAGCCTCCAGAACTGTGAGAAAATAAGTTTAGTTTTTTAAGCCACTGGTATTGTAATAGCAGCTGGAGCTGACTAATACATGATCTAAATACATGGTTGTTGTTTTAAGTCACAACATTTGGGATAGTTTATTACACATCAAAAGCTATTGGATATTCATATATAGTTGATTTATATATATATATATATATACACACTCACATTAAGAATTTAAAGTAATTAAAAATAATAACAGCCCAAATGTTCCTATGAGTTGTGGTAGGATGATATGTAATTTTTATTATTTTCTTCTTTTAGTTATTTTCTCTTTTTCTGCAATGAGCACTTTTTTTTGCAGTAAAACATATAAAAACATCATTAAAGTGAAGCAATATGAAAGGCTAACTTTTGAAATAGCAATGGAAATGAAGGATGAGAAAAAGACAGTCTAAACCTGGAAGGAATATCCACTAACTGTGGGTTGGATTGAGAAGGAGCGTCCAGGGATTTGAAACTTCTACCTCCAGATCAACAGCATTAAAAATGGCTATAAAGATCTGAAAAGGCTCTGCATTATGTCCATGTCTGATCCTGGCACAGGACACAGAGATACACAAAACCAATCTCCCTTACTGAAAAGAGTCAAGACCCTCCATCTTCCCCATCCCAGCACCCTTAATGCCTAAAAGCCTCAGAGTGTCTTCTTAGATGCAAAACCAGGCCAAGGAAGAGAAGGGAGGACAGAAACACATGTATCCTGTTATACAGCTTCTTTTGCTGGGGTAGCTTTTCTTTAAATGAAAGGTAGTCAGAAGCCTGGTATGTAAAACACACAGATCAAAGCTAAGATGCTCTACTTGAAGAAGGGGTTGGAGAAAGAGGGAGTGATGTGGTCTTCAGAAAATTGAAATTCTATTCCTAAAACAAATTCTCCTGCTGCCTATCTGATGCTCTGGCATCACCATTTTTCTCCAAATAAGAGTCTCAGACTGGATGAAAAACAAAGATCCAATTACATATTGCTTAGAATAAACAACTGTTTATCAATTATACCTCAAAAAGAAAAAGAATAAACAACAGTTTACTGCTTCAATTTGAAGACAGTTCTGCAAAACCAAAGAGAACCCTGAAGAATATTTTCACCAGAGGAATAGGAAATAGTCTTTTAAGAGAATGAGTTTTGAAAAGGATGGTACACACTTGGCTATATAAGTAAGAGTATCTTGATTTTTCCATAAGAAATGATATTCTAGATTTACATTTTGTGTACACTGGTATACCATAGAGACAAAACAAGAAATTAGAGGACACAAATTCTATTATTCAAATTTTTGATTGTCGACTATGAGTCCAACTCCACGCCTGATATAAGAAATACAGATTAGAACAAGACATGCTCCTGTTTTCAACAATTTTTCCATCTAATAGTGGAAATACTCAAGGAATCAACAATTACAATAACATGTGATAAGTACTACAACAAAGAAGCAATGATAGCAGAAAGAAAGGCTTCTTGAACAAGGGCATGAGGTCTTCTCTGTGGAGTTGACACTTCAATTTGATTTTCAAGAGCTAGCAAATCAATGGGCATAGTTTCAGTGAAGCAAAATGAATGAGCGCTAGTGCTGCACCACATTGTACCTACAGCCAACATATAATGTATTGCACACTTAAAAATTTGTTAAGAAGGTAGATCTCATGTTAAGTGTTCTTACAATACAATTTTTTAAATAAACATATTTTATACATTTTAAAATAAAAAAGTCATTAAATAAAAATATAAAAAAATTTTAAAATAGGTAAGCCACAGACTGGGAGATAGTATTCCCAAAACACGTATCAGGTAAGAACTGGTAACCAGGGTATAAAAAGAACTCCTCCAACCCAATAGCAAAAAGACAACCCAATGAATGGCCAGTAAACACATAAAAAGATGCTCAACATCATTAGTCTTCCAAAAATGCAAATTAAAACCCCAAGGAGTTACCCACCATAATGTTCACAATTAATAAGACTGACAACACCAAGTACTGGCAAGGATGTGGAGAAGCTAACAACTCTCATACATTGTTGATGACAGTGCAAAACGGTACAACTACTTTGGTAAAGGCTCTGGCAGTTGCTTATGAAACTAAACACTCACCTACTCTCTGACCCAGCAGTTCCGCTCCTAGCTATTTACCTGAGTTAAGTGAAAACAAATATCCACCAAAACACTTTTACATGAATGTTCATAGCAGCTTTATTTGTAAGAACCCCAAACTAGAAATTGGCCCAGTGTCTATTCATAAAATAATGGATTTATTCATGGTATTAATTTTCAGAACAGGCAAAACTAATCTACGGTGGTAAAAAGATCAGAACAGTGGTTTCCTCTGGGGTGTATGTGTAGGGTTTGACTGGGAAGGAGTATGAGGGTACTTTATGCAGTGATGATAATATTCTACATCTTGATAGGGATTTGCGTTACAAAGATGCGTACATTTGTCAAAAACTCAACAAGTGTATGTTTAATATTTTTGAACATCATTATATGTAAATTTTATCTTAAAATTTAATAAAAGCTATAAACAAAAAATTAGTCAATAAATAAACCTGGACAAGGAATAACAGTAGGAACAGAGAAGGAACAGTATGTCTGGAGGTACAAAGGTGTGAAACTATATGGTAAGTTTGGAGAACTACAAGAATGTGTCCAATGGCTAGACAATCTTGCTCCTCTTGTGTTTATATCAGTAGTTCTCCCCAAGAGAAAATTAGTTTTCATTATCTCCAATGTGAAATAAATACTGACAGGTTTGTAACAACCCCAAGGGAAATATGCACCACTTTAATGCACAAAAATGTCTTCTGATACATCTAAATAGGCCTCTATCATTCTCTCTGACCTGGTATGGACTTCAGAACTTAAGTAATAGTTCTGTTTTCTATGCCAAGGTCCAGCATCAGCCTAGAGGGCTTCTATATCCATATGGATCTCCTATCCAATTTCCTATTTGCCAAGCTTCTTGATTTCCTGGGTACTCAACCACTAGTCTATTATAGCCTCAAAGTGGACCTTGCCACACCTAAAACTGTAATAACCCTCAAGTCAACCCACCACTTGAAACCTCCTAAAAAACTGTATCTCCTGATTTTCTTTCTACCTCTCTGATCATATCTTTCCAGTTCCCTTTGCAGGTCTCACTAGCTCAGTCTACTAAAGTGTCATTAGACAAATTGTTCTGTTCTTGGCTCTATTTGTCACTATACACACGTTCCCTATCCAATCTCATCCATGCTCATGGTGACTCTCAAATGCCTATTATTAGCTCAGAGCTCTCTCGAGCTCCATCCTAGTACATAAGCTGCCTAATGAACATTCCTACCTAGATATCCTAGAGAAGCCTCAAATTTACCATCTCAAAGAGAGCTCACTGTTTTTCAGAAAATCCTTTTCCTATTTTGTGTTCCTCAACCTGGTAATGGTACCACAGCCATGAAAATGAAAGTCATCATTTATTCCTGCAGTCACTTCACCAGCCCTCCACATCAAAGGCTGTGTTCTGCCACTTCTAACACCTTTTTCTGGGCATATAATGTAATTTATTTTTAAATTTTTTCCAGTATTATTGTGGTATAATTGACAAATAAAAGTTGTATATATTTAAGGTGTACAGCATGATGTTTTGATATACATACACATTGTCAACTCATCACAATGAAGCTAGTTAACATCCATCACCTCACATAGTTACTTCTGTGTGTGTACGTGTATACATGTGTGAGTGTGTGTGTGTGTGTGTGTTAAGAACACTTAAGATCTACTCTCTTGTAGAGTGGTGGTTATCAGTTGCTGGGGGGCGGTAGGGGAAATGGGGAGATGTTGGTCAAAGGGTACAAACTTACAGTTATAAGATAAATAAGTTCTGGGGATCTGATGTACAGCACAGTGATTGTAGCTAATAATACTTTATTCTATATTTCAAAGTTGCTAACTCAGTAGATCTTAAATGTTCTCACTAGAAAAAAGAAATGGTAATTATATGACATGATGGAGGTGTCAACTAACCCCACAGTGGTAATCATTTTACAATATATGAGTGTATCATACCAACACATTTTATACGTTAAACTTACACAATGTCGTATGTCAATTATATCTCTACAAAGCCGGAAAAATCTACTCTCAGCAAATTTCAATTATACAGTACAGTATTATTATCTATAGTCACCATGCTTTACATCTCCAGAACATATTCATCCTGCATACAACTGAAACTTTGTACCCTTTGAGCAACATCTCCCCATTTCCCCCACCCCTCAAGCCCTTGACAACACCATTCTACTCTCTGCTTTTATGAGTTGACTTTTTTAGATTCCACATATAAGTGAAATCATGCAGTGTTTGGCTTACTTCACTTAGCATAATGTCTTCTTCTAACATCTTGACTTTTTTCACACCTGTTCATTCCCCCTGCAAAATTCCACTCAATTTCTTACCTTGAAACTTGCAGCTAGAAGAAGCATGTGAGTACGTGTGTACATGTGTGTGTACACAAAGTGTCATGATACTCATCTAGTAACCCAGGCATTCTCAACCTTGGTTGCACATTAGGATCACCTAAGGAGCTCATACAGTCTGACTGAACTGGTCTTAAATGGGATCCTGGTGTGGTTCTGGAAGATTCGATGTGCAGCCACAGATGAGAATCATTGGTCAACCATTCGATGGTCCTCTATACTCTGCAGAATAAAGGTTCCCTTCTCACCTCAGCTATGTTTCCAAAAAAATACCCTGCCACATCAGTCCCTGAACAATTACCCACCAGCCATGTTAAAATATGTATAATGTCCCAATCTTGTGCTTTCATTGTTCCTTCTACCCTTTCCCCCCTCCTCACCTAGTGAATACTCATCTTTCAATCCTTACTAAAGTGTTAGATCTTATAAAGTTTTTCTGATTCCTTTCCTTCCATTGTCCCTAGCTAGAATTTACTTCTCCCTCTAATATGTTCCACTGCAGTTGTACAGATTTCTATCACAGCAGCTAATTTATTCACTTATTTGTTTATACATATGTCTGTCTCCTCCTTTTTAGACTGTGACATTTTTAGGTCAAGCCTCCTGTCTTAGTCATCCTTGTAACCCCAGAACCCAGGACATGACAGCTAATTAAATAAATGAAACACCAATTAGCATTGTAAAGATAATCTAATCATTTCCAATTTCCCTCTGTAGTTGGTCATTAAGTAAATTGTCAGTTGATATGTTAGGAAAGTGTTTTCTTCTCTATCTCTGGGCTATTTAATTATCTTCAGTGGCTACAATGTCATTGCTTTGCTGGCCCTGAATTTCCAGTTTCATGATTCTTCAAACTGGCTTCTGAGCTCTGAGGTAGAAAGCAAGAACAGTAGTAGAAAAACCTTAATACCTTGAGTTTGAATACCTTAGCTCCTCTAAGAATTGTACAGATATAGGCAAATTACTTAAATGTTCTAAAGTTCAGTTTGATTATCCATGAGGTTGGGAATATATGTCCACCCTGTATCCCCACGAACTCAAACAGTACCAGACATATAGAAGGCACTTAATATAGATTAAAAAATGAATAAAATGATAATAACTACATTTAAGAGTTATTGTTAGGAAGAGATAATGTAGTCATGTATGTGCAGTTCTTAGAAGAGGACTCAGCATAAATATGAGATATTTAATAAATGGCAACTCTCTTCCACATTGTATCTTTAGCTCAGTTGTTCATTACTTTCATACAGTCATGTGATACATTCACCTATCCCCAAATACACCCTGATATGATACAACTCTGTGTCTTTCAGGTCTGGACCCTCCAGCATATGGCCCGAAGCCAAATACAGCCCATCTGGGGTATTAGGGAAAACATTACTTCACTAGCTACATCACATGTAACACAGTTGGTAAGAAATTTTAGAGTTCAGGTTAAACAAAGAAGAAACAGGTTCAACTGGTCACAGATTTAATGTCTATATTGAAAGGTAGAAACATTTTAAATAAAGTTTCATGTCAAAAGAAAAGGTTGATGTATCTGGCTGTCATAACATCATTTGTCACAGAACTTTTTGTGGCACAATTTTCAGGTTGGATCATTGCAGGTGTGATGTTGGAGGTGGCCTACATTTTCAATTTATTATTTTTAAGATGCTGAGATAAAGTTTGGATATTTTTCTTATTTTAATGCAGTCAAATGTCAAGGTTGAAAAGTTTTACTGAGGTACCTTCACAAACCAAAGTCTTTGGGGGAATTCAAAGACTCTTGAACCCTAAGTCATTTCCAAGATTTTACTTTCTTATTGATATATGACAGTGGGACACAATGAACTTAAAGCTTTAAGTTTAAAAGAATATTCAAGAATATAAGAGAGAGTGGTTATTTATTCACATAATGGATGCAGCAGATGACATGTGGAGACTGCATTTATTTCCCATTACCAAACGCCTTGAAATCAAAGAAATCTAAAGAATCTTAGAACTATTTGGTGGGAATTATATTAGAATTTTTTAAGATATTCAGGATTCATTTTAAAAGATAGTAACATGTACAGTGATAAATGTTAACTAGAATTATTGTGGTGATCATTTCACAATGTATACAAATATTGAATCATTATGTTGTATACCTGAAACTATAAAATGTTATATATCAATTATACCACAATAAAAGTTAATTAAAAAGAAAAAAGTATTTATGAGTATGAATCATGCTGTAAGAGTCTTATGGCTGTCACTGAAGGTAAATCTTAGGATATGTCTAAGCTACCAAACATCTTCCCCACTGATATGGTATAATTTTAAGAGGATCAGCCCAAACTAAAAGCAAACTGTACTCACCCAAAAGGCACCCTTAGAAGATTGACATTGAGCATGCAAATGCCAGAATCAATGTAAAATTTTCCACGATTTAATGTAACTCTGGAAATATCTGGGTCCACCTAACTCACTCTCTGTCATGAAAATACTAAAAAGAAAGTTAGAACCTTCACATGAAGTTGAGACACAACTGATAAGAAACCTGAATAAAGAAAGAAACCCTATTATTCTCAACAATGGTTTTATTGTATCTCAAAGTAATTCTCTTTAAGTTAATAACAATTGTTCAATCTAGCTCTGTGTCTATACTATGCACTTCAGTACAACTAGTATTTATTAAAATTTTTAGCACTTATCACAAAATGCTATTAATATTCTTATTATATTACTACTTTAGTTAATAGCTTATAATAGGTACTGCTCTATATATTTTCCTCTACATTATTTCACTAATTTCTACAACAGAACTTAGAGATGGGTAAAATACCTCAGTTTTCAAATGATAGTATTGAGGCTCAGAGGGTTTAATGGATGCTGAATGTGACACAGTCAAGACACTCAACTGCACAGTTAAATCACATCAATGTACATGCTGTATTTCCCAATTTAGAATGGATGGATGGATGGATCTAAAGCAGCGGTAAGTATTCTTGCCATGTGTTGGCATGGTAGGAACAATAATGGCCACCCAAAGATGTCTTAATCCCAGGAACCTGTGAATATGTTGCCTTCCATGGAAAAAAGGATTTGCAGATGTGACTAAGGGTCTTGAGATGGGGGGATCATCCTGGGTTATCTGGGAGGGCCCAATGTAACCACAAGGGCCCTAATAAGGGAACTAGTGAGGCAGGAGAGTCAGTCAGAAAAGAAAATGTGATTAGGGAAGTGGAGGTCAGAGTGTGATTGCTGGTAGGAGGCCATGAGCCAAGGAATACAGGCAGCCTTTAGAAGCTGGAAAAGACAAGGAAATGAATTCTCTCTTAGATCTCACAGAAGGAACGCACCTCTGCCAACACCTTGAATTTAGCCTGATGAGAATCATTCAGAAATGTAAGATTATAAATTTGTGTTGTTTTAAGATACCAGGTTTATGGTAATTTGCGACAGTGGTAACATGAAACTAATACAGGAGGTACAATAGGATAGTTTTTTTTTTAATAAATTTCTTTATTTATATATATATTTTTTTGGCTGCGTTGGGTCTTCGTTGCTGCTCGTGGGCTTTCTCTAGTTGCGGCGAGTGGGGTCTACTGTTCGTTGTGGTGTGCGGGCTTCTCATTGCAGTGGCTTCTCTTTTTGCGGAGCACGGGCTCTAGATGCGTGGGCTTCAGTAGTTGTGGTGCATGGGCTCAGTAGTTGAGTCTCGCAGGCTCAGCAGCTGTGGCGCACGGGCTTAGTTGCTCCGTGGCATGTGGGATCTTCCCGGACCAGGGCTCGAACCCATGTCCCCTGCATTGGCAGGTGGGCTCTCAACCACTGCACTACCGGGGAAGCCCCAATAGGATAGTTTTAATTAGATGTATAATACAAAACCGTTTCCAAAAATTTCCAAATCTTAAATCCAAAAAAAAAAAATCTGGTTTACAAAATTTTTATTGTCATCACCCACACTGTCTCCTCTTTCATGTCCATGATCCTTCTTCCTCTCTATTTCTCCATGTCATATTAATAGAATACTTCAGTTGATTCTTCTAAAAACACTATACAGATACTAAATAAAAGTGTAACACAAGCTGAAATGTAACATCTATAGACTAAATTTAACTTCACTGTTAGCTTTTCCTCCCACTAAACCCTCACAATCACACTGGTCAACTATTTTCCGCCTAACTCGCCTTTGATTATCCACCTATGGACATTTGGACGTGAACGTTCCACTACTGGCAATGTTAATTCTACTAAGCTTTCAAGGACGTTTTGTCGAGTCTGAATCCCACCTTTGCCCATTGTATCTTTGCTGAACACCAGAACAGTTCTTTGTGAACTCCCGTTTCTCCCAAATACAATATAATGACTATATGATATGCCAAGATGATATGCCAAGCACTCCCTGTAGTAAAATGTCCCCTCTGACATAGATAATTTCTTATTTCAAATACATGTGTCTCTTCTCTCCAATCGGTCTACACATTCATTGAAGAGGGGTGGGGGAGGTGCTTATATTATATCACACTAAAAGTGGTTCCTGCTTCTCAGCCTGTGACGCTAAACCTCATTTTTCTCAACTGTTAAAATGAGGACCCGTATACAGGTCTCCATGGGTTGCTGTGAGGAGTAATTGATATGGTATATTGTAGAATTTCTTTGGATAAGCCCAGCATGAATTAGACACTCCATAAATATTAGATTTTTACTTCCTCCCTCTTCATAACAAGAGATTACTGAATATCTGCTGACTTGCAATTATAACATGTCCTTCATCACTCTTACTAGGTTCCATCCAGATTTTTTAGAAGAACATGGACCAGAATTATTATTAAAGCTATTTCAGATCCTGTTACATAAAATTAAAAAACAAAAACCACAGACACAAAGATATGACCACATCCTGCAGGAAGATATGTACCTGGAGAAAAATCTGAAGGCCAATTTTGAACTGCCCTTGGGAGGATTCTCAATCATGCTGTACCTTCCTGCTCTCCTCCTGATGTAGGAGTTCAATAGTTTTATAGCTCTGGTTTTAAAGAACAGACAGGGCACACAGAGAACAGTACATTTGATTCTCCAATTTCTAGTTCGGTACATGCCATACATAGTATACTCTGAAAGAACTTCCTGGCCTTGAGATTAATTGTAGTTACCAATCACAAGTTTCTAAATCCACTGTATTTCACTCCAAAGCTTTCTTCCAGTTCCCTCCTCTTGACTACTTTCTCTTTTATTTGAAGGGGCCCAAATTGGAGCATGATTGTAAACATCAAATTTCAAGCAAATCTGTCAATGAAGATAGCTCTGTTGTGTCTCCAAGGCTCATCCACACTATTCATGAAATAAAACTGCTGCTTTAGGGACAAATGGAGTGTTTTGAAATAATTTATCCAACTCTTTTTTCCTCTTAGAAATTTAAATGTGCCTCAAATGCCAGACATGATGTTTATCAATTTGTCTTACATTGGAATTTGCATGATCTGTGAAGCTTCTAGGAGCATTTGTATACACAATTATTACTGTAAATTTTGTGTGTTTTTTTTTAAATCAGAATGCTTCTATTAAATTGGCTGCAAAGAGGTAATAAACGTGTGTTCTTTTGACAATATGCTTAACCTGAGAATCTCACTTTTTTACATCATCCAACGTTTTGGTGGGAATTACAGATCCCATTCTCCATTTGGCTTATCATCTATACCCATCTAGTTTAGATAATTAAAGGCATTGGCTTTATTTTTTTCCCCTTGAAATGCTCAATACAAAATGCAAATACTGTGTTTCCTGGGGTCAGTATACAACATCTTTGTCCTATCAGTCTCGCTTGTCCTTTTAGCATTGCTGAGGATTCTAGGGATTCTTGAAAAGAATATTAATATGGATTTAATTGATCGGTGACATAATTAAACCATTAAATTCCAGGACAAGGGTGAGGAATAGACAGCCAAACTTTAATAATGAGCTTTCAAAAGGAGGTAGGCAAAATGCTTTCATGTGTATTGTAAATTTTCCTTTCAGTCCAAATAAATGCTGTAGACAAAAGACCGTCTGATCACTGCCCACAGAATAATTGGACCACATAGCTTAATGTTGATGAGTTAGGGGCTTAAATTTAAAAATTAAATAAAATAATAATAACAGAGTTAAAGAATCATGTTGATGTCAATTTATTAAGCTATCAGGTTTTTCTGATACTTCCGTAAATTACTGTTGAGAATATTTTGAGATAGGTAGGCAGTTTAGGGGAAAAAAAGTCAAATTACTAAAAATACTCCACTCCCCTCATACCAAATTTGGGCTCCATTAC
Organism: Balaenoptera borealis; assembly: GCF_965194805.1. NCBI lineage: Eukaryota > Metazoa > Chordata > Mammalia > Artiodactyla > Balaenopteridae > Balaenoptera > Balaenoptera borealis. Next base: position 31,220,231 of record NC_138881.1, on the reverse strand, counting down.
CCATCTTCAACTACTGTATCCACAATAGCCACATAACTGACTGATTTACTTCCTTGATATACATATATTGAACAAAATATATATGCTTATATTTTTCAAACAGTTTGCACTTACCCATATAGAGCCACGTTACACACCCACACACACAGATTTCAATGTAGGCTCCTATAAGCTGGAATGAGGAGGTTCACGACTAATTATAAAAAATGTTAATCAATATTTTCTCAATATTTTAACTCCATGTGATTTTTTTCCCATTAACTTTTGGCATCAAATGTGTTTGCTGGCTTGCACCAATGTAGCCTACAACAAACTGAGCACTGAATTTCAAAACACAAATGCCCAATTCTAGTGCTTTTTGGTGGGTATGTAATGCTGTTACGTAATAAATGCCATTATTCTGCTCAGATGGAGAAATCCTCTCTATGTTAAGAGCTGTAGAGCTTCTTACATCATCACTCTGCTCACAGTCAACGTTGCTGCTCATCGCAACGAAGAGTAGCCCCCGCTCGTCACAACTAGAGAAAGCCCATGCGCAGCAACAAAGACCCAAGCAGCCAAAAACAAATAAATAAATTAAATTAATTTTTTAAAAACGTCTACAAATAACAAAAAGGGAACCCTACTACACTGTTGGTGGAAATGTAAGTTTGTGCAGCCACTGTGGAAAACAGTATGGAGGTTCCTCAAAAAGCTAAAAATAGAATTACCATATGACCCAGCAATCCAACTCCTGGGCATATATCCAGACAAAACTATAATTCAAAAAGATACATGCACCCCTATGTTCAAAACAGCCCTATTCACAATAGCCAAGACATGGAAACAACCCAAATGTCCATCATCAGATGAATGGATAAAGAAGATGGTGCATATATACAATGGAATACTACTCAGCCATAAAAAAGAATGAAATAATGCCATTTGCAGCAACATGGATCCAACTAGAGATTATCATGCTAAGTGAAGTTAAGTCAGAAAGAGAAAGACAAACGCCATATGATATCACTTTTATGTAGAATCTAAAATGTGACACAATGAACCTATCTATGAAACGGAAACGGAATTACAGACATAGAGAACAGAGTGGTGGTTGCCAAGGGGGAGGGGGTTGGGGGAGGGATGGAATGGGAGGTTGGGGTTAGCAGATGTAAGCTCTTATATATAGAATGGATAAACAACAAGGTCCTACTGTATAGCACAGATAACTATATTCAATATCCTATGATAAACCATAATGGAAAAGAATATTAAAAAAAGAATATATATATGTATAACTGAATCACTTTGCTGTACAGCAGTAATTAACACAACATTGTAAATCAACTACACTTCAATTTAAAAAATCAAAAAGAAAAAGAACTAGAGTGGCTTATAGGTGAGTTCTATATGACATTAAGAGGGGAAAAGTTAGTATCAGTTTAATCTAAACTATGCCAGGTGAATAGAAAAAAGATGAAAAGCTCTCTAATGTATTTTATAAAGCCAACAAGGTTTTAATGTTAAACCTGATAATAACCATTAAAAGTATAGCCCAACATCACTTACGGACAGAGATGAAACATTCAAAATAAAATATTAGGAAATAAAGTCAGAAGAATAGCACATTATGTCCAGGTAGGGTTTATTCTAGGAATGCAAGGATGGGTCAATTATTGTAAAATATATCAACAAAATCCATCCTATTAAAAAGTAAAGTAGGAAAGCCTCATGATAATATCCATAAATGCTAAATAACCACTTGATAAAACACAGAGCCTTATTAATAAAAGTACCACATAAAACAGGAATAAAAGGAAACTACTTATGGTAGACTTCTTACCAAAAACCAAAACAAATATATACTAAATGCTAGTCACTGAAACAACTGCCACTATAAATTAGGAAATAAGACAAGAGCATCTGTCTTTAGGGAAACTTCTCTTACAACATCTGTGTGTTAGTTTCCTAGGTCTCCTAAAACAAAGTCCCACAAACAATATAAACAGACTTAAAACAACAGAAATGTATTGTCTCACAGTTCTGGAGGGGACGAGTCTGAAATCAAGGTATTGGCAGGGCCGTGCTCTCTCACAGGACCTCCTTGCTTCTGGTGGCTGCTGGCAATCCTTGATGTTCTTTGGCTTGTAGATGGATCAGTCCTATTTCTGCCTTAATCTTCACAAGGCCTTCTCCTCTCTGTGTCTGTGTTCATATATCCCTCTTCCTATAAGAACAGCAGTCATTGAAATAGGGCCTGCCCTAATTCAAGTATGACCTCATCTTATTTTGATTATATCTGCAAAGACAGGTTATGACTTCAACATATTTTTTTAGGGGACACAAGTCAACCCATAACAATATATTAAAAGTTAAAATTCACATGAACTTTGGCCCAGCAATCCCACTTCTGGAAATCTCCCCCATAAAAATAAAAGCCCTATGTTTAGGATATAAAAGATTGTATATATACATATATTGGGTTGGCCAAAAAGTTCGCTTGGGTTTTTCCATAAGATGTTACGGAAAAACCCAAATGAACTTTTGGCTAACTCAATATAATGTTTAATGTTTATTTTAATGTTGAAAACAAACTGAATGACATGAATTGAGGAATTGTGGTAATATCCACACCATGCACTACATGCACAGATTAAAAATATTTTAAAATAATGAATTATAGTTGGACTAGTTGGCATGGAGGGTTCTCTACAAAGTAAATGGTAATGAGTGAGAAATGCAAGATGCAGAAAACTTTGCACACAGTATGACCCTAATTTTCTAAAGCAATGAAACACAATTCCTATAGCAGTATATATACCCTAACATATACTAAGGTTAACGTGGAGAAAAATAAAGGACTCAAAGTTGTTAACATGGGTTACTTTCCTGGGAGAATAGAATGAGGGTAAGAAAAATAAGAGAAGAAAATGAGTAGCAACCAAAAAATCAAAAGAAAAAAGAATGCACTAAAAATCCGTATAATAATATATACCATTCACATTCATGTAAAGTTGTATAGTTGTGTGTGTGTGTGTGTGTGTATAAAAACTTACCCTCAAGGGCTAAATAAATAAATATTGAGTTAAAAAACTGTTGTAAGTATTCCTACATAAAGATTCCTAAAATGAGTAGACTTGGATGACTATTAGAAGGGGCAAGTAATGAATGCATATTAATGGCAAAACTTTGAAAAAATATTTCTTAAGTATATATAATAACACTTCTTATATGTTCTATGTGTGCAAAGTAATATTTTAAGAAAGTGAAACTATTTAAATTCCTCTAATGGAATTTAGTAGAAGAATATTCCATGGGCTTCTGCAGATAGCGTTGTGATTTCCAGGTGCTCTTCCCCACTGAATTAATATGAAAACCTCAGTTCTACAATATCCCACTCCATGCCAGGGCTATAGGTGAAGCATGAAGTTAAAGTGGTCACATATTTCCTGGGGAAAAAGGGGAGGAATAAGATGAATAAGACTATTTAGTTGCAGGGTTTTATGAGATGACAGCTGATAAGGGAAGTGATAGTGTGAGCTGGAGAAAAAAAAAAAATCTGAAACAGAATGGAGAAAACCCAGAGTTCTTTGAATATGTGCTTTGGTGAGTTTACCCTAACTCACTTAAGTCTTTGGGCTAAATATGCAGGAAACAAAACTTTCAAGATTTCTGTACTTTTTTTTCCCTACTGTACCAGAATTTACCTGGGCAGAAACTAACTCAAGCATTTAATGCTGAAAGGGTCTTACATTGTCAGAAGCAGCTTTTTGAGAATTAAAACCTAATAGAATCTATTACATATAATACAAATTAACACATTTTCCCCAAAGCCACAGCACTAGTGAATATCCATGCTGAGTAACTCACTTTATTAATCCCTATGAATATGACAGGATACCTTTCCTTAAAGTGTCTCCAGTCCTGGAAAGTAACTGTCTATGTCCACAATTAACCACAATTCAAAACAGAGATGACAAACTTGTAGTAGAAGAACAAATGATGTGTTAGGTGAGCAAAAAAGGAAATGTAATTATGTCCAAACTGGGTAACATAAAACTTAGTACACATAGCTAATTCCAATAAATATTTGCCTACTACTCTTAACAAAACCCAATGTTACTAAATATTACAAAATATGTTCTGGCTTGCTCCTACTGTTTTTAGCAGTTGCAGCTTTTAAAAGTAACTGCACGTGAAGGGCACACTTGATCAATGGGCAACATTTTTGAGCACTCACTTTGTGCAGGAGGCTGCCCTGGGAAGGACACTTTATAAAGCTGAGAAGCAGGTGTGCATTCTTTTGTACTAAGAATAGCGCAGGCAGTTACATCAAATTGTCAGCATCATGCTGATGGCAACTGGTTTCTCGAGTGCTGAAGAGTCTTTATGAGGTTTAACTCTGAAGACTGAGATTTAGTCCTAATGCTTTCCTCTGTTTCAGCCTCACGTGCTTGGACAAATCATTTACCTTTTTTGAATTCCAAGAGGAATTCAAAATTCATTGGAAATAATAATTCTTTATGGCTGGATTATAAAAGGATAAAAAAAATACAGCATATATAAAAGTGTTTTTATATGAATGTAAGACATCATTATTAAAATAATTACTATATACAATAGAAGGCTGATAAGGGAGCTAAACATAATTTTGTTTAAAATGACAACTTCTGGGGATAAATGGAAATGACAGGCAATGTGTTTTTTAGTCGTCCCTACCGTTAGTAGACCAGGAAGTAAGTCAGACTTTCAGCTATGTCATGAACTCTGAATGACCTTTAGTGGGTCATACAGCCTAAATCAATTTGAAAATCTCTAACATGAAAGGGATGGGAGAAATAATCTCTAAATCTGTTTCACTTTTCAACTTAATAATAACTAATCTGATGACTGAGGTAAATATTTTGTGGATGTTATATACAAATGTGGATGTATATACAAACGTTGATAAACAAATGTGGATGTTTGGAATAATGAATGTTTGAATCTTAGAGGACAGTAGAATCTGAATTAGGAGACAAGGAACCACTGACAATTTTAAAATAACATGACATCATTTATTAAAACGGTATCGCGGGAACTTTGGTTTCAGCTCAGACATATAAAGAGCTTGGAATCATCATTCCCATCCTTACAATAAGAAATAGCCAAACTGATTATCAACAACTTTTCTTGGACAGATCAGAGAACTGAGATTGCACGTCAAATTACCATCACAGGGCTTCCCTGGTGGCGCAGTGGTTGAGAATCTGCCTGCCAATGCAGGGGACACGGGTTCGAGCCCTGGTCTGGGAAGATCCCACATGCCGCGGAGCAACTAGGCCCGTGAGCCACAACTACTGAGCCTGCGCGTCTGGAGCCTGTGCTCGGCAACAAGAGAGGCCGCGACAGTGAGAGGCCCGCGCACCGCGATGAAGAGTGGCCCCCGCTTGCCGCAACTAGAGAAAGCCCTCGCACAGAAACGAAGACCCAACACAGCCATAAATTAATTAACTAATTAATTAATTTAAAAAAAAAGTTACCATCCCAAAATCTAGAGACGTGAGCTTTTCCAGGGAGATAACTCTGTCATTTACTTATCTGGAGCTGAAGCCGCTGGGCAGATGCCATATAAGCTGGAAGGTACATTAAACTAGAAAATTGGATGACTTGCTAGAAGCTGGGTATAGGCTATCATGAGACTGAGAAGCTCCTGGGAGCTGAAGTCATGGGGAAGGGCCTACATTTTTAAAGGTTTTTCTTACAGAAACCCACCAGGCCCTCACAGAATCAAAATCCTAAGAAAGCTCCTCCCCTAGCCACAGGACTCCAGCTGGTGGAAGGGAAGAGTAGCCATTGTGAAATCCACCCAGACCCTTCTCTTGGGCAACGAAAGGCTTAATCTCCAAAAACTCTGACACTGACAGTTGGCATCAGGGAAATCTCATTCAAGCTGGGTGAAGGGAACTCTGGTCTACCACAGCCTCCCTGTGTCACTTAAAGAAAAAAAATGAAGAATTAAATGTACAGGGGAGAGAAATTCAATTATATATACTGGGGACACTGCAGGACAACCACTGCAAGGGTGAAGGATTCGAGGGCGTGGGGTGAAAAAGCTCTACCCCTAGAGAAGGGACAGACACTCTTGTAAAAGCCACACCCCCTAGGCACAGGCCCATAGCACACTCCAAAAACTAGGGTTTAATCAGAATTAGAGAAAGCTTCCCTACCACACACCCTACTACTACCATAATAACAAGCCTCCAAAATATAAAAAGTTTATTAAGAAAATAAATGGCATATAAAAAGGGCAGATCACATGTTAAGCATCCTTATCACCAAAAAAAAGGAGGGAGGGCACAGGAGACTTTTGGAGGTGATGGATATGTCTATCACCTTGACTGTGGTGACGGTTTCACAGTGTGGTATGCATATATCCAAACTCATCAAATTGTATGCATTAAATATGTGCAGTTTCTATATCAATCATATTTCAATAAAGTTATTAAAATAATAGATTATACTGTCATCTTAAAAAAAAAAAAGAAGTTGCATTGTAGGAAGGAAAAAGAGATCGACTGTTTCAGCCACAGGCTTGGACCCACCACACACCAATCCTTAACACACCAAAATCACAGGTTTCATTTCACACAGAAAGATGGCCAGAGACTGGTCCTGTGGTCAGCAGTGGAGGGGATCTCTTCTGAGACTCAGACCAGGAGAGGATATTCTGAATACTCAGCAGGAGAAAAGAGGTTGGAACTATGTAGGTCATAAGGAAGCAAACTTCAAAAGACTGTTCTAAAGGGAGTCAATAACATACATGTGTAGAGCTCCTGGTATGTGTCCAGTAGAACATCAGGATCTAGGAGGTGGGCGTAGTTTGCCCAGGGCAGGAAATCCTTAGTCGCCTTAGTTGACACTTCACAGCACATCTCCAACTACTGAATTCAGATTCTCTCTAAACATCCATAGGCTGATTTCTTCATCACTTTACATTCCATCACTTAATTTGTGAACTTGGGACTCCAACCACTTCTTAGTTAAGTTGCCTCATCTATAATACTGGGATAATACTGTAATACTTCATAGTCAAAAGGCAGGGATTTAAAATGCATGGCCATTGACAGTTCTTACAGCACTTCATCTTCTCCATGGTGAAGGTGCATAATTAAATTAAATTGTCACTTGCTTGAGGTTTCCAGCTTTTCTGCATTCACTCTGGTCACTTTTATCCCTTTAGGAAGGACTGCTTCCTCTCTTGCAATCCCTTCCTTCTCTACTACATTGGTCAAATTTCTTATTACTTGCAGCTTAGCAATAACTAAATAATGGTATTTGGACTAATATATAATTGATACCTATTTGTGGAGGGTGAGAAGGAAGATTTTTTCATCAGATAAAGTAAAATAGATCTTTTCCGTTAAGCTTCAATGTCATCCTCATTCCTAGCAGTGAAAAAACTTTCCTGAGAAGATAACTCATCCAGTGAACTTGCACTCACATGTGGTATCATGAATAAGTGCATGGCTGGCCACTGCTGCTTTTTCTTTTTCTGCACACCATATTCCTATTAACCTTTCCTTGGGACAAAAATGAAATATTCTCATTTACAAAGTGATGACTTATTGAAAACTGCATGAGTTACTTTTTCTAATACTTCTTTAGAATTGCATTCATTTATCCCCAAGAACTCCAAAGGCTCTGAAAGACATAAATGAGCCTCACATTACTGTCAGAATTTTTTCTAAAACATCTATTAATTATTCAAAGTATGGTAAGGGGTGTTTCAGAGACACAGCAATGTATTTCAATAGATACTTCCAAATATCTTACATGGTTGTTTAATATTTATGATGCTTCTACAATGTGTTCTCACCTTTATAAAATGCAGTGACCCTAAATCTCTTTTACAGAACATCACTTGCCTCACAATAAATAAATGGGTGGAAAAGCTAGGCTAACTAGCTTAAGTTCATCTTTCATGAGATTAACATCTTAAAGCAATTTGTAAAATAGAGAAAAATCTAAACCCATCTAGTGTTAATAAAAATAGGGCCTTATATTTTTAATGCTTTGTAAGTTATAAATCACCTTTTCACAAAGTAACTTGTTTGAGCCTTACAACAACTCCGAGACTTAGTTAAAACACGTATGTTATCTCCATTTCATAGATGGGGCAAATGAAGCTAAGAGAAATGTCATAACTTCCCCAAAGTACACATATTAAAAAGGAGAAAGGGAATAACCAAAAAACTAGTCTCTGATATCTGGTCCAATGATCAATGTCAGGTTACAGAACTTTGAATGGAATTACTTGTACTATATAGTATGAAAATTGTATCACTCTGCGCCAGAGGAAATTGGAACAGAATTTAAGGTAATTATGTAATCATATATCTTCCTATCTATATGTTAGAAAGTACTTGCAAGTCCACTCACTTGCTTTCACATCACTGTTATGAAAGAAGTATAAACAAAGAGGGCTGACTGTAATTGCTGATATTACCTTAAAGGATGGACAACTGTCTCCCCAAATTAACATGTTCAGAAGAAATTGGAACCATCTCCCAGATAGTCATCTTTTAAGCCCACAGATGCCCAGCAGATGCTCTAAACTAATATTCCTGGAAATTCTGGTGTAATTTGTATGTGATGAAGGGTTCCTTACTCTCATAAATACTCCAAAGGTGAGGAAAGGGAGACTGGAGGGGAGGGTGAGGCTCTCACAGCAGCCCTGTTTTCCAGGTACAGTGACTATATGGATAATAGAAAGAGAGGATAGTAAAAGGAAGATCAGGATTAGTACAATGCAGAGTCTTTTTTTTTAAAAAAAAACATTTTTATTAGAGTATAATTGCTTTCCAATGGTGTCTTAGTTTCTGCTTTATAACAAAGTGAATCAGTTATACATATACATATGTCCCCATATCTCCTCTCTCTTGCGTCTCCCTCCCCCACACCCTCCTTACCCACTCCTCTAGGTGGTCAAAGAGCACCAAGCTGATCTCCCTGTGCTATGCAGCTGCTTCCCACTAGCTATCTATTTTACGTTTGGTAGTGTACATATGTCCATGCCACTCTCTCACTTTGTCCCAGCTTACCCTTCCCCCTCCCCGTGTCCTCAAGTCCATTCTCTAGTAGGTCTGCGTCTTTATTCCTGTCTTGCCCCTAGGTTCTTCATGAACATTTTTTTTTTTTTTAGACTCCATATATATGTGTTAGCATACGGTATTTGTTTTTCTCTTTCTGACTTACTTCACTCTGTATGACAGATTCTAGGTCCATCCACCTCACTACAAATAACTCAATTTCGTTTCTTTTTATGGCTGAGCAATATTCCATTGTATATATGTGCCACATCTTCTTTACCCATTCATCTGTCGAGGGACACTTAGGTTGCTTCCATGTCCTGGCTATTGTAAATAGAGCTGCAATGAACATTGTGGTCCATGTCTCTTTTTGAATTATGGTTTTCTCAGCGTATATGCCCAGTAGTGGGATTGCTGGGTCATATGGTAGTTCTATTTTTAGTTTTTTAAGGAACCTCCATACTGTTCTCCATAGTGGCTGTATCAATTTACATTCCCACCAACAATGTATGAGGGTTCCCTTTTCTCCACGCCCTCTCCAGCATTTATTGTTTGTAGATTTTTTGATGATGGCCATTCTGACCGGTGTGAGATGATATCACATTGTAGTTTTGATTTGCATTTCTCTAATGATTAGTGATGTTGAGCATTCTTTCATATGTTTGTTGGCAATCTGTATATCTTCTTTGGAGAAATGTCTATTTAGGTCTTCTGCTCATTTTTTGATTGGGTTGTTTGTTTTTTTAATATTGAGCTGCATGAGCTGTTTATATATTTTTAAGTGCACTAGACACAGCTGTACAGCAGCTGAGTAATGCTTGTTAGCTGTTAAAGGTGGTGTTTTGTAGCGCAGAATGCTTGCCTCTTCCACCTTTTCTCCTTATTGCTCCTATGTAAAGGTAACGTGCTGCGCAGAAACAAATGGTTATCCAGTTTATGAAAAAGCCTGACAATTGCACTTCCAGTCACCCTGGCCTTGCATATGTAACAGGGCATACAGTGAGCACATCTAGCAGGTGAACTTAAAAGTAAATATGCCTTTATTTTTTCCTTTCACTCCCAAAGTGGTCAATCTGACCATCTTCAGTTACGAACTTAAATATGAAAAATGTTAAGAAGTAAATTGTAACTTTCTAAGTGCTAACAACATGCTGTATCTTTTTGTTTATGCATAGAACAAATATTAAAAACAAGACTTTAAATTACACCATAACTATAGTGTTACAGGAATTCAAAGTTCTAGATAAAGTATGTTCACACTGTAGAGGAGCTTTCAAAACTTCAGTGAAATAGACCTATTACTAGTATCCAGAAACCACACCTAAGCCAATGGTCATTAACCTAACCAAACATCTGTTAAAACTTTTTAAATACACCACACATATACATGCAAAAACACACATAAGTACACACTTACTCACACTAAGACTTTGCTAAATTTACGCATCCTAAAAATCCCACCAGGGAGCTAACTGGTCACATAACATTATCTGACTCATTGGTAAGGTTATCGGTGAAAGACATTTTAGTTCCCACCAGGACCATTCTGTTTCTTAATATAAGCCAAGTGTTCAGTGGTACTTTACCTCGGGATATTTTCTCTTCACATGAGAATTAAATGAGTATTACCGGGCCAAGGTATCAGAATACATTGTATAATAAATGAAACACATACAAAAATAGGGACATTTTGAAAGGACCTCATGGTACAAAGAAGTAGGAAATTTATTCACAATGTTAACATTATATGTCATAACCACATTTCATTCATAATCAAATGAAAATGTTCATTTCCTTCAACTTTACAGAATTTCAAAGCCTAATAAATACTTATTAAACAAATAAATGACAGAAAAATTCTGTTTGCTTATTTTTTCATAAAAACTAAATCCAATTAAACTTAAATTGTATAAACATGTTAACTTTATAGAATGGACAAAAGCAAGGAAGTTTTACATGGCAACTTTATTGTAAATCACTTGGTTTTTTTCCTTACAGTTTTATGGAGATATACTTGACATTTAGCACTGTCGAAGTTTAAGGCATACAGTAAGTCCCCTACACACGAACCTTCAAGTTGTGAAAGGTCAAATATGCGAACGTGTGGTCACATGTCCAATCACATAAGTTAGTTCACCTGTCTGGTGTACACTGTCATGTGTGTGCATCCTCTACAAGTGGTTGTGCTTTTGTGTGCTTTACAGTACTGTATAGAATGCAGTAGTACAGTATCTTTATTTCAAGCCCAGGATGTCCGGAAGCAAGCATAAAAGCAGCGATGATGTAGCTGGTACTGCTAAGAAGCAGGGATAACGATGGAAACAAAACTGAAAATAATTGAGAGAGTGGAGCGAGGCGAAAAGATGGAATTGGCAGCCCAGAGAAACGATGAAGAGAGACAAGAGGAAGAAGAAGTAACTAAAGAACCAAAGAGATTCACGATGCAGGAAATGGCAAGGGGATTTTCTTTATTTGAGGAGGCACTGTTAGTTTTTGAGGCATAGGATCCAAACATAGAACAGTACACAAAGGTTGCAGCAGCCATTCAGAATGCAATCCAGTACTACTGTGTCATCATCTATGGCAAGAAAAGAAGAGCTACTACGCAGACATCACTGGATTGTTTTTTCAAAAGGGGAGACAGAATTGAAACCAGCAAGGAACCAAACCTGTGCCATCAACGTCAGGCGCGAGTGAAATTGCAGCTTGCCCTCCGTCTCCTATTGCTGGCGATCCCTCAGCTCCACCATCTCCCACCTCCTCTCCCTCCTCCCGTCAGTAACTCTTCTTGCCCGTTCAGTCAATGCCAGCCCCTGTATGCCAGCTGTTGTACTGTACTACTGAGCTTTTCAAGGTACTGTACTGTAAGATTAAAAATGTTTTACTTTTTTTTTGGTTTTCATGTATTATTTGTGTGAAAAGTATTATAAACCTATTACAGTACAGTACTATATAGCCGATTGTGTTCATTGGGTACCTAGGCTAACTTTGTTGGACTTAACGAACAAATTGGACTTATGAACGCACTCTCGGAATGGAATTCGTTCCTTTGTAGGGGACTTACCGTACAGCATAATGATTTGACTTATGTTGGGCAATAAGAAATTTTCCTTTACCCTTCTAGATTTTTCTGGCTGGTCTAAGAATTAAATTAACATGAGACAGATTAACAGGAGAAAATCAAACAAAGTTTAATAACATGTACATATGGGAGAGACCCAGGAAAACTGAATGACCAGTATGGCTGAAACCCTCACCTGAAATATCATCTTCGGCTAAAAACAAAAGAGGATGCTGTGGGTACTGTTTGAGACTTCAAATGGGAGCAAGGTGATTTACATGAAGATGGAAAAGCAAATGTTTGGTAGATGGGCCGTGTAGAGAGACGAGGGACACAGAGTGGACTCTGATCTCTAGGCCCTGCTGAGTTTCTCCTACCACTACCAGCCCGTAGTCTTTGCAGATATCTCTGGTGATAGCTCTAGTGGGGAATGACTGGCCCTCTATCTAAACTTTTTTAGGCGGTTAGGAGCAAGGTCAAAGTTTCTTCCTGAGACTTTTGGGCCTAGATTTTTTTTCAGCTTGAAATCATCTGCATACCAAAGGAACATTTTGCAGTGGCAAGTTCTGTTCCCCTACACTTACATACATCATGAAATGATGACCACAATAAGTTTAGCACACATCCATGACCTCGTATAGATACAAAATAAAAGAAAAAGAAAAAAATATTTTTTCCTTGTAATGAGAACTCTTAGGATTTACTCTTAACAACTTTCATATGCAACATACAGCAGTCTTAATTATATTAATCATGTTATACATTACATCCCTATACTTATTCATCTTGTAACTAGAAGTTTGTACCTTTTGACCACCTTCATCCAACCTCCCCACCCACCTCTGGTAACCACAAATCTGATCTCTTTTTCTCTTAGTTTGTTTGTTTGTCTTTTGACGTATACTTGGCCTACAACACTATGTTAGTCACTGGTGCACAACATAGTGATTAGATATTTCTGTACATTATAAGATGATCACAAGTCTAGTTACCATCTGTCACCATACAAAGATATTACATTACTATTGACTATATTCTCCACAGTGTACATTTCATTCCCTTGACTCCTTTATTTTGTAATTGGAGGTTTGTACCACTTAATCTCCCACACATATTTCACTCATTCCCTGACCCCCTGCCCTGTATCAAATTACTTTTTGACGTCTGATTACATCACCAATCATATGGCTCTCCCGTTACAACCCTTAGGAGCCTTCCAATGATAAGTGGCAGGAATCTTTCACAGGCTTACATTTTAAAAATGAAATACGTTGTTTTACAGATCTAAAAATCTTAAGGCACATCTAGCTTCAGGTATTTCCCAAATTTTTCCTCAGGTATCTTGCTCTTTCTCCATTATGGTTTTCCTCTGTCTCTTTATGTCAATGTTCCTCATTCTTGGGACATAACATAGCCACAAGCATCTTCAGGTTTATATCCTACCAGCTTAGCAACCGCAGTGGAAAATGATTTCTCGCAACATCTCAGATTTAACTCTTAAATGTACTTTCGGTCACATGCCCATGCTTAAGCCAATTACCGTAACCGATTTGAGGTATACTGATTGGACATGGCTGCATCATGTGTCCTCTCCTCTAGCCATGGCAGTGAATTCAGCTAAACCTAAACCAAGTGGACTAAGACTGTAGAATGGGTTTTTCCCCCATGAAAATCAGGATGCTATTAGCCTAAGTATGTTAAGGGGACGCTAAGCAGACACAAATAAAATCTACTGCTTGTTCTCAAAAAAATACCAAAACATCTTAATCAGTGTCCTATTTCTTACATGAAAAAAATCAAAACTCAACTTATAGTGTTTGTCAAGTATTCTTTCTGAGATTAACTCCACATTGCCACCCAACCCCAAAATTGTGGCCACAGTTGCCCAAACAAGCCAAGGTCTTTCAAGTCTACTTCTTCCATCTGACATAGTCTTTCTCTAGCAACACATAACTGCCACTTTCCATCTATAGAAAGTATAATTATATTTAAAGATTCAGATTTAAATATAATACCTCTGTGAAACATTTCCCAACTCCCATTAAATAATTGCTACACAGTTCTCTGTACGTACACAATACTGCATATATAAATCTATGATAAAATATACTGTACTTTGATAGTTTCCATGTGGCGTTTCCCTCACCTGGTGTGTGAATTACTTGGGAGTACAAACTGCTTCAACAATTGACATATCTCTAGCCGCTGAGGCAATAACTGACCCAGTTTATGTTGGATGGATTAATGATTAAATAAGTCAAATTGAATAAAGTCTCAAATTCAGCAGCCAAATCTTGTCTTTACATGAATAAGTTGAACAAAGAGCTCCTAAACAAGTGTTAAGTGGGGCTGGTAATATTAATGAGTCCAGAAGCTCTTAGAGGTCTCCTTCAGATAGCACTGCAAATGAGCATTATTTTATTTTCACCAAGCCTTTCAGGTTATATACATGCAACAAAATCAGCAAAGTCAGTACTCCTTGTGGCAGACAAAGTAACTATTATGTATCTGTCTTAAAAGTTCCTGTGATGTTCTGGCTAGTTTTCTTTAAGTAAGATTTATAATATTTATGAGAAAGGAGGACAAAAATGAACCTGATGCTTTTGTGGAGAAGGAATTCCCTGGCTGAGCAGAAAAGCCTGCCAGAGTTTTGGTGTTTCCTGTTGGTTTGTTTGAAACAAGATTGAAGGGCCGTATAATGCAAGACGAAGCCATTAACAGTTAAAAGGGAGAGGACACTCTAAAGAGACTCAGCTAGGGCCCTGGTAAATTATCACAAATTGTGGGCTTTCTTAGTGAGAGTCTATGATTTGAGAAATTCATGAGGAGAAAAGGCGGAGGGGTCCCTGGGCACCTGAAAATGAGAACTGCTGCATTTAACTAGGCTGACTTTGGCATGGCATTTTGAAGAAGGCAGTCACATGTAAGGTAACGAATAAATAGAGCATATCAGAGCCTGAAGACGCCTCCTGAAAACCTGAGAATAGGCTCGTGTGGGTGAAACGAGGTGAAGGACGGTGCTTGGTACACCAGAAACCCTCAGTAATACTGGCTGGTTTTCAATGAAATGAAACCTAACCTGAATCCAGTCCCTACCCGGTAACAGCGGGGAAGATAATGGATACCTAGGCAACGTCTAGCAAGTTCTGGGACAGAGGCGGCTCCCACCTGTTGCGTCACCAGGCGGCTACAGAACTGAGTCGGGGACGGGAGAAGGGAGGAACCTGTGCGGACGGTCATCCGACCGAGTCGGAACCGGAACCGGCACCGGACACTCTGGCAGGAGGTAGAAAGCGAAGAACACTAAACGGCCGCTGGTGAATTTCAACACTATGTCGTGAATTTCAGATCATTTTCTACTTGTTTACTAAGATGGAAAACTCGGATTCCGACGATGAAGGAGATGGAGTTCCGGCCCAACGCATAAGTCAAACGGACCGACTGGTTCGGGAAGAAGATTTCTTCAGGCTTGTCAACAGTCTGAGTGAAGAAGATTACAAACTTATGAGAGACAACAATCTTCTAGGCACTCCAGGTGAAAGTACAGAAGAAGAGTTGCTGAGAAGACTGCAGCTACTTAAAGAAAACCCACCACAAGACTCAGATGAAAATACAGGTATACTTTGCTTTTGGAGGGAATAGGATGGGATGAACAAGGAACTTCATCATAGTAAATAGTAACTTCATCATAGTACATAGTAGCTAATTATACAGAAGTGACATAAATTAATTTGGTGAGTAACTTCTCATAAAAAGAACTGGCATTTACTTGATTTTTGGTGAGAATGTCAAGGTATGTTTGTTTGTTTTCCTGATTCACATTTGGGTTGTTTTAATTGGGAAACAGTGTGAAGTGGCCTATTTGTACTTTTCTTGGTTTTCTACCTCAATTGAAAGTCCCTCCTACTTCCTGAATTATTTTTTCTACATAGACATGTAAAAAAAGCAAACAGAAATATTTCATATTCTAATCAAGTGGTTCTCAACTGGGGACAATTTTGCTCTCTCCAACACCTGGGGACATTTGACGATGGCTAGAGATATTTTTGGTTGTCGCAGGGGAGGCATGGGTGTCCCTAGCATCTAGTGGGCACAGGCCAGGGGTGCTGCCAAATATCCCACAATGCACAGGACAGCTCCCCAAACAAAGAACTGTCCAGCACCGAAATGTCAACAGTGCTGAGGCTGAGAAGCCGTGCTCAAACCTCAGGTCTGGTGCCTTCTCTCCCAGTGTGAAGTAGAGGATGTTACTGTCTAATGAAGAGGAGACTGTAATACTTTGGTTCTTGAATATGGTCTTATATGTACCATGCTGGGTTCAGTCTATTCATTTGATCTGACCTTCAATTTAATGTCAATGAAAAATCTTGGTAACATTAAGAAGTATTCAAAATTCAAATACTTTTAAACCTATAAAACTTGTTTATGTTTGCGCAATAATCTTATATTTTAAAACAGCTTATATATTATCAAAAGCACATAAGTGAAGAGCCTAGAAATAGTAATGTTGGAGACTAATGAAAATTAGACGATAATGTCAATTGAACTAAAATACTAACATTGTACCTTAACTGGTGTTTACCTTGTTGAATTGCATTAGTGTTTTGACAGTGGACTGAAAAAAAAGTCTCTTGACATTCCTCCTACACAGGGCTGGTATTCCTCCTACACAGGGCTGGTACACAGGGCTGTGTATATGATGAAATATTGCAAAATAGACTTCCTCCAGATTCCCTTTTTAAAAAATTCTCTAAGTTTATCTAGGATTAGCTCACTCTTTTTCAGATGGAATTGAAACTTTTCTACCTTTACTTATAAATCTAGACAGTGTAGTTTATAAAATATTAACCCTATAAATGTGAAATCAGTTTAAAACATCTGAGTATTTAAGTTCTCATTTTTTGTTTGTTTTTGAAACAAAGTTTCAGAGTGCTATTTTAGGATGGTTCTAATTTTGGTAGTTCTTTCATGTCCCCTCCCCATTTTTTTTGTTAACAGATGGAGGAGACGCTCCAGATGATGTGTCTAGTGGCGACTCTATAATAGACGGGCTTACCTGTTTTGGACAAACTGAAAATATGACAAGTGGACAGAGAGAAAACCAATCTGGGAGAGAAGAGGGCCAAATTAATCCTACAAGTGACCAGTTCAGATTCACTTTAGAAAGAAATTTTCACCTCGATCATGGGAGTCCAAATCCAGAGAATGAATATGTAGCATCTGCAAGACTTCCCAGAAGAGAAAATATGGAAGACAGCCAAAGGCAAGTGGAAAATCCACAATCTGAATCAATATTTACAAGACCATCTATGTCTGAACAAGATACAACTGAAACATTAGTGGAATTCTCACCTACCAGAAGTCAGAGAAGAGCAAGAAGTAGGAGCCCAGAGTATCCGAGAACCAGAGCAAGAATTGAAAGTTGGTCGCCTCCACGTTCACTTAGGGAAAGTGTACAAAGACTTAATCATAGTATACCATCTCAGACTTCTGAGCAGCCTCTGGTAAGTGAGAATGTGAGATTTTCTAGAACTGAGCACCAAGAAATATTGAGACAGCAAATGACTGGATTTGAATTGCAAAACAGTGGTCTTATTGAAACTTCTAGAACAAGGAATGCCGTTCATGGAGAAGATTCTCCAGATACAACCAGCAGTGATGAATCTTGGGGAATGAGGGAAGTATATCTGACCATACCCTTCAATCTTGAAGTAGGACAAGTTCATTCTGGAGCATATTCTCAGAGAGACAGCACAGCTAGTAGAACTCAGTCAACATCTGAGACACCAAACAACACCGTCAGTTCTGAAAGTGAACGAGGACTGAGGCATATGTATTCACATTCTGAGCAGGCAGATGTGAGAGCTTATGTCATTACCATCAGAAATCCCGTTTGTAGAATTTTAAATACTAGCTTAGATGATACAACATCTGTTCCAATTCAGAGCATGTTAAGGCAGACAATGACAGAATTTAGTAACTCAAGTAACCTTATGGACAGTGACAGTAATTTAGAGCATGGTGTCTCACCTCCAAGTCAAAGCATGGAATGGCCAGAGTCACCAGATGACAGCGATGGTCCTAATGGTAGTAGTAGTAGTAGATTTGGTTCCGATTCAAATCCTAGCTATAATCCCCATTCAAGTTCCACACTGATTTGTCATTCAAGCCCCAATTGTATGTCTAGTTCCAGTTCTCATCCTATTTCCAATGCCAGCTCAAGAGATGAAAATTCAGAAATTGGCTCACTGATATTTGAAGGCACTGAAGAAACTAACTCATCATCAGACTTACCATCAGAGACCAGGCAAGGGGGTAGACAAATGAGCCCAGTAATATCTGATGAAAGTGACCCTTTGTTCTTCCTTAATCTGGAACAGATTTTCCACTTAGATGAAGATGATCTAGACCAACCTACAGGACTCAGCAAAGCACAGATTGACAACTTGGCTGTAAGATCTTTTGATGAAAATGATGCATTAAAAGCTTGCAGCATTTGCATGACAGAGTACACCGAAAACAGCAAGCTTCGCATCCTACCTTGCTCCCATGAATATCACATTTACTGCATTGATCGCTGGCTCTCTGAGAACCCTGCCTGTCCTATTTGTCGTGGGCAAGTAGTGGATTCCAATGAGACTGAAAATCCTAATTGAGATCTGAATTCTCAGCTATGTAAAGTGTTACAGTGACGGACAAACAACAGTCACCTGCCTCATGTCCACTTTTAGAGTTATTCATGCTTAAATATAACAACCTGAATCTATATATAACAATCTGAACTGAATCACTAGTTGCTGAAGGAATTATTGGGCTTTCCCCAATTTCTGTTCCATCATAAAAGGAAATATTAAAAAGTCAAACAATATTGTCCAATTTGACAATAAAAATTAACTTCACACCACAGCAGTTCACTGAATTTCAATAAAAACTTAGCATGTGCACTGGGTTGGGATGTTCCTGATTCCATGGGAGAAATGTCTTCATATGATGTAATGAATCTAGATAGATCCTAGTAGTATTATCTAGTCACGTAAATCCCAGACATCTCTCAGCCCTGTTCAATCCTGGTTGTGCATGCAAAGAAACAGAAACCCAACCAAATGTCAATAATTAAGAGGCAATTTAAGACTATATTAGAGTCATTCACATAAAGAAGTCATGTTACATTCATAGAATGCCATAAAAAGCTTTGAAACCCTTCTCTTCCTCTCTCTCTCCACAGCAGTTTATCCCACCTCCCTAACACTACCTTAAAGTTTCTCCTATTCCCCACGACCAATGTATCAGTCAGTTCTAGCTAAAAACTGATGGCACACTTTAAAAGAGTGATGGGATAGCATTTAATGAAGAGACTAAAGTGTGTAAAGAATGAAGGGAAACCAGGAGATGATGAAGTACCCTGAGGCTAGCAACTGTGAGAAGCCAGTATTACAACCACTAGGTTTGAAGGGGCACAGAGAGATGGTCGTTCCTGCAACCCAGAAGGTCTCAGAGTTGTAGCAGGAGTCCCCCCGACGAGACGTAACCTTAGAGAATGGCATCCACTGCCAACCTAAAGTTTGGAAGGGGGCAGGTCATGGAAATAAATACCCTTACCTTCTTTCCTCCTGACTTCTCATCTCTTGTCAGTACTTCACATTAGCCAAACCCAACCTGAAGACACAGAGAGACTGGTCGATGAAGCTGACAAAGGTCAGCCTCCTGGAATCACGGAGCAGGGTTAAGAAGGATGGCGAGTAGATCCGATAAGCAAATCAGAGACCATCTCCCACAACCAGTATTCCCAACTCTCTTCACACCCAGTCTGTGTGCGCCTTCTTGCCTCTTCCGCTTGTCCTCTATTCCACTCTATGACCCAGCTCTTTAACGACCCTCTCTATTTTCCTTTCATCTACTCGGATCTTGTATTTTTAAAAGTGATAAGATGACAAAGCCTTAGAACTGAATTACCTTTCTCTTAGACATGTCACACTTTGATGTGCTGTGATTGTAAACAACTAAGGAAAAAGGGCAGTTATAGGTGTGTCTTTAATTTTTGCTTCTTAAATATATTCAAGCTTCAATTTCTTTCTATATATGTTTAGTTCATATAATTAATTTTTAAAACAGATTCTGATTTCTTATAAAGGGTTTTTTGGTTTATGACTCTTAATCCTTGTGTGAATGACCCAAAGTACCCAACTGCTGCTTGGAGCCTCTCAAGCTGCAATACGAAAGCCTTAAAGGTAAAACTTGGCTTCAAAAACCATGTCTACATAGTTCAATTCTAACTGTCCCCAGTAAAACCATCACCCAAAACCGTGAGTATTTGAAATCAAAATTTAGGTCATGCTTCCTTCCAACCTAAACATAGTGAAGGCTTTTTCTCCTAATTCAGCCTGAAAACTATTTTATGGGGGGTGTATTGGCCAGTCCAGAAAACTGTGCTTAAAATTTTCAATCCTGGTATAGGTGAGAGTACATTGTATTATAACCTAAAGCAATAGTCAGAAATTTTGTGCAATGTGCAACCTATACAAATGTAGGCAGTGTTAAGTATAAACCTTCTCTAAAAAGTTAAAGTCAGAAACATCACTGACCTTTATTTTCTATGTGAATTGCTGGCAGCCACAGTATTTGCACATAACTACAAAATATAAATGGGGAGTGGTGGTGAAGTGTTTTAAAACATCTCTGAGGTAGCATATTTTTCACACAGAAGATACCTGCACGGCCAGAAATGAAGGCTTGGATCAAACCTCTGAAATTGACATTAACTTCTGAAAGTTGTTTGAATATTCTGATTTTTATGAAGTATTTTTGATATCAGATACACTTCATTTAAAGTGAGTAGAATAATTGTAACAGTACTTGGCTTTCATACTATCCTAACAGATTAAAACCTTCCAAGGGATGATAGTTGCTTAATTAATGCTTCAGTACATTCACATGCACCTTCTGTGGTCGACAGAATTCTAAGATGATGCCCAACGATCCTTGTAGTAGCCCCTCCCCTTGAGTATGAGACCTGTGAATGTGATGGAATATCATTCCCATTATTAGGTTATGATATATATAGCACAGTTGATTGGGAGATTATCCAGACTGAGCCTGACCTAATCAGGTGAGCACTTAAAAGGCACAGAGAGGACTTCTGATCCAGATAAGATGGTTTGTACTTCTCTCTCCCGGCTCCCCCTTTATAGGCACAACTATATATCCTGGAAATAATATGAGACAACCGAAGGACAGCTCTGAAAGGTCTAAAGAAGGTGAATTTGCCTAGGGACCCTCAGAATGGATGAACAACCTCATGGCAGGGCACCTTATGACCCTCCACCAACAAAAAAATGTGATCCAGGCCCAGCATTTCCTAACTCCCAACTTAGTAACAGGAAGTGGCTCAAATAGGCTCTTCCTCCATCACATCAAATGGGGATCCCCCAAACACCAGGTGAGCCGTGCAGAACCTGCAAGGAGGAACACTTGGAAGCCCTGATGACACTACACGACCAGGGAAAGTGCTTTCCTTCCCCACTGGGCCTGAGATCCCCCTTCACCACCCAGACACATCCGTGGCTAAGGGTACCAGCAACAGGGATCCTACCACAAAAAGCTCCCACCTGGAAAATGCTCTCCTCAGATGGGCCTGAGACTCCTCTCCCCACCCAGAAACATCAGGCAACTTGCTGGTACCAGCAACGGAGATCCCTCCACAGAAAGCTCTCAACCTGGTAAGCGCCCTCCATCCTTACAGTCCAGGGAGACCCTGGCACAAGTGCCTGGCCCAGGAAGGACTCCTCATCAAGTGTTCCAGAGATTCCCTTCCCTCACCAGAAGCACCAAGGGCCGTATCCCGGGGAAGCTGCTTCAGACCCCATGAGCAGCATGAGAAGGGACCAGAGGTAACCCCACCTGCACAAGATAAACAGACCAAAAGAGTACCACAAAGGTTCTGAAAATTAGGTTATCATGGAACCACAGTCCGTAAAAGTACAGGAGATGTGTGCCAAACCTATAAAGAGTGAATGCCTGCTAAAAGTTTAAAAAACAAAACAAAACAAAACACTTTAAATAGGGACCAAAGTATCCTAACATAATAGCCAAAATGTCCAAAAGACAATAAAGTATCACTACTTATACCAAGAACCAGAGACATGACAGCTTGAATAAGATGTGACAGATGATGCCGACCCAAGATGAATTAGATGCTAGAATTATCTGACAAGGGTTTCAAAATGCTGATTTCAGACCTTTAAGACCTTGAACACAGAACCTAGTCACTCCATGCCAGTATCCCAACCTATAGAACTGTGAGCTAATAAAGGGATGCTGTTTTAAGCCATTACATTTGTACTAATTTCTTATGCAGCAACAGAAAACTAATACAACTTCTCATCTGGGATCCATCCTGTACTGAGAAAATGATTATAATGAGTCCTAGACAAGTAAATGGCTCAATGTCTTGGTTCTAGGCCCACTATGACATTATATTCTACCATTTTTCCCAAGAATGGAATCCCTAATTCCTGCTACGGAAGCTCCTAGAAGACAGTATCCTTCCTGTTTGAACAACCACCAATATCTTATCGCTCTAACTTTACTTCACATCACCCTATCTCATTCTACCACTGTATGCTGCTTATATCATAAACCCAGTTTAACACTCTGACTTGGAAACTATAGAGCCACTTATTTTTGTCTCAAAGCGATTGCTGAGTATTATATTGCTCTTCCAAATCATATTCCTCTCTATCTGCCCTGACAAATCAGAAATTGAGAAGATTTGTACCTGAATCTTCTGAGCTCAACCTGATAGGTTTTTTACATTACAGTATATCAGTTTAAATACACAGCATCACTCACCGTGATTGTGAGCATAAACGTTTCCATCTTAAGAATTTTCTCTGTATTTTCTTTGTAGTTTTTTAAATATTTGTTTATTTTGCCCTAATTCCAAAACAAAACCCTTATCTGAATAACAAATTCTTTCTGAAAGTAGTTATAGCCTGTGGATAGGTTTTTGATAGCAATATAACGTCTATCTTTTTTGGCTAACCATGAAAATAAGTTGTGCTCTCAATATTCCATGAAGAATTAAGTATAAAGATTCTTTTGTAAGTGCAAACAAGCCTGAGCACTTAACAACATGAACATCAAAACACTGCATGTACTGGAAAGTTCACAAAGAAATGTGACGTTTCTGTTAAGTAATATCACTTGTTATCAATATACAATACTTTGAGATCTTCAGTTATCTTCTTTACTACAATTAACCAAACATTTCACGTCTTTTCATTATTTGAGAGGTGAATGTATACTCCCTTCAATGAGAAGTTTCCTGGTATGAGAATTTCGAATGGAAATCTGAACTGTATTTCTTTTCTGTGACTTCATTTAAGATTTGAAAATTCTTTACCATCCTAACTCAGGCTTTTTCACTATGAAATAAGAGGCTCCCCTTTGTGTGATATTCAAAACTCTCCATTTTTAATCATCAAGCCAGCATCTTTAACATCACTGCAAAAATGTGGGGATTTGGAAAAGCACTTTGGGGAAATTCCTTTTTCTCTCATCCACCATTCGTAGAGGACAGACACTAATTATAAGGCAACTCCGGGTTCTGGGTTATCCATTCTGACGTCACCAGTCACAACACAGTTACCTACCACCCCTGGCCTTGTCATCTTCTATTCTGGCAGTGTATTTTTTTTTTCTTTAGTAGCACTTGTGACTGTCTAAAACATTTTTTATTTATCTTGTGCTTGTTTTCTTCCCCATTCCTATCCCAAAATAGAAGCTCCAAAAGATCTTTTTTTTTTTTTTAATTACTACTACATTTCTAAGAACTAGAACAGTTACTAGCATACACACACACACACACACACACACACACACACACACACACACACTGCTTCAGAATTTTTGGCCACTGTGAGCATCCCAGACTTATTTTTCACCCTTTATTCTTCCAAAAAAACCTATTTTAATACTGTTACCTAGCATCCCGGATTTGATCTATTTCAACCTAGACCTCTCTCACTTACTTAACATATTTGTATAGGGTTTCTTGCCTATGAAGTTATAATATCTGCCAACCCTTTTCTAAATCACTATTTCAGGCATTCAACACTGACCAAGAACGTGCCATGCCCAATGCTGGGTGCTAGGGTTATAGTTAAGAAGTACAGCACTTATCATTAAGAAATGTATTAAATTTTAAAGAAGGCAGATGAATAAACAGACAGTAACACTCTACGTGAGGGATGCCCTGACACAGATTCAGACACAGGATATAATGGAATGATCTAGGAGGAGAAATCTACACTAATAATTCAAAACTCCTTAAAGTTGGGTTATATCTGAGTTGTATCTTACAGGACTAGTAGCAATTAGCCAATGAAATGAAGTCATTAATTTCATTCTAAGCAAAATAAACACTGCAGGCAACAGTAAAGATGCACTGAAAAGTTAGGGCTCAGTAAACAGTAAGTATGAATCATCATACTCTGGGGCAGAAGAGGAAGCGATGTAAGTACATTAGCAAAACATGAAGAGATGAGGCCAAAGAGGTAACAAGTGGTATTGTGTATCAGGCTGAAGAGTTGAACTAGATCTTCTAAGCAATGCACAGTCAACATGATTTTTCTCATAGGAATAACAGTTTTCAATGTTTAGAATGGTCAAACTAGCAGGGATATGAACAGATTGTCAAAAAGTTAGATTGTCCCACTTACGGAGTTATGGCATTAACTGGAAGAAAAAAGTATAAAGTCCTGAAATAATGGTGAGACAGTTGAGATATGGATGCATATAGATTCAAGTAGTATTAAAGAAGCACAATAAAATTTGGTGGCTGCTTGGATAATTTAAAGATGACCTTAAGTTTCTGGTTTAGGTGACTGAGTAGATGGTGAGAAGTTCCACTGATATAAGAAATGCAATATAACTTGTTTGTCATAGTAGAGGAACAGATGACAATTCAGCTGGAATCTCTGAGATTTGAGATGTCAGAGTGATATTTTAGTGGCAATGTTCATCTAGCTATCACGGAATATCAAGTATGCTTCTAAAATTAGGATAAAGATGCCAGATTGAAGTCAAAGAAGTACGAGGTATTGCCTGGGAAAGTATGTTCCATGGCAGTAGTGGAGGGAGATGGATGGAATCCTTTGGAACAGGAGCAATTATAAAGTAGACAGACATAAAGAAGATAGCAAAGATAATCAAGACAGAAAAACGAGAGGTATAAAGATAATCATAAACACAGAGCTCACGGTCTTCATTCGTAAATATGAAGAGAAAACAAAATATCTCTACATGTTAAGAAGAATGTAAACTCCTAGGAAAGCAAGGGTTTTGTAATTTTCACTACAATAGTCACAGCACCCAAAATACTGCCTTGCCCAAAGTAGATGTTCCATAAATATTTGTTGAGATATTTGAGATAGGCATGACAGAGAGAGAATAAGATAAATATTAAGAATAGAAAAATAAATCCTGGGAGAAATAGGAATAATTCGTGGACTAGGAAAGAACCTGAAAGGCTTAGTTTTACCATGAACAGATGGAGACCTGCCACTATTCTAAACACCTACAAATGTTGAAAGAGTAAGTCTTTGGCAGGAACTGTAACAAACATACTGGCCATTATAGATCACCTGGAAACAGTCTTTACATATCTTTTTTAAAAGGCTCTCTTTTAAAAGAAAGAATTGGTAAGAGGGTGGTTAAATGCCTTTCTGTCAGGCTTTTTGCTTGGGAGAAAAAGGTGTAGGTGAAGTAACTCTGCCCCACATAGACTTTCAGTCTACTTCTCCCTCTTGCCATCCTGAGTTCCTCAGGAGTTCTGCTGGGCACATATATACCTCAGAAGCTGAAGCCCCCTCCTTGCATATTATAGTAGTGGGCTTCCCTTTCTTTCAGATTTCACCATTATTATGGTAGGTTCTTGAGAGGCAAAGGTAACGGCTACGTATGCTTACATTCACAAACCTCTTGAACCAGAGTCTATTTTCTTTTGTATTTTGAAATCCAATATAAAGGACTTTACAACTTCAGCAACAGGGAAAGAGTTTCAGAGTATTTGAACTTGAAAGAGTATATACCCATAACTTCATTTTTGCAAGAAAATTAACTTCTTGAAATCTTATGCAATTGCTGCCACGGTCATTGTATTCATTATAAGTTGTAATTTTAGAGAACCCTTACAAATTAGTTGAAAGGCTAAAAAGGAATTTATTGACTCACAATACACCAAAGTTTGAAAGTGCTGATACTTTCAGACACAGGTACGTGTAGGGGCCCAAAGGATATAAATAGAAAATGTTTCTCTGACTTGGATATTCTTCCCTCTGCAGTTTGTTTTGTTTCGTATTATTTTGGGGAAAGCTTTCTCCAAGGCGTGGCAAGAAAAATGACCAATAGCAACTCTATTTTTATATATTACCAATTTACTGAACCCAGGCAAAGAGAAAGCCTTTATACAAAAGACTGACTCAGCTTGGGATTTCTGTTAAAACCTCAAGTTCAGGGGATTCTAACTGGCCAGGTCTTGGTCACATGCCCAGCACTAGAATATGGAGGTGGGATCTCCAAGCCAAACCAGATGGAAATGTGGACAAATTCACCAAAAGTAGCAATGAAGGGCTTCTAAGGGTTCTCTTTTGTTTTTCACACTCTTCTTGAATCAATTCTGGTGATATATATTTTACTAGGAAATAATCAATTTCATCCAGTTTTTAGATTTTTACAGCATATTTACGTTCAGTGCATCATCCTAAATTTAATATATTTCCCTTTATATGTTTTTTCTTTCTGTTCCTATACTTTACACCTTGGCTTTCTCCCTTTTTCCTTGATCAGAATATCAAATGACATTAGATAAACTCTATGCTAAGGTTTGATTGGAGAAGTAGAACCACTAGAAGGACTTTATTATAGGGATTAAACCTTACATGATAGTGGGACTTGGTTAAGCAGTCTATGTAAATCCACTGCCCCTGCCTCTTGGTGCCAGTCCTGAAGTCAGTAGGGCTGGCAGTCAGGAATGAGAGATGATTTGAAGTTAGGAGATCAAGGATAAGCCGGAACCTTCAAAGATAAGCTATAATCCAACTAGAAAAATGAACTGAACACCATATTAAAAGGATTATACACCATGGCCAAGTGGGATTTATTTGTAAAATGCAAGGATGGTTCAACACATGCAAATCAATCAATGTGATACACCACATTAACAGAATGAAGGACAGAAAAACCACATCATCATCTCAATTGACGCAGAAAAAGGCATAAAAAGTATGTTCATTGGAGTTCAAAACGCCATAGAAAGTTTAAATAACATATTTGATAAAACTGAATTTGAATTTTATAAGTTGAAAATAAGCCAGAAAAAATTATGAGATTCAATGAAAATGTGAATGATGACGGAATAAAGGATAAAATGGAAGACCCACATTCATCCAATAATATTTTTAGAAGGTGAGATTAGAGTGAATTTAACAAGCATTTGAAGAAATAGTACTTCTCAGAGATCAAGTTAGAAATAAATCCTCAGATAAAAGAAGTGCATGGAGTCATCAGTAAAAGAAATGAAAACAAATATATGACTATATCCCTGTATCGTATACCTCACCTCAGCCTCATCCTTCCTTTGTTCCACATTAAAAGAATGTGCAACACTGGCAGACTATAAACTATAAACAAATGTCTTGATTTATAAAAATATGGATGCTAGAGTATAGTCAAACTTTAGACAGTGTGTAACTACGCAGTAAGGAAAATGCCATGGACTTTGAGAGCTCTCATGTGTGTCACTAATATTTTATTCTAAAACAAGATACCAATCAAATAGGGAAAAATCACATCTTGAATCTGAGTTTTGGATATACTAGTGATTCTGTGCTGTTTTATTAAGTTTAAATAGTTGTAAACAGTAAAAGTTAAAAAAACTGTAACGGATCAATGTCCTTTACTAAGTCCTTGAGTCTTAGATCATGCTTTCTCCTCCTCCTTGGGCCAGTCCTTCTCTCTTCCTCCTTTTCCTTGTATCTCTAGTACATAACCTTATATATGGAACATAGTAAGTACACATTAAACATTTGTTGACATGAATAATTCACATGAATGAGCTTTGCAAACTAAAGCCATTATCATAAACATAAACTCCTCACAAAATAGCACAATTTTCTTCCAAGAAGTGAACCACTATAATAAACTCTGTTATGTGCTACAGAGTACCTCAAAATTAGTAAATGTGAAAATAATATGTACCATAATTAGAAATCTATCTTAAAGAACATTAAAAACAAAAGAAACAATTAACTAGCATCAGTATATTAGGTAAAAATTGCTTTGTTAGATGCCTTTCCAGAAAACTGCTCGACTACAGAAAATTGTAGACTGAGGAATTTTCTAAATATGATTCTGACGTGAATCCTGTAGACCTATTTTTGCAAATAAAAGTTTCTGTAGAGAAAGTGACATCATATAACACTGGCGGAACCAAAGCATTTATGAATAAAGTACTTACTGGTGCACAATTATATATAACTTTGGTGGGAGACTATTAAATATCTAGCATGCGAAGGTAATCTATTAATCTAAGAGTATCATTTTTAAGAGAGGTGAGAGTAGACGGCCAATTTTTATGATAGCATAAATGCTATCAGAATTGCACTTGAGATACTATTATAAAGTAGGACACTCGCTGGTACAGAAAAATAGGTTTCTCAAGTGTGGAAGGTGAAAGAAAGAATAATGGAAATGTTCGCTTTTTGAACATAAAAATGTGAAATATATGCTTTAGCAATGAAAATGAAACTACAAAATAATCGTTTTTATTAAAAATATTTTCTTTCCAGTTACTAGGTCTTGCTAGAATACTTTTAACCAGATCATTTAATTCCCATTTCAATCCATTCTATATACCCGATTTGGTTATGATTTCTCAAAGTAATATGTATTCCCCCCCAAACCGCAATATTTCACACAATATAAAAATAGAATATTAAGCTTACCGTGAGATTGAGTAAAACCTATCATTATCCAGTGTCCTCATAATGAGATTTCATAGTATAAAAAGAACAAAACAGAATTGAAATAATGTATGAACATCCATATGTTATAGTTAGTTCTACTTGGGTGACACATTATACAATAATTCCGTGAAATTAATTGGAGAGAAATGATCTCAAGACTTGAAATCCAAATTCACAGACATTAATCTACTCTAGCATTAATTTTACTATTGTTCTTTAAAAATACTGTGAACCTTTCTTGAAAATCTATTCTAAGTCAAACTCTCTTTCACAGTCAACTATGATTTTTGTACATTTATTCTAGGGACTCAAGGAGAGAACTGAATGCTGATATCAGAATGTCCCTTGAGCCCACAGATAGATTCATTGAGAATCATCTATATACATAACAAAAAAACATGAGCTGATACTCACTACACACAACACTTTTGGTATTCATACTTACAGTGTTTCCTTCAAATTGATGTTCCATGGATTTTTGGTATACAATTATTTACGGAAAAAAAGATGAAATATTAAAATCTATAAAACCTCATAAATACACATACAGTTGATAATGTCTATAAGCAGTTAAACCAAATTTTTAATTCGTATTTTATTTTTTGCATTTTTGTGGGAAAAGTATCAAACTCAAAGAAAAGTTGAAAGACCAGTATAATGAATAAATATACCAACTATTAATGTACCACAATGCCAGTTCTCTCTCTCTCCAAACACACACACACACACACACACACACACACACACACACACACACACACACACACACCTATCTCTCTTTTATCAAACAATCTGATATTAGCCTGAGGATATTATATTTCACCTCTAAATACTTCATTATGCCTGTAATGAGGATACAAACCCATATCACCACTACCACACTTATGAAAATTAACATTAATTCAATTCTATCATCCATTATACAAAAGTGGAGGAAAATTTGGGACCCCAAAATATGCGTCTTTGGCATAAGAATTATTTTAGACTGGTTATTTTAAAAAAAGAGCAGACTCAGGAGAAACTCAGAAAACCAAGTAGAAGTTACCCTTTTGTAAGGGACATTTACAAGGGGAAATCTCCATTTGTAAGGGTGTCTCCCCCTCTATATCAGAAAAGGAAGGATGACTCTAAGTCTCTAGAAACTCTTATCAGTAGAGAGGACAATGACTTAAATCTGCATAACAAACATATCCCTATTTCCTGTGCTTTGCCTGGTAACCTCCCATAACTGCCCCCCAACACTAAACATCTTCTTTGTCTTTAGCTGGAGATGGTATCTAAGGTGGTGGCTTGGGCCATTTTGGGGAGATACTCAGTTTTCCTGGGTACCTCCCATGTATATAGGAGGTATACCTGTTATTAAAATTCTGTTTGAGGACTTCCCTGGTGGCACAGTGGTTAAGAATCCACCTGCCAATGCAGGGCACACGGGTTCGAGCCCTGGTCCGGGAAGATCCCACATGCTGCGGGGCAACTAAGCCCGTGCGCCACAACTACTGAGCCTGCGAGCCACAACTACTGAAGCCCGCATGCCTAGAGCCTGTGCTCCGCCACAAGAGAAGCCACCGCAATGAGAACCCGCGCACCGCAACGAAGAGTATCCCCAACTCACCGCAACTAGAGGAAGCCTGCATGCAGCAACAAAGACCCAATGTGGCCAAAAATAAATAAAATAAATAAATTTATTTTAAAAATTCTGTATTTATTCCTGTTACTCTGTATTTTATTATAGGAGGATTAAAGGGGAACACATTTTTCTACCCCAAAATATGTCTCTTTGGCATAAGGATTATTTTGAGCGAAAGATAATCAAAATACATCAGATTCAGGAAAAGCCCTTTACCTCCCCCTCAACAGCCTAAATTTACATTGGAAAGGGAGCCTGTACCAGGAAAAAAGCTATTACCAGAGATAACTTTTTACCTAAGAGACTTATTTGTGTAACAGGGCAAACTTTGTTTTCTAAACATCTCTTCCTTCCTGTGAATGGCCTTCTTTCCCTTTGCATGCCCAGACCCCTACCCCTTTCCTTAGCTCAGGATGCTATATAAGCTTCAATTACCTGGCTGCCTTTTGGGTCTCTTATTTTTATGGGACTCCCATACATATAAAATTAAATTTGTTTTTCTCCTGTTAATGTCTTAGGTCAATTTGATCATTAGACCAGCCAAAGAACCTAGAAGGGTAGTAGGAACACTTTTCCACTTGAGTTGGCAACCATGAAGGGACCTTCACTGGCTGGACACTGCTCACTCTGTGCCTGCTGCAGCTGAGAGATCCTGGGACCTCTGACAAAAGCCAGAAGAAGGAATCTCATGGCAGTCTCCCAGATCTCTGCCTGCAGGGTCTGATGGAAGTGAAGGTGGTGAGAGTCCTCTGCTTTTTCTAAATTTACATTAGCAGGAGAGAATATCTGGGTGAATTCGTTACTTAGGAATACCTACTCTGGTAAAAATTTGATATGAGTACTCTTGTTTTCTATTGATTCTTTTCCTACTGTTTCTTTTCTTTGTTTATGTCTTTTGTGGCATTTGCCATAATGATGAAAACCACAGTGTATAACAGAGGCAAAAGTCCTATAAGCCTGTCATTTGAGCCTGCCTCACAGACTGGTGAGTTCACAGTTCTCACCAGACCGGCACTGTGAGTGAATGTGCACATGAGGTAGAGGCTATTACTAGTGGGAATTTCAGAAGCAAGCCACAAAATTGGTGGGCACAGTTGAGCACTTAAAAGCTGTTAGAGCACTCGCAACCTAACTCAAAGACCCCCAGGTTAGGATAAGTTGGTCATGAATGGGTTAAATTGACTAGGTCACCACCAACCTCAAGAACATTTCCATGCCATGAGGTACATGGTAAAATACCACAATCCCCAATCCAGTGGCACATCCCTCTTAGGTATCAGTTTGGCTCCAAGAGACCCAAGGCTTAGCTGAAGCCATTAATGTGTACATGAAAAAAAAAAAGAAGTGGAGGTTTTCCTTTTGTGTTGTTCTATGCTTAAGAGCTTAGCTTTATGACCAGTGAGAATATCCCCTCTAGTCTCCACCACCTGGAAGGTACATATACTTGTGTGCATTTCCAGTTGCAAAGACTGGGATTCCAAGTGCGGTAGCCAGTTGATGAGAATCACTGGTAACAATCTGGGCTTGCAACTGGCATCTCTTTGTCTGACTATGCCAGCTCTCAGGGGACTCGGTCACAAGGGGCCCTGATCCATAAGGGGCCTTTGTCATCTCAACCTTCATTGTCTCATTCCAGATATTGTTAGGGCTGCATCTTTGCAGTCTCCTTTGGGACATCTCTTGCATCCATGGTTAAGCCATAAAAAGTCTTATTGGTTTGATTTGATATTGAGATTAATATAAGATCCTACCTGTCAATTGCCAGACAATGGAAGCTTCGAATTGGCTATATTTCAGTGTAATGGCTATTGTTAGGGACTCCCTTAATAAGATGAGAGAACAGAAATTAGACTCAGAACAAAAATAAAATCTACACCTGACATAAATTCCCCTTTTTCATCCTCTTATACATTCCTTTACCCCCAACTCCCCATCCCTGACCCTCCAGATCTTTTGGATCTCTGGGCCTCTGGTCTAAACCCTACCTCTCAAAATCCAACTCCATCACCTCAGTGAATTCCCTTAGGTCCCCAGATTCCTCCAACTTCCCCCCAAATCCTTTAAACATCAAGTTGCCTGTTTTGACTTCCCTTTCTTTACAAGATTTACAGAGAGCACTCTGGCCTAACCTCTAGGCCTGGGGTATACAGATTACGCATTAAAATACTAAAAGCAAGGAATTGAATTCAGCAGAAGTACCAGAGACAGATGGTAGGGATCATTTTTCCATCCCTTATGACCCCTTCCACTTTCCAGGGCTCTGTAAACAGGCTCTGCCAGCTTTAGGCCTTCCTATGCAATGCCTCTGTGGTTGTATCCAGGACCCACACCACAAAAAATTCATGTCCCCCAGACAGCAGCAGATCTTCTAAGTTATAAAGCCTTTTACCTCAACTTTCAGAACATCTTACCAAATTTAGAGAGGAATGGAAAGCTTAGTGGCCATTCACAACCACAATCACAGCAACCTAGATTGGCTGTTAAGGGATGTTCTTCCCACCCTTGATTATACTATAGCTATCAGACAAGCCAGGCAGTCCCCTGAGGAACACCTCCCCCCTGCAGAGGAAACAGAGGAATCAGAAGTTCTCCCAGGCCCTCCTACAAATGATCAGGAAATGGATCACCTGGAGGCCAATGTTTAGGGGCTAGTAGAAGCAATAGTACAGGTTTTCCCCCTAAGGTGAATTGGTCTGAGGTTGAATTTTGTACTCAGAAAGGTCTTTGTTAAACGCTTTAGACGGACTTTTTGAAGGCATACTGCATTAAACCCTCAAGCTCTAGAAATCTTTTGATTTTCATCTTAGTTGGAAATCTCCCTGATATAAAGAAGCAAGTTTAGTTGGATGGGCACATCAGTCCCTTGACATTCAGGCTGTTATCCAGGTCTT
The DNA here is from genome assembly GCF_965194805.1 of Balaenoptera borealis. Lineage (NCBI taxonomy): Eukaryota > Metazoa > Chordata > Mammalia > Artiodactyla > Balaenopteridae > Balaenoptera > Balaenoptera borealis. Next base: position 31,186,578 of record NC_138881.1, on the reverse strand, counting down.
TGGGGAATTGGAAACAACAATCTTTGTCTTACAAATCTCTAAAAAAAACCAGAAATGTGGCTCTAGAAGCAAATCAAATTCTACCTATTTTACCAATCTCCAAACCTCCCCTATTCATCTCAAAATGCTTGTAGATATTGTTAAAAACCAGGACATTGGAGACAGAACTGTCTTGCACTTAAGAAAAAGAAAAATTTGAATAGCAATTACCCTGGACCTCTGAAAACAGGCAAATATGCCCCCAAAACTCCATCTTGGAGAAAACTTGGATACTTTCTCTATGATGTAGATTTTCTACCTCCAGCTCCTCTATTGACTTAAGAGCCATTCCTTTAAAATGCAAATTTTAGGGAGATGTTTTTCATCAGAAAAAAGGGGGGGGGGATGGTAATTGGAAATTGGGCAAATAAAAAAATCTTAAATGTCCTCTCCACAAATATTAATAAAAAGCTTTAGCCATCTGAGCAGGTGAACTTCACTTATTCCAACTGCCAAAACAAAATTTGGATCCACCTGTTCATTTATAAACTAGTGAGTTTTATATTACTGTACCTTAATCATAGCTAACATTTTAAAACTATAGTTATAAGGTCTCTGTTTGCATCTGTCTGTATGTTTATGTGTGTCTATATATGTACGTTGTATATGTGTGGTATTTTTCTACCTTAGGATGGTATTGCCAAAATTAATTTGTGAAAGAGCTCTATTTAGTTGGGTTGAAGGTCAAGTGCTTGTAAAACTTGGGTCTTCTAAAACTCTCAGAAATATAGAAACTAACCCAAGTGTTAATCTGGGATAATCTTCAGTAAATAAAACCTAGTTTAAGTTTGTTAGTTTAATTAAAATATCCATGTTGGTTTAATTAAAATAATGAATGTAAACAAATTTTATTCTACCTGAGTTTACTAGTAAAATTCATGCTATCTCTGTTGCAAAATTTGTCAGCAAGAAACATAGCTTGGGATGATGGCTGAATTTGTCTAATAGCTCATGAAGTTTTCATGAGTAGTCTAAACGTAATTGTTGGGGGCAAGTGATCTAGACAGATGTAAGTAGGATCAAAGTTTTTAGGTGAACTTTATAGCAATAATTATATTTTAGGGTATGTGTACTTAAAAATAGCTTCTAAAATCTTTATGGTAACTTGAAATTTTAGAGTTTTGCTATGTTAAGTTAAACAATGAAAATTCATTTAGCATATAGATCATTTCCAAGTAAGATAAAATACAGAAACATTAATTACTGAACATGGATTTATCTATCTTTGGATTCTTATTACAGATGAACTAAAGGTAAATTTGACTCTCTTAATAAACATGCTTTGTTCCACACTGAAAGATTATACAGTGAAAAAAAAAATTCATGCTTCGAGAAATGATAAAATGTATCCATAAATTTGCCAATCTAAAGAACGCTGGTGTGACTGTTCATAATTGCTTACTTCCTAGTTTTCACTAGAAATTATGGTTTCTAAGGGTTAAGGATTCTAATTAATATACATAATTAAAGATATGAGAAATAATAGAGGACACAATTCTGTATGCAAAGAACATAGGATGTGTCTTGGCCAAAAAAATGTATGAGGTATGTAGATAAATTTGTAAGGAAAAAGAAAGTACACTTGTCCTAAAATAAAACTGGTTATTTCAGAATGGGAAAGAGGAGGATAAAGGATAGACTGGTGTAGAAAGTTGAGAAGAGAGAGAGAAAATAAGAGAGAGAGAACTTTACCTTGTGTAATCAAGCTGGCTAAAGTTGAATTGCTTTTATAAAGATTTTTAAATAAGCTTTAATATCAATAGTGTACCTGTGAAAACCTGAAACTTAATAGTCTTTCATCTGCTAAAAGGACAAAGTTTCCCTGTATTATTAGTCTGCTCTTGATAATAAGATATAGTGAAAGTTTTATCTTTTAAGTAATCTGTCTAGAAAGCAAAGATTTTGTGTGTTATTAAAATAATTTCCTGTGCTCCATGTTGTCTTAATCAGGTATTTGATTACTTATGAAAACTGAATCTTCTCAATTTAAAAGAGCTAAGCTTTACCAACAACTATATAACCACCTGCATTTGCCTTTGAAATCTTTTACTGTCACTTTGGTCAAACAGATAATTAAGTATTGTTTCATAATTATCTGTGAGCTTATTAAGTGTCCAAAACTTTTGATATTCTTGACAAACTTCCCAAAATCAAATTCTAAATGAAGATTTTTTGACCTCAATCTAACTTTGGGATTTTCCAGAGAGTCCCTAGAACATATAAAAAGATTTGTTATCTCTCCTTATAAAAAGACAGATATTACACTAATTCAGCTTATTTGGTATGTTAAATTACATGGGAAGCAGTGTCAAATAAGAAGTAAAAATTATATTTGTATGGCTATATATTATTAATATAAGTATTCCTGAAATTGTATGAAATTCCTAGAAATCTGATATGTCCTGGTATAATGTTATCATTTGTAATTCTACTTATATTAAAATGTTGTGTGTCACAAAAATAATAAGGTTTCTTTGTCAGCTGCATTATAATGAAGTCTCACCGGATCTTTTGTTTGTTTGTTTGTTTGTTTTTAACATCTTTATTGGAGTATAATTGCTTTACAATGGTGTGTTAGTTTCTGCTTTATAACAAAGTAAATCAGTTATACATATACATATGCTTCCATATCTCTTCCCTCTTGCATCTACCTCCCTCCCACCCTCCCTATCCCACCCCTCTAGGTGGTCACAAAGCACAGAGCTGATCTCCCTGTGCTATGCGGTTGCTTCCCACTAGCTATCTATTTTACGTTTGGTAGTGTATATATGTCCATGCCACTCTCTCACTTTGTCACAGCTTACCCTTCCCCCTCCCCATATCCTCAACTCCATTCTCTAGTAGGTCTGTGTCTTTATTCCCGTCTTGCCCCTAGGTTCTTCATGACCTTTTTTTTTTTTCCCTTAGATTCCATATATATGTGTTAGCATACTATATTTGTTTTTCTCTTTCTGACTTACTTCACTCTGTATGACAGACTCTAACTCCATCCACCTCACTACAAATAATTCCATTTCGTTTCTTTTATGGCTGAGTAATATTCCATTGTATATATGTGCCACATCTTCTTTACCCATTCATCTGTCAATGGACACTTAGGTTGCTTCCATGTCCTGGCTATTGTAAATAGAGCTGCAATGAACACTGCAGTCCATGACACTTTTGGAATTATAGTTTTCTCAGGGTATACACCCAGTACTGGGATTGCTGGGTCATATGGTAGTTCTATTTTTAGTTTTTTAAGGAATCTCCATAGTGTTCTCCATAGTGGCTGTATCAATTTACATTCCCACCAACAATGTATGAGGGTTCCCTTTTCTCCACACCCTCTCCAGCATTTATTGTTTGTAGATTTTTTGATGATGGCCATTCTGACCAGTGTGAGATGATATCGCATTGTAGTTTTGATTTGCATTTCTCTAATGATTAATGATGTTGAGCATTCTTTCATATGTTTGTTGGCAATCTGTATATCTTCTTTGGAGAAATATCTATTTAGGTCTTCTGCCCATTTTTGGATTGGGTTGTTTGTTTTTTTGATATTGAGCTGCATAAAAGACCTGTATGCAGAAAATTATAAGACACTGATGAAAGAAGTTAAAGATGATACAAATAGATGGAGAGATATACCATGTTCTTGGATTGGAAAAATAACATTGTGAAAATGACTCTACTACCCAAAGCAATCTACAGATTCAATGCAATCCCTATCAAACTACCAATGGCATTTTTCACAGAACTAGAACAAAAAATTTCACAATTTGCATGGAAACACAAAAGACCCCGAATAGCCAAAGCAATCTTGAGAAAGAAAAAGAGAGCTGGAGGAATCAGGCTCCCGGACTTCAGACTATACTACAAAGCTACAGTAATCAAGACAATATGGTACTGGCACAAAGACAGAAATATAGATCAATGGAACAGGATAGAAAGCCCAGCGATAAACCAACGCACATATGGTCACCTTATCTTTGATAAAGGAGGCAAGAATATACAATGGAGAAAAGACAGCCTCTTCAATAAGTGGTGCTGGGAAAACTGGACAGCTACATGTAAAAGAATGAAATTAGAACACTCCCTAACACCATACACAAAAATAAACTCAAAATGGATTAAAGACCTAAATGTAAGGCCAGACACTATCAAACTCTTAGAGGAAAACATAGGCAGAACACTCTATGATATAAATCACAGCAAGAACCTTTTTGACCCCCCTCCTAGAGAAATGGAAATAAAAACAAAAATAAACAAATGGGACCTCATGAAACTTAAAAGCTCTTGCACAGCAAAGGAAACCATAAACAAGACGAAAAGACAACCCTCAGAATGGGAGAAAATATTTGCAAATGAAGCAACTGACAAAGGACTAATCTCCAAAATTTAGAAGCAGCTCAAGCAGCTCAATATCAATGCAGAGCCTTTTAGTTACATTTCTATAACTACTTCACTAATCAACTTCCATCCTTCACTATTCAATTTAACCCAGGCAGCTCTCCAAGTATGAGTAGAAAATAGGTTTCACCCTACTTCCTGTATATTCAAGACAATTTCTAATATTTACATTAGCCCAAATAGTTCACTAGAGAGGCCTAACTTGCAACAAATAAGTGTTTCCTAATAAGTGAACATAAAATGCCTTTCTAAGAACTCTAAGTACTTCCTTTGAAATAAAATGATAGATCTTTATTGCTCACCTATTATGTAGGACAAAGAACTGTCCTTCACACAATAATAATTACCATCATTGTTGGTTTTCAATAATGTTAATTAACAATATAAATAGTATAAATTCCTGATTATTATATCAAAGTTCATAATTAGCTAAACTAGGATAAAATTAAGCTTTATCATCTGACCTTGGGATCTACTGAATCTTGACTTTTCCTATGATGTTTGATATGGCTTTAATTTGTAGCTATGAGGTAGGGAAAATTTTCATCAGAAAATAATTGCAGGTTATAGTGAAAAAGAAAATAGTGACTTAAGTAGTTTGCAGTGATCACTGCAAATTTTGAAGTCCAACAGATGAACCAGTGGGAGTTTTATTTCATTATCAGTATTTGGGATTCCATCAAAGAAAACAGTGGTGGAAGAATCCATTCTATGAATTTTTCATGTTAAACTCCCAGTACATTTTTTTAAGTTTTGGAAATAAATGTCTGGTCTAAGAAGGTATATATCCTTTCCCAAAGTTAAATTAAAGGACATAATATTCCTTAGTAACAGATGTGCTGAAGATAGATTTTAGAGACATCAGTAATACTGATGTCCTTGTAGAAAACCAGTCTGTCTCTACCTATCTCATGGAATATTACTCAGATCACTTCTCTGTCCATAGTTCTGAAAACTTCTGTCAGTTTTATAAAGGTTGACTTACTAAGCTATCTTAATCTAGGTGTGATATTTTATTTTATTTTTTAGCCCTTTCAGTATTTTCTTTCTTTTTTTTCTTTCCTTTTTTTTTATTTTTTTGGTCTTAGTTGCAGCACGCGGCATCATCGTAGAGGCATGCGGGATCTTTTCCGTGCGGCATGTGGGCTCTTCGTTGCAGCCCACAGGCTTCTGTCTAGTTGTGGCGCATGGGCTCCAGGGTGCGTGGGCTCTAAAATTTGCAGCAAGTGGGCTCTCTCACTGAGGCGCGAGCTCAGTAGTTGTGGCGTGAGGAGCTTAGTTGTCCTGCGGCATGTAGGATCTTAGTTCCCCAACCAGGGATCAAACCCACGTCCCCTGCATTGGAAGGCGGATTCTTTACCACTGGACCACCAAGGAAGTCCCAGCCCTTTCAGTATTACCGTTAACAATGCCATCTACGTTTGCCATCTGAGTATCATGTGTAACTTCTTCACTGCTTTGCAAGTTCTGTAGTGTTTTCCACACATATGCATTCCTTAGCCTTCCCCTGACAACAGATATCCCCTCTATGTACCACCCAATTTCTCTTTCCCTCTTCGCCGAAAATTTTTGGAAAAATTTGGACTTTGTGCCATTAATACTCCTCGGTAATTCACTTGTCAAAGGAACATGACTTCCTCTTTGGCTAAATCCAACATTCATATCTGTTATCGTTTGTATATTTCTTAGCAGTAGTCAGTATGGTTGTCCACCTCTTCTTTCTTAAAACACTTTCCTTCTCTGTCCTTCATTACACTGCACTTCTTCCTGACCCATGGGCCATTCCAACTCACTCTACTTTGCTGGCTTCTCTATGAGGTCTCCAAGACTCAATCAGTTACCTTCTGCTTTTCTGTATCCACCCAGTCACACCTTCTGGCTTTTAATACCATTTATGTACTTTCACTTCCAAAATTACTGCCTGTGATTGAGACCTACCTAGTTGGTATACCAGACTTATGTATACATCTAGCAATTTGATATAACCACTTGGATATTGCATTGGGCATGCAATTCACAGAACATTCCAAAAGAGAACTTTTTTTTTTTTTTTTTTTTTTTTGCCACACCGCACGTCTTGCAGGATCTTAATTCCCTGACCAGGGATGGAACCTGTGTCCCCTGCAGTGGAAGCATGGAGTCTTAACCACTGGACTGCCAGGGAATTCCCACCAAAAGGGAACTCTTGATTTCACCCTGTACCATAACTGCTCCTCCCTAACACTTTCCAACCTTAATAAATAAATTTAAGTTGCAGAAAAGGGGAGAGATCATTGCATCAAAGTCCTCGAATAAGCAGAAAGAAAATTAGATCTAGTGCACACATTGAATGTTAATCTCTGCTGGGTGAACAGTCAGTTCATAGTGACGAAAAGGAAATCAGGGCATGTGAGCACAGATGCCGATAACGGTGATGGGATTTTGTGGAAGTGACCTTTCACATTACTGAAATGGGAAACAAGGTCTTCAGCTGAGAACCATTGTGGACAAGGAGTTGAGCAGGGCACCAAAATCATGTAAGCTCCAGGACAAACTGGTGAACTTCCTGTGCAGTGATGGGGCATCCTTTCTGCAAATGAGACATGGATCTGCCACTGTGAATTGTCACATGGAATATTTTTATAAACTTCACCAAGCAGCTAAAACAAAGCACCCTATTAAGACTAAAATCTTTCAGTGATTTGTCCTTAGAAGAGTGCTGGGCTTCCCTGGTGAGGCAGTGGTTAAGAATCCGCCTGCCAATGCAGGGGACATGGGTTCGAGCCCTGGTCCGAGAAGATCCCACATGCCACGGAGCGACTAAGCCCGGGCACCACAACTACTGAGCCTGCGCGCCACAACTACTGAAGCCTGCAAGCCTAGAGCCCGCGCTCCGCAACAAGAGAAGCCACGGCAATGAGAAGCCCGCGCACTGCAACGAAGAGTAGCCCCTACTCTCCACAACTAGAGAAAGCTCGCACACAGCAACGAAGACCCAATGCAGCCAAAAATAAATAGATAGATAGATAAGTAAAATTTTTTTAAATTTCCCTCAGTAATATTTAAAAAAAAAAAAAGAGTGCTCGTCCATCAATATACAAGAAAAAGTTTATTGCAACCAGGCTCAATGAATTTCAAACGTATTCCTTTAGGAGATGAATGTCAGGAATCTACCTGAACAGCTGCTCTTAGAGACTTCAGTTAAGGCATGGAGTAAAAGGAAAATTGTAGGAAAGCACGCTGGTGAACAATGAGGAGTGCAGCATTGTTGTGTGGCATGAGGAATATATTCTCAGGGTGTAGAATATTAAGACACACAGTGTTTTTGCTGACCATAGAAAGGCTGTGCTGTCTAGAAGATAAAAAGACTAACTGCCAAGCAGTAGGGATATACAGATATCTATCTTAACTACAAAACAAAAAATAGAATTTCCTGATCCTGCTTAAAATAAAGGTCCAATGTATTACTCTTAGCTTCTGAACTAATGACTACTGACTGCTCTAAGTTTATCTCAGCAGCATCACAGACTCATAACAAACAGAAAGTTCTCAAAGATCACTAGAACAGTCTCTCAATCTAGGCAGTATTACTTCTGACAGATATTCATGGAGATTGTGCAAGAAACTTTCCAGAGATAGGGACCAATAATCTATCTGGAGAGGCAGTGTAGCCTAGTGGTTAAGAGCATAGTTTCTGGAGCTTGAGTGTCTGGATTCAAACTGTGAATCTACTTGCTAGCTGTGTGACCTTTGGGCAAGTTGCTTAAACATTCTGTGCCTCAGGTTCCTCATCTGTGAAAATGATAATAATACTATCAACCAAAATGACCATTGTGATGACTCTATGAGTTAATAAGGCTTACCTCAGTGTAAAATCTCTGTAAAACGGACTAATACAATTATCAGAAAGATCTTCCTTATACTGTTCTTGAAAATATATGTCTTATTCCTTTAACCCATTGTCCCTAGTTATAAAATCTGAAGCAATCTAAAATATGTTTCAATAATTCCTTCCTCATATGATGCCCTATCGCTTTTCAGGGTGATATTTTTGGTTGAATTTACATAATTATAATACGGATTATAATTATCCTGTGTATTTCTGGAAAAGATTACCCCCTTGTTATTCATAATTGCTCCTTTCAGGGTCCCATACTCAATATCTGATGTGGGATATTTGCTCAAGGACTGTGAACTGAATGACTGACAACCCTTCCAATTCTTTTCTTTTTTAAATAAATTTATTTATTTATTTATTTATTTTTGGCTGCATTCATTGCTGTGCACGGGCTTTCTCTAGTTGTGGCGAGCCGGGGTTACTCTTCGTTGTGGTACGCGGGCTTCTCATTGCGGTGGCTTCTCTTGTTGCGGAGCATGGGCTCTAGGTGCACGGGCTCAGTAGCTGTGGCTCGCGGGCTCTAGAGCACAGGCTCAGTAGTTGTGGTGCCCGGGCTTAGTTGCTCCACGGCATGTGGGGATCTTCCCAGACCAGGGCTTGAACCCATGTCCCCTGCATTGGCAGGCAGATTCTTAACCACTGAGCCACCAGGGAAGTCCTCCCTCCAATTCTTAAAGACAGCTCTTACATGCTTTCTATGTGTACTGATCTCCAAGCTAAACATTTCCCAAATTTTCACTAATTCCTCCTAAGTCACCATTTCACCTTCCCACTCAGCTTCCTTTGAACATATTCCAGTCTTTCAAAGAGCCTCCTAAAATGTGGTATCCAGAACTGAACTCAACATGCCACACATGGCCTGACAAATACTGAGTATTCTGGAATCATCAGTTCCCTAATGTGGACATTATTCTTCTATAAATGCAACACAGAACAAAATACATTCCAAAGAATAGCTGATTTATTAGTATTCAACCACTAATGTGTTCTCCCAACAGATGTAGTTCATATGGAAAAGTATTCATCCTTGACACTCAAAATGTACCACATAGCCTTTTTTTAAATAAAGGGCTGAGGCTGACTTGATATCTAAATATCTACATGCTTCTAATTCACCTTGCTAAAGTCACCTAGAGAGTCATACAGTCATGATTTACTACTAAAGTATCTAAAACTATGAGCTGTACCTCTCTTGAGGGTATGTTTTCTGCCCCTAAACATACATATACAATAGATTATGGAATCTTTATTTTAAAAAATTGGGGGATACGCAATATCAGTTCATGTGTTATATAGGCCGAGATCTAATCAATCAAGTTAACGTTTCTTTATTTCTGCTTTATTGAGGTATAACAAACAAATAAAATTGTATATATTTATGGTATACAATGTGATGACTTGATATATGAATATACAGCGAAATGATTACCACAATCAAGTTAACACATCAATTACCTCACATATTTACCACGTGTGTGTGTGTGTGTGTGTGTTGAGAACTTAAATACGCAAGTTCAGCTAAACAACAGATTCAATAGAAATGAGGAAAAATTAATAATCGATAGATACAAAGAAATTATCCAGAATGTATAATAGAGGAAAAATGGTAGCAAGTATATTAGAGATTAAGAGAAATGTTAAACTTGTTAAAAGTTAAAAAAAGAGAAATGGAAGATAGAATAAGAAGGACTAATATCTTTGAAAAACAATCTTCCATTTTCTCTATCCTCTCCTGCTGGAAATCCAATTAGAGATCTACTAGCAGAGAACTTACCAGAATTGTGGAAATATACTAAACCTTAAAGTCATTCAATCATACATGAAACATTTTTTAATGGCTACACATTTTATCATAAAGCAAACAAAAATGTTAATAAATTGTAATCATACACAATATGTTCCTTGATACAAAGCAATTAAGTTAAAATCAGTAATAAATGATAATTAGAAAGGCCTTGTATATTTATAAATTATAAAACAACTCATGGTTAAATGACTTAACCAGGCTAGAAAGATAGATAGATGATAGAGACATAGAAAAATACTTAAAATAAGCATTCATGTTGAGAAACAGAAAGATTGAAATTTATAAACCAAACATAATGGAAAAGATTTGAAAATGAACAATAGAATCTAAGGGAAGTAAGATGAAGACATAATACAGGTACAAGCACAACTTACTAAATTAGAAACAAATAAGAAAACAATGAAAAAACAAAAAAATCAGCAATATTGATTATTTGAAAAGACTAATAAAAGTGACAAAAAGATAGGAAAGTCAAAATAAAACATAATAAAAAAGGGGGATATTAAAGATGTCACAGAAAATTAAAAGTTGAGAAGATGAAATAAACAGCTACACGTCAAGAAACATAAAACTTAGCTCATGTAAACATATTTATAAAAATATTGTTAAATAATATTGATACAAAAGGATATGGGAAATATAAATAGCCTTTTAAAATAGCTAAATAGATAAAGAAATTGTATCAGATCTTTAAAACTTTCCCACAAATAAGATTCCACACTTAGCAAGTTTTACCAGTGAGCTCTAAGGAAAATTTTACCAACTTACTCAAAATATTCCAATGTCTAGAAAAATGTAGAACAGTGCATTTGATTATAATAATCAAAATTATTATAAACTTGATACCATAAAACAAACCAACAAACAAAAGGAAGTGTTAAAAGAATGACCAATCTCAACATGAATCTAGATAAAGGTTTGCAATCTTTTTCTGTAAAGGGCCAGATGGCAAAAACTTAGGCTTTGTGGGCCAGACAGTCTCCATTGCAACTACTCAACTATGCTCTTGTAGCACAAAAGCAGCCATAGACAATATGTAAATGAATCAGCATGGCTGTGTTTCAATAAAACTTTATTTACAGAAACAGGCTGTGGTCTGGATTTGGCCCTCAGACCCCTGATCTAGCTACAAACAATCCTAAATAAAATAACAATAAATTGTATAAATTGTTTTTGGTATCCTGATCAGATCCCTTTTACCAGTCGGTACACACATCCTCCAGCTGTTGTAACGCTTCTCTGGAGAACTGACCTCATCTGCATGCCCTACACATGTACTGTCCTACTGGGAGCAGCCACTGATGAACTGATATTAATTACAAAAGCTTAGCCCATTTGTCTCAAAGCAGGAAATCTCTGGAGGGGTACTCCAAGACCAAACTGTACTTGAGTCTACATCTTTGTTTGATTCTGTCCCCCTCCCTCCTGTAGACAACTCTCTCAAAAATTCACTTGCGGGACTTCCCTGGTGGCGCAGTGGTTAAGAATCCGCCTGCCAATGCAAGGGACACGGGTTCGAGCCCTGGTCCAGGAAGATCCCACATGCCGTGGAGCATCTAAGGCCGTGCGCCACAACTACTGAGCCTGCGCTCTAGAGCCCGCATGTCACAACTACTGAAGCCCGTGCACCTAGAGCCCGTGCTCCGCAACAAGAGAAGCCACCACAATGAGAAGCCCTCGCGCTGCAACGAAGAGTAGCCCCTGCTTGTCACAACTAGAGAAAGCCCGTACGCAGCAACGAAGACCCAACGCAGCCAAAAATAAGATAAATAAATAAAAATTAATGAATTAATTTAAAAAACTAAAAAAAAAGCAAACATAAAACTCAATGGTGAAATGAAGGAAATATTTCTTTTAAGATAATGAATAAGACAAGACTATCTATTATCACCACTTCTGTTTAGCATTGTAATGGAGGACATGCAAGAAAAAACAAATTAAAAATAGAATGATTGGAAAGGTATACACAAAATTGTCATTATTCACTGAAGATATTTGTCTATATAGAAACCAAAAAGTAACTACAGTTAAATTTACATAATTAATATGAGAGTTTAGCAAGTTTGCTAGAAAAATTAATATACAAAAATTAAGAGGAACCCGATCTACACAGAGATAGATCATGTAGTTATTTTTTTTAAAAAACATTACAATAGCAACAAAAATATAGCTAAGAATAAATCTAATAAAAGTTGTGCAAGGTTTTTTTAGAAGTAACTACCAAGCTTATTATTAAAGAAAACCTACATGAATAGATAGACTGACTTGGAAGACACATATGTAAATTATCCCCACATTATTTTATAGTTTCAATTTAATTTCAATCAAAATTTCATCTGCTATGAAAGAATAGTACCATATTTATTCATGTTATTAATGTTATTTCACCATTACCAGATAAAACATAAGGGGAATATGTTTAAGAGTACGGATTTGGCAATCAGTCAGCTAGGGTCAAAAGCCCAGCTCCACCACTTACTGACTGTGAGACTTCAGTAAAATTACTAAACCTGTCTCTTCCTCAACTTCTTCATTTATAAAATGAATATAAAAGCATTTATCTCATAGGGGTGTTGTAAAGATTGAGTTAATATGTGTAAACTACTACGATGGTTAATTTTATGTCAACTTGATTGGGCCAAGGGATGACCAGATAGCTGGCTAAACATTATTTCTTGGTGTGTCTGGGAGGGTGTTTCTGGAAGAGACTGGCATTTGAATTAGTGGACATAGTAAACAGATGGCCCTCCCCAGTGTAGATGGGCATCATCCATTCTACTGAAAGCCTGAATAGAAGAAAAAGGTGGAAGAAGGTTGAATTTGCTCTCTGCCTGACTGTTTGACCTGGTTCTTAGGCATTCCAACCCAGACTAGAACTACACTATCAGCTCTCTGACTCTCACGCTTTCAAACTACACTACTAGCTTTCCTCGGTTTCCAGCTTGCAGACAGCAGATCATGGGACTTCTCAGTCTCCACAATTGCATGAGCCAATACTTATATCCTATTGACTCTGCTTCTCTGGAGAACTCTAACTAATAAAAATAGCTAGAAGAGTGTTGTATATCTTCTGTTTGCCCCCAAGATCTACTCTAGATCCTTTCTCATTCTACTCTGTGCCCTAAGAGGCTATTCTTTACAGACTGAATCCACAGCTTCCCTAGCCCTCAGGCTCTGAGTTGAGTTCAGTCAATGAGAGATACTAGTAAGAAACTGGAAAACAAAAGAAATATGAAAGCAGAGTACTGATTTTCCTGGATCATCCCCCCTAACCTCCCTCCCACTGACTCCTGCTTTCCTCTATGGGAATCCACAGCTCCTCTCAAGTAGCTGTATTCATATCCTTCAAGCCTGTGGCAGTATGAGCTCCCCACTCTAGCCCAGAGGTACTGCACAATCATATGTTGCTTTGCTTAAAGCATATTTACAAGTTTGTAAGTAATCAACTGCCATTTTATAGCATTAGAAAATGTACACAACCAATTGGGCTTATTATTTTCTTTTAAAAAATAGTTGATAATATTTCAGAAGCACCCAGGAATAAATCTAATAAAAGATATCAGACATAATGGAGAAATTAATAAAAGTTTATTGTTATAGACAAAGGAAGAGCTAACATTTTTAGATGCACAGATTATCTACAATGGATAGGAGGATCACATGTTGTAAAGACGTCAACCTTTCCGTTCCTTAATTAATCTATGAGTTCAATGGATTTCAAACAAATATTTTTTAGGAATTGAGTAAGCGATCCAAAAATGCATGTGGAAATTTAAAAGGGCCATAATAGTAAGATAATTCTGAAGAACTCTAGGAGGGATACTCTAAGACATTAAGGCTTATTAAAAGCATATAGTCATTTTTTAAATGTGATGTTGACAGTAATTTAGGGATAATCAATACAACAACAGCAAAAAATCGAGTCTATAAGTATGTTAACATGCATGTATGCATATGCATACACACCAAGAATTTGGTATAAGAGAGATTATATTATGAATGTATGAGGAAGAGAATGCGCTATTTGATTCTATAAAAGTCACTGATACATCTTGCATTCATATGGAAAAACTTTTTTTTTCACTGCATACACTACACAAATCAAATATGAACTGAAACCTGATGAGAAAAATTAAGACATAAAAATATTAAAAGAAAATATAGGAAATATGTTATGACATTGGAGCAGTAAAGGAGAAGAGAAAAAAGACCCAAAAAGAGGAACTGAGAAAGAAAAAAAACTATGCATTTATCTTTAGCAAATTATAATCTTCCTCCAAAAGATGCCATAAGTAAAGTTAAAATATGAGCCACAGTGTGAGAAAACATGCTTGGAGTGACTCTAATTCTAATGGACTCAGCATTAGTATACAAAACAAAGACGTAGATATATATGTAGATAATATTTATTGTATGTGTGTGTGTGTGTGTGTTTAACAGAAGAAAAATCTTGAATGGCTTACAACATAAGAAAGATATTCTACTTCCCCATTAACCAGAAAAAAATAATAATTATAATAAAATTTTCATGTCATTGTATACCATATGATCCGCTACTTAATATGTCTGATATTACCAAGTGTTGGCAGGAAAATGCAACAGAGAAATTCCCATACGTTATTGGTTGGAATGTAACATGGTGGTTCTATAAAACCTATAGCCCAAATTCAGGGAAGATCTGCTTCTCCCTTCTGAGTCATAAATTAAATATTAGGTTCTTATAAAGCAGTGAATACAAGTTTCACAATTCTAAGATACAGATATCAATCAGAATGATTTATAAATACATTTCTTGTTTTGTTTGCTACACAAGATAATATTAGGTAGTATTCTGGTCTTACTTGCACTTTCAGCCTTCTCTTGAGGTCTCTTTCCTTTAGCAATTTTATACTTGTGAATGTGAGTAGTAGAGTTGTTTAGACTTTACTGTTAAAATCAAATCACCTGATATTTATAATCAGGTGATATTTATTTATGATCACCTTGTATTTATAATGTGGCCAAAACATAAAATACTATTAAATGTTGTGAACACACATACTTTACAATAATAATGCACAAGTCAGAATAGAATGTAATTAGGTCCTAAAACAAGTGCTTAAACCTGCTTTCTATCTACAAAATTATTCTGCCTCTCAACACTGATTATGATGGTAGTAATTTTATAAGTGTGGTTGAAAAACCAATCTGAATTTGAAAGAAATTTCCATTACTTTTCTTTTAGTTCCAGAATACAGTACATAAATTGGAAATATTCACTTGTCAAAGATACCGTTTCCCATTTTCAGTTCTATTCTAATTTCCATCCTAAAAGTCATTCTGTGTGTGATACCGTAGCAAGACTTCTAGCTGTGCAGCCTCTGACATTAACAGAAGTAAAATATCTCATACTTGACAAAGGAGGAAGCTCTCTGGCACAGAAGGCGTTTCCAAAAACTGCAACACTCCTCCACAAATAGTATCATTTAAATAATCCTTTTAATAAATGTCAATATCTAGCACTCTAGATAATATTTTCACTTACTTTGATTTCCCTAGTGCCAGCAACAAATTACAGAAAAGCAATAAAATCATTGAAATCCACTGTATTCCACTTATCCAGCTTGAGCAAATTCTCAAGATAATAAGGTTTTCAGATGTATTTTGAGATGTCAAATTGTTTCAAAAGGCTTTTAAAAAGTTAAAACAGAACAGATTAAGGATGGAGTGAAAATCTAAAATCACACTTTCTTCACAGTAACAACTCAGCATTTCAGTCAAAATGTTTACTGCAACAATCTTATGATGAACATCATTAAAAACAACCTATGCACCACCAAACACACTGTTAATGACTTTTTAAGGTAGGTATCCAGAACTGGAATTGCTGGATCAAAGTACACACATTTAAAACTTTAGGAAATTGTGCCACTCTCCCACACAGGGTTTGTACCAGGATACACTCAAATCAACAGTATATGAGAATCAGCATATACTCGTCCCCTTGCCCACACTGTCAATCTTTTTTTTTTTAATTGGAATATAGTTGATTTACAATGTTGTGTTAGTTTCAGATGTACAGCAAAGTGAATCAGTTATACATATACATATATCCACATTTTTTACATTCTTTTCCCATATTACATTACAGAGTATTGAGTTCATTACAGAGTACTGAGTCATTACAGAGTATTGAGTTCCCTGTGCTATACAGTAGGTCCTTATTAGTTATCTATTTTATATACAGTAGTGTGTATATGTCAGACCCAATCTACCAATTTATCCCTCACGCCCCTCCTTCCCCTCTGGTAACCATAAGTTTGTTTTCTACATTTGTAACTCTATTTCTGTTAACTCTTTACTGTGTGACAGGCAAACATAAATATGCATTCGTGATCTTACTTGTGTTGTTAAGCATCTTCCCAGGGATATACTGACCCTTTGAAACTTTCTGCTGATCTCTTTCCTGACCATATACTTCAACCAACTGTCTATTGTTTTTCCTTATGAAATTAAATTTAACTGTACTGCTTTCACCAGTGTAATTCAATAATGTATCAACAATATTATGAATATTCTTTGCTTAATATGTTGCAAATATTTTTTTCCATTTTACACATAATTTTTAACTTTGATGAAAAACCGAGAGAGTGGCATGGACATATATACACTACCAAACGTAAAATAGCTAGCTAGTGGGAAGCAGCCGCATAGCACAGGGAGATCAGCTCGGTGCTTTGTGATCACCTAGAGGGGTGGGATAGGGAGGGTGGGAGGGAGGGAGATGCAAGAGGGAAGAGATATGGGAACATATGTATATGTATAACTGATTCACTTTGTTGTGGAGCAGAAACTAACACACCATTGTAAAGCAATTATACTCCAATAAAGATGTTTAAAAAAAAAAACAGATTCTTTTTATAGCATCAAGTTTAACTCTTGGTTTTCCTAATGTCTTTGAGATTTCGAATGTCACTTGAGAAATCAAATTCAAGAATTGTAAAAACATTCTCCAATATGTTCATCTAATAATAATAATTATTTAGGCCTAGAATCTACCTAAAATATATTCTCATATATGGGATGAGGTAAATAACTAACACTTTATTTCCAAGTATATGGCCAAATTTTTACAACACCACTGAATATCCCCTCCTTTGCTCACTGATATAAAGTAACATCTTAACCATTTATTAAAATATATACATACAGGGACTTCCCTGGTGGTCCAGTGGTTAAGACTCTGTGCTTCCACTGTAAGGGGTGGAAGTCGATCCCTGGTCAGGGATTTAAGATCCCACATGCTGCACAATGCAGCCAAAATTGTTTTTTAAAAATTTATACATACATATATACAAGTATATGTGTATATATATGCGTTTGTGTCTGTTTATATAATCTTTCTTCGAGATAATTTGAGAATCCTATCAAGTTGTATACAATATTCTTTTATTAAAATTGTATTTAATTTTATACCGATTCAGTTATTTCACTTCTATTCCATTTTAATAAGAATCATGATGTCTGCAGCACATTTAAGCCAAGAAGCTTTTTGACAGTGGGGTAAGCCTACTTACAGCAAGACTCCCATAGATAGCTATGTTTTCTCTCTTTGCTTTTAAGTTCTTCCTTTACACCCCAAAATAAGGCTTTATCCATATATCTATAAAAGTCTTCCACAGATTTTGGTCAATTTATTCTTATGTACATCATATTTATTATTTTTATCCCACGTTACATTTTTAAATAATTACTGGGGCTAGTATATAGGAAAAGATGATCTGTAAATTTATCTTGCACACAGGCATCTAATAAATTTTTTAAGAGTTGTAACTATTTTCTCATTTAATTCTCTTGGAAACTGTACATGGAAAATCATATAATCTATAAAGGATGATAGTTTTCTCTCTTCCTTTCTAACCTGTATGTTCCTTCTTTACTTTCTTTATTATATTTTACTTCCATGGATTACCTATGTAATATTTAATAAGAGGAGCTAACCTTGTTTTGTTCCTGATTTTTATGGGGAAGCATCCTTTAATATTGAAAAACTAGTGTCATCTGATCAAATTTGGTAAATTTCATTGATCAAATTAAGGAAGTTTCCTTTATTGCTAATTTGTCCAAATTTTCTTTAAAAAACAGAGATAAGGGATTTTTAATAAAATGCTTTTCAACATTTATTTTCTCCTCTTTTTGTTTCAAAAGGTAATAATGCACGTTAATGGATTTCTCAATGTTGATTCAATATTGTATTCTAAGAATAAAAATTTTTTTATCTTAATACAGAGAGGATGCAGTGTGTTAGTATTTATTTGGAACTTTTTGCCTTTATTGTCATTGTCTGACTGGTGTATAGGTCTGAGTGTGCATGTGTTTGTGTTTATGTGTGTGTTGTGTGTGATCTGTCCTTATCAATTTGATGTCTTAATTACAGTCAAGCCTCAAAGAATAAGTGTGACAAATGTCAATCACTTTTTCTATGCTCTGAAAAAAATTTATATATCAACTTCATTAAAGGATTAGTAGGACCGATCTTTAAACACTGCCTGTGTTTAATGTCTATATAGGGAAGATATTTTACCAACTTTTTCCCATTTATTGCCTGGTGGCTTATATAGTCAGGTTTTGTAACACTTCGGCCTAATTTGAGTGATTTATATTTTCTCAGAAAATAATTTCTCTAAATTTTCACATGCCTTGATGATGTAACAGAAGGAACTTTTTCTTTTTAATGTTATAGTATCTTCAATTCATTTGACTATGAGTCCTTTTTCATTCTGTGTGCATGTTGTTTCTTTCTCTCATTCTCCTTCTCACCCCCTCTAATTCTCTTTCTCTGTTCATCCCTGCTCTCAAAATTAACCTAGCAAAACTATTCTATTAATCTTTCCAAAGAAGCAACTTTTGGCTCCCTTATCAATTTTTTCCAATAATTAACTTATTTAATTGTCTTAATATTTTGTTTTTTTGTTTTCATTCTGTTTATGTATATTTTATATACTTGAAATATATTTTAATATGCATTTGAAGCTACAAATTTAAAAAATATATGTTTTAAGTTATACATTTTTTCCCTGAATTTTTCTTTGGTTTTACTCTAAAGTTTTCATATGAAGTATTCTCATTTTTTCTCATTTTCATATTATTTATAATTTCCATCATAAATAATTTAAATATTTAATTTTGTATATAACTATTATTATTAATTATTAACCTTTATAAAGCTCAGAATTTAGAGCTATCCTGTTATATTTTCCATTTTTATTGCATTACATTTAGTGATTGTTACTTATAGAGGTTTTCCCTTTTTCTTTTCTTTTTTCCTTTTTTCTAATTTTTTTTTTGAGATTGTTTTGAGTTACTGCAGAGTTGATTTTTCCAAACATGTATGAAAATTTCTTATTCTCAATACTCATCCTTCTTACTAGCATTATTTAAATCTTCAATATCATTAATTCTTTTT
The DNA here is from genome assembly GCF_965194805.1 of Balaenoptera borealis. Lineage (NCBI taxonomy): Eukaryota > Metazoa > Chordata > Mammalia > Artiodactyla > Balaenopteridae > Balaenoptera > Balaenoptera borealis. Next base: position 31,167,018 of record NC_138881.1, on the reverse strand, counting down.
GGTCTACTTAATTTATCTTTTTAATGCACACTGATGTCCCACTAAGATGGTAGATTTGTTCATTTCTCCTTAAAATTATTATTCATATTTTGCCTTAAATATTTTGAAGACAAATTATTAGGGACAAAGAGATTCAAGACCACTGTGTTTTCCTGGGCTGAAATTTTCATGAACATGAAATAAACTATTATGTCCACTTAATGCATTCACCATTAGTTCTATCTTTTCTGAGATCAATATTGCACTATCCATTTTCCTTTTGTAAGCAAGAGTAAATATTTTGTGGTTCTTTTATATTTAACAATTTTAATTTATTCCATTTTGAGCTCTTTATGTTGAAATTCTTGTATCTTATTTTCTTCTAGTAATTACTTATTATTTGATTGTTCTTCAGTTTTTCTTATTTTTAAATTAACATATTTTCATTTTAAACTATGCAAAAAATTTAATAAACATGAAATTATTCAACAAATTACCATTTATCCACCAATTAGATTTAACAAATACGAAAAAAAAAAAAAAAAAAAAGAAGTAATGAGAAAAAAAAAAAAAAAAAAGAATTGCCTTGATGGAGGAAGTGGGCGTGACCCACATCTGCCCATCACTCTCCCTCCTAGCGCTGCGACCACAGCAAGCCTTACGTATGAATAACAGGCCCATACTGGGGGAGAGAGGTTGGCAAACTGGCCCACAAGGCTTTTTTTTTTTTTTTAATTGCCCATGAGCTAGGAATGATTTGTACATTTTTAAATGGATGGAAAAAAAAACCAAAAAGAATAATTTTGAGAGAAACGAACATTATGTGAAATTAAAATTTCAGTGTCCCTAAATAAAGTGTGTTTTAAAAAATAAAAAAATAAAAAAAAAAAAAAAAAACAAATACTAACATCGTTTTCATTTCCTATGTCGTTACTTTGAACTAATATTTAATCTTCCACTTGTACTATCAAAATCATGACAAGATAAATAGCTATCTTTTCCTTCTGAAAACTGCAGTAGTCATGGTATACTATCACTCTCTTTAATTTCGCACCAGCAAATTTCATTATTTTTCATAAAAAATTTTTGTTTCATGATTGTCATTTTTCAACATCATGCTTCAGTAATTGTTTAATTAACATTTAATTACCAGTGTGTATCTCACTACTGTTTCTTGTTTCCCATATTTTTGTTCTTATGTTGAATGTTTACATGTTTTAGGCAATTCTTACAGATGAGGTGTATGGTTTTAACATTTATGAATATTTACCTGACGAAAAATGCTATTATTTTGCTTAACTGGTTTGGTATAGAATAAGAGGTGCCAAATCATTTTATCTCAAACTTTGAAGATGCTGGATAATCGTCTGCTAGCTTCTGTTGTTAATGATGAGAAGTCTGATACCAAATGGGTTTCCACAACTTTATAGGTAAGCTTTTTCCTGACCCCCTCCCCATGCTTTTAGAATTTCTCCTTGTTTCTTGAAGTTCTAAAATTTAGCTAGATTATGTCACTAGCAGTGGGTCTTTTTACATTCACCCTAATTTGACTGACTCTTAAACCCTGGATTTTGCCTTTTTCCAGCTCTTGTAAATGCTTTTCTCTTATTTATTAATAAAGTATTTCTTCTTTATTTTGTTTTGTTTAGACTTGGTTTAATTTTTGCCTTCTGGAATTTCTTTTAAATATATTCTGAAAGTCCACGGCTGATTCTCCATGTCTGTTTACTTTGGGTTTTTTTTTTCTTACTTTTATGCCTTTTCCTCTTTACTCATGTTATGACTTTTTTATTTTTACCTTCATATTCCTAACTCTTCTTTCAGCTATGTTCATTCTACTTACCGTATTTTCAATCTTATTATCATATACCTGCTCATATATACTTTATGAAAATCTTTTTTATTTTTGTTCATTTTACTGCAGTTTGTTCCTGTATCCACTCAATATCTTAAAATCGCTCTCAGAGTATTAATAAGCAGTTTAGAATTTCCATTCTAAATCTAAATTCTGTTTTAGAGTCAAGGTCTTTTTTTTAAACGTTTTTTCAATGTCTTTCTCTTTAATGCTGTTGGTTTTGCTCCATATCCCATGATTCTTGATTTTTGATTAATTTTTATGAATTAAAGATTATGTTGTGGTAAAAGACAATAATACAGGTTTCTGCAGCTACACAGGTCTGCTTCCCCACCTGCAGGGATAACGTCACTCCTGGTGTGCAAAGGCAGAAAGTGTCAATAGTCAGACAAAGGTTCTGGTAGGGAACTTCATGAAGAGCCTCACTTGCTACAAGAAGGAGCATCTTACCCTGACACATGAGGTATTCAGTGCATATACCTCCTGAGAAGATCTGCCTCTCCATTCAGTCCTCCTCTGCATGTGTTTTGGGGTTTCTGAATTACCTCTTGCTCTGCTCCTCTCTCTCAAACTCTACATTCTCTGGGGAATAAAAGTCCAGAAGAGTGATTTACTCCTTTTAGTGCAGTGGATCTCAACTTTGGATGCACATGGGAATCACCTAGGAAACTGTAAGAAAATCCCAATGCCCAGACTTCAATCCAGAACAACTAACTCAGAATCTCTAGGAGAGGGGCCCAGGCATCAGTATTTTTTAAAACTATCTTAGTATTTCTAATGAGAAACAAGGTTCAGATTATCAACTGAACTGCAATATAAGATGGAAAAGGAAGGTTTCACTCTTTATTCAGAATGTAGTTCTTTAATTAATTACCCTGGTAAATGCCCTGGAGAATCTACTCCATTATTTTATTTTTTAATTTGATTTTGGTATTTTTCAGTTATCTGTTCTTATTTCCCCAGAATTTTTTTCAATACATAGTGTAGTGTCTTCTTTAATCAATTTCCTCCTTTTTTCCAACTTCTAGAAATTTCTCTAAATTTATGAGCCACCTATCCCACCAATTCTTGTTTACCAGCATTCTTTGATGTCTGCTATTTTCTATCATTTTAAGAAATAATACATGGGTAAAAAAGTGCATGTGTATAATCAGCTTGCCATAATGATCTAACCTCCAATGTTGGCATATTTTACAATTCTTTTTTTAAATTAATTAATGTATTTATTTTTGGCTGCATTGGGTCTTTGAGTCTGTATTCTCTGTTACCATGAAAACTGAGTTATTTTGAAAGTCTCACTCACCTTCATTTCTAACCTTATATTTGATTTAATTATTCATAAATACACTTGGTCTTACTGATAGTTTTTGTTATGGCCAAAAAAAAAAAAAAAGGGCACCATGATTCTCAACATGATGAAAGCAGTCTTGAAGTAAAATCAAGGATACAACTTTGACCATCTAAATATTTACTCAAGTTTTAGAGAATTACTCCAGTAGCTCCTCAATTATGAACTAAAGTAAAATAAACATAATTAAAGTAAGAAGTATTATAAAGCAAATTAGAGTTGAATCTTCAATTTTTTCAAACTTTAAACTTTGCCTCTCCTCTGATTCCCCATATTTCAAAGGGTGGCTCTAGAAACTACTCACTACCCCATTTCTGTGTCCCCTTCTCAATTAGTCTCACACGTCCCACAACTAAAACCTCACCAAGTTCTGAGGATCTGATTTCCTAAATACTTCTTTTTTATTGTTGTAAAATGTGTATAACATAAACTTTGTCATTTTAACTATTTTGAAGTGTACAATTGAATCAAGTTTTGCCTCCCTACTACAACGACCCTCTTGTGGTCACTTCAAAAATCATCTAATTATTTTCCTGCCTCCTTCTATAAATGATGGGTTCTCCATATGATTAAATAGTTTTAAAAGTGTTGTAAAATAATTTTAATGACAGGAAAATATTCCATATAGTTTTACACAGAGACATTCATATGCTGGGAGTTCTCACTTCCTTTCTTCATGTGGTGTTTTTGTTTTGTTTTGTTTTGTTTTTGTTTTCCGCTTAGAGTTCCTTTCTAAGCTGTTTGAAGGTGTTATAATCCTATTCTTTTAAGGCTCAGCCTAAATGCTATTACTTCTGTGACTTATTCTCAGCTTCCCCTTTTTTATAGTCCTTTTCTATACTTCTACAATGTTACATGTGAGGGTTTTTTAAAAATATATCATCATTGGTTATGGTATCTATATAACTATCTTCTCTGTTAAAGGTAAGTGACTTAAATACAGAATATATCTCTTATTAGTAAGGATGAGGGGGTCAATACACCAAAAAGATGTAACAATCCTAAATATGCATGAACCTAAAAAGTGAACTTCAAAATACAGTAAGAAAATATTGATAGGACTGAAGGGAGAGAGAAACGAATCACAAAGTTGAAAACTTCAACACTCCACTCCATTCAACAGAATAATTAATAGTAAGTATAGGATAAAGAAAAGATAAGGATAGAGAAAATATGAAAAATACAATCGACCAACTTGACCTAACTGCCATTTATAGAATAAACCATCCAGTGTCAGAAGAATACGCATCGTTTTCACGGTCATGTGGAACAAACACCAAGCTAGATCATATTTTTTAAGTCATAAGACAAACCTTAACAATTTTATAAGGATTGAAATCATCCAAAGTATGTCCTCTGAAAAACAGTGGATATATGTATATGTATAACTGATATACACATATGTATATGTATAACTTTGCTGTAAACCTGAAACTAACACAACAATGTAAATCAGCTATTAAAAAAAAGGAAAACTGCATAATTCAGAATTAGCTACAAAGTAAAAAAAAAAAGAAAAAGAACAGATACCATTAGGATTCCTGGCACCTATTTTTTTTTTTCAACAGGAATATAATTCTTATTTTATCTTGTCTCATCATTTAGGTATTAAAGTACAATGTTTGTATTCTGTACATATAATTTTTTTATGTAGATGTCTTTTTTTTAACATCATTATAGGTTATAATTGCTTTACAATGTTGTGTTAGTTTCTGCTGTATAACAAAGTGAATCAGCTATATGTATACATATATCCCTGTATCCCCTCCCTCTTGCATCTTCCCCCCACCCTCTCTATCCCACCCCTCTAGGTGGTCACAAAGCATCGAGCTGATCTCCCTGTGCTATGCAGCTGCTTCCCACTAGTTATCTATTTTACATTTGGTAGTGTATATATATAAATGCTACTCTCTCACTTCGTCCCAGCTTACCCTTCCCCCTCCCCATGTCCTCAAGTCCATTCTCTACATCTGCATCTTTATTCCTGTCCTGCCCCTAGGCTCTTCAGAACCTTTTTTTTTTTTTAGTTTCTCTATATATGTATTAGCATACGGTATTTGTTTTTCTCTTTCTGACTTACTTCACTCTGTATGACAGACTCTAGGTCCATCCACCTCACTACAAATAACTCAATTTCCTTTCTTTTTATGGCTGACTAATATTCCATTGTATATATGTGTCACATCTTCTTTACCCATTCATCTGTCAATGGACACTTAGGTTGCTTCCATGTCCTGGCTATTGTAAATAGAGCTGCAATGAACATTGTGGTACATGACTCTTTTTGAATTATGGTTTTCTCAGGGTATATGCCCAGTAGTGGGATTGCTGGGTCGTATGGTAGCTTTATTTTTAGTTTTTTAAGGAACCTCCATACTGTTCTCCATAGTGGCTGTATCAATTTACATTCCCACCAACAGTGCAAGAGGGTTCCCTTTTCTCCACACCCTCTCCAGCATTTATTGTTTGTAGATTTTTTGATGATGGCCATTCTGACCAGTGTGAGGTGATACCTCATTGTAGTTTTGATTTGCATTTCTCTAATGATTAGTGATGTAGAGCATCCTTTCATGTGTTTGTTGGCCATCTGTATATCTTCTTTGGAGAAATGTCTATTTAGGTCTTCTGCCCATCTTTGGATTGGGTTGTTTGTTTTTTTGATATTGAGCTGCATGAGCTGCTTGTATATTTTGGAGATTAATCCTTTGTCAGTTGCTTCGTTTGCAAATATTTTCTCCCATTCTGAGGGTTGTCTTTTCATCTTGTTTATGGTTTCCTTTGCTGTGCAAAAGCTTTTAAGTTTCATTAGGTCCCATTTGTTTATTTCTGTTATTTCCATTTCTCTAGGAGGTGGGTCAAAAAAGGATCTTGCTGTGATTTATGTCATAGAGTGTTCTGCCTATGTTTTCCTCTAAGAGTTTTATAGTGAATGGCCTTATATTTAGGTCTTTAATCCACTTTGAGCTTATTTTTGTGTATGTTGTTAGCAAGTGTTCTAATTTCATTCTTTCACATGTAGCTGTCCATTTTCCCCAGCACGACTTATTGAAGAGGCTGTCTTTTCTCCATTGTATATTCTTGCCTCCTTTAACAAAGATAAGGTGACCATATGTGCGTGGGTTTATCTCTGGGCTTTCTATCCTGTTCCACTGATCTATATTTCTGTTTTTGTGCCAGTACCATACTGTCTTGATTACTGTAGCTTTGTAGTATAGTCTGAAGTCAGGGAGCCTGATTCCTCCAGCTCTCTTTTTCTTTCTCAAGATTGCTTTGGCTATTCGGGGTCTTTTGTGTTTCCATACAAATTGTGAAATTTTTTGTTCTAGCCCTGTGAAAAATGCCATTGGTAGTTTGATAGGGATTGCATTGAATCTGTAGATTAGCACGTATTTTGAATGTCCTTAATGGGGCTAACTCTTGCTGAGACTCTGTCCCTTTTATTCTTCTAAGTTTTTCATACAATACTAAGATAATTTGCTTTTTCATGTTACAGAGATGTGTTACATAAAAACGAAATTTCTGACAAACAAACTCCAAAATCCATAAAGGAAACATTTGATATATTTGGCCAAATTTTTATATTTCTGTATTTTAAAAGATATTATGGCCAAAGATAGAAAGCAAGGCACAAACTAGGAAAACAATTTTCAACACATTCAAGAGTCAAAATATTTATAATCAGAATACATCAAAAAGAAAAACACAATGCAATGGAAAAATGAGAAAAAAGTAAGAAAAAGTAACTCAGGGAAGAAATATAATTAGCCAATAAATACAAGGACATGTTTCAACCTCACTAAGAATCAGGCTAAGACAACTTTAAAATAAGATTTTATGTTTTAGTAAAAAATGAGAAAAAATTTTTTTAAATATTAATAACCAGTTTTGGTAAAGGTGAAAAAATGGGCAAGTTCCTATATTTTTAGTAAAGCCATTTTGGAGATAATTTTTTTTAATTTCCACTCCTAGGAAAATTCTACCTCTGCTCTATTTTAGAGAAGTGCAAGCATGCATGAATAAAAAAGACTATGTAAGGATAAAAAATAAATAAAAATATAAAAATAAAACAAAGTACGTCCTCTGATCGTAATGGAATTAACCACAAATGAGTAACAGAAAGAGATAGGACGAAATGACTAAATATTTCAAATCCTAAAAAATAATTCAGAAAGGAAGCCACAAGGAAAATCATAAAATATTTTAATGGAATAAGAAATGGCTTTACTCACAATCACCAAAAATTGGAAAAGGCCCAAATGTCCTTCAACTAACAGATGAATAAAATAACTGTGATACATCCTTAACATGGAATACTACTCATCCATAAAAAGAATGATCTCTTGATAGACACAACTTCTGATATGCACAACAACATGCTGAATCTCAAGTGCTAAGTGAAAGATGCCAGACTGTAAAAAGCTCCAAACTGTATAATTCCATTGATATGACATTACGGAAAAGGTAAATGTAGAAAAACATTTAAAAATTCAGAGTTTTCTAGGGGCTGTAGGGGAACTGATTTTTAAATGGGCAGCACAAGGGAAATTGTGGGGTTGATACAACTCTTGTTTTTATTTCTGGTGATTGCTATTCAACTGTATACATTTGTCAAATTCCTAGAAATGCACAAGTATGATTTCTACTGTCTATAAATTTCAAAAGTGAATAAAATGGAAAAATATATATGGATGGCAAAAATATTCCAAAGTTATCTGGGCAAAAGCCTTTTAAGTTCCTTTTCACTAGTTTTTGCTCTTCCTTATTGGGGAAATTGAAGCCAACAACCCCAAAAAGCAGAAAAAAGGCAGAGAAAGAATTATACCTTCATGATAGTTTCAAAGAAAAAAAGCAAATAAGGAAGCAGAGGGAATAACTGGAATTCTCTTAATGTCCTCTTTCAGCCCTATTTTATTTGGGGGAACCTTTTACTCCAGGACTATTTCAGCAACACCCAGTGGGGAATGACCCACTTGTTCATTGTGGAGCTATAGCCCCTTCTGTTTGCAATCTGTCCTTTGAGTTCCACCCAGTTCTGAGGAGGTACCTGCTCTCCTGTTCAGCTTGGCCATGAGAATTCCTTTTATCTTTACAATTACCCTTATCCTGGCTGACACAGCAGCTCTTTCTTTCGATGAATTACTCCAGCTCGAGGTGGCCCAGCTCTCACTCTAGGAATCAGCTGTTCATTCCCATCTAACAGGCATGAGTAGGTTTCTTTGATCCTTATACCCTCCTTTGGTTACCCCAGCAGCTGGAGCATGGAGTCTTGGATTACAAACCAGAGTCTTCAGTCCCGGTGCCCCCTCACTGGAGTAGTGGACAGAGACTGAAAGCACCAGCTGAAGCATCCAAGAAATGAAGTAACAAGAGAGGCAGGATGATTTTCTTTAATGAGGGAAACTGCTACCTTCAGTGACTGAATGCACGTCCGTGTTGCTTTAAAAAATGATTCATTGATTTTAAAATGTCACTGTGCTAAATTTTCTAGGTGTTACTAACAGAGAAAAAAGAATCTATTGATAGGTTAGAATCAAGCAAACTTATGCTTATCCAAGATCCCTTCGATAGAAGCCTTCCTTCTCCTCGTCAACTGCCTGTCCCCACTGCTTAAATGACAAGGGTGCAAATGAGGCAGCTGTGATCTGTAACTGCCCTGTCAGGGATTAGTGACGCTGTAAGAGAAGAAACAGTCCTGTACCTGTCACGAGTTTACCCTCTTCCCTTCTCCTCAGAGTCTTACTGAATGTTAACTCCAGGAGTTAACAGCTCTGTGGAACTCAAGGTAAGAGGCTATGAGCCATATTTTATGAGCTATAAATATGAGTCATATTTTAGTCATACTTCAAAAGAGTAAGAAATAAACCACACTAGTGTTCCCTTTTCATGTTATTCTTTTGCTTTTGAGGAACCTGTAAACCTGTTCCTTTGTAGGTAGATTATATCAATTCATAAATGTAAATTCTAGATTTTCAAATTCAGTTCAGTGAAATGCTAAGCTTCTTTTCTCTCTGTCTACATGGGAAATTTATAACTTTCTGACAGATAACATGAAATACAGAGTTAGTTGAGGATGTGTGAGAAAATATTTGAGTAGCAGTATAGAGACCATAAATATTTCTGCTCATTATTCACATTTTATGTTTTATTTTCCGTATTTTTTCCATGAAAAAGATCAGGAAAAAAAAAAGCCTTTACATGGTGGAAAAGCATGACATTCTTGCCATATGTGGAGCACTTAAAAGTTATCTCTCATCTGCAAAAACCATGGCTGAAAGATGAATAATGAGTGGGGAGAAGGGTTGCAGGGGTTCATGCCATGAAGGAATGATGAGTATCCTAAGTAAGGTTCCTTCATCATTTTGCTCATATTAAAGATAAGATATAGGTGGCCAGGCTTTGGTGTAGGAATCTCCTACCTTAATGCTACTGGATATGCTTTAGAAATAGATGAAATTCAAATGGTGAAATATCATTGAAAACCCTGAATGTTTTTCATCCTTGTCTCTGCCTAACTTCTGCACGTCATCCACCCTCCTGAAAACACTGGCATGCCAGAAATAACATGCTAAAAAAAGAAGCAAACTATGTTGCAGGAATCAGCTATGTAATAATCACTAAAAGCTCTGCCACATATATGACAATAAGAACACTCTGCATTTTGAGTAATCACATCCACATTAAGAGGAAAAATGAGCAAGGCTCTGCATTTATGAGCCAAACCCATTTCATGATGGGCATATATATTGACTAATATTAGGATTTAAAAATGAAACCAATTTGGCATCTTTTTATTTTGTGCAAGTGGCAAATGAACAGAGGAGGGAAATAGGAATAAATGGAAGTTACCGAAAGATCGGTGGCTGCAGTGGGGACCGTGTTGTGCTTGACATTTGATATTTCCAAGAAATCCATAATATTGCGGTGAAAGTCTCATGCTCCCCCCCCTCCTCTCAGTTCTGTGTGTTTGTGTGAGATGATGCCACAGTCTGGCAAGACCACATCTCTCCTGCTCTCCTGACTTCCTGCTGTTTTATTCTGGCTCTTTGGAAATACGTTCCTGTTGCTGCCGTGATCTCAAGATGAGTCGGGAATGTTGATTTTTCAGTGTGTGTTCTTCCAAACTGGCCGTTTCTTTGGCAGTCTATCTCAGTGAAGGCAGTAAGAACGAGTCGTGTTATCCAAACAGAGAGAAATAAAAATCACAGCTGGGCGTTATCTCGGCAGCAGGCGTCTCGTCGCGAGCATTCCCATATCGTCTGGCTGACTGTTCCCTCAACTGCCTGAATGCGAGAAACTTCTGTCACCAGATATCACTGCGAATTGGAATGAGGGGACTTCCTGATCTCAGAGATCCTTAGAGATGAGTCTCCGCGCGGCCCTAGAAGGCTCCTTTCCTGGACTTAACCTCACTCACAGCTGGACTGGTGACACGTCTGCCTTTATTCTCTTCCCCTAGGAAATAGTGTCGTTCTCCTGCCTCACGACTGTGGAAACACAGGTGCGTGGGGTGTTTATTGGCTCCCATCAGCCAGACACACAGGCAGCATTGTAGCACGCAGGTGGTTATGCTGTTGTTCGGAAAACAGTTTAGTAATAGAACATCTTGGGCCTGACTTAGGCGTTGAGCTTGGCGAGTGCAGTGGAAACTGTGTGAAAATCTGGGAGTAGGCAGGACAGAAAGAAGGGCAATCACATCTTGCTAGGGTGGCAAGCCCACGCAGATAACTGCTACTTTCTATTTCCATAATGTCACCCACCCTCACTGTGGCATATCTTGCTCTACAACTTGTGCTCCTATTCAAAATGTGTGAGGCTCTTGGTCCTCTCGAGCAAGAGAACGTGTTTGCCATTTAGTCAGGCTCACATTACTCATAAGATGGGGTTGATGGAGGGAAAAAAAATCATGATTTTAACACTGCCACTTCCCTCTGTGCAACTATCTCACCACATTTTGTGCATTTGATTAAAATAAAATAGAGATATGTATTTGGGCAAAAGACAATCTCCCTGTGCCTTTCTCAAAATAATAAAGGGTTTTCTCTTTTTATCAACTGTAACTGGTATTTATTTATTTATTTGCCTGCACTGGGTTTTAGTTGCGGCATGCGGGATCCTTAGTTGTGGCATACGGGATCCTTAGTTGCAGCATGCAGACTTAGTTGCGGCATGCATGCGGTATCTAGTTCCTTGACTAGGGATTGAACCTGGGCTCCCTCCACTGGGAGCACAGAGTCCTACCCACTGGACCACCAGGGAAGTCCCCGAACGGTTTTCTTTTGTTAAAAAATCAGTCTCTGTAGAAGTCTCTGTCCACAGAGAGTTGTGGATTGTGGGGATTTAGAAGAAGACAGGGGTTTCCAAAGTAGTAGAGACTAAAGGCTAGTTCAAACTGTCTCCACTTCCACAGAGTTTCTAGACTCCAAACCTGGTCCACAGCCTGGTTTATGCCCCAGGGCCCATAATGAGAAGGCAAACATGAAGAACTTTTTTCTGATTCATTTGGACTTGATGGAAAAAGAGACCGTGCAGCCTGTATTATCTTAAATTTATTATGTCCTCTCTGGCCTCCCAGCCCTACAGCCCTCCCATCAAGGGGCAAGACAGCTACACCCCAGCCATCCTGTCCCCCACACTTACAGTGGTTGCCAGTCACTTAGGGGACCAAGCCCAGACTCCCCAGGCTCTTTGAACTCTCCAAACCCTAACAACCTTCACTTACCCGACTCTCTCTCTCTCCTCTTCAGTCCCACATCTTTTATTCATTGCTATTTGTCTCCACACGTTTTTCATTACATATGACTCACCTGGAACCACCATCTTCAGGCAATTGCATGTCAGTCCCTGCCTGGACCTCTTTTCTTAGCCAGATCTCCTACAAACTGCAAGGTGCAGCTCAATGTTGACTTTTTCTTAATAGACTTTTTATTTTAGAGGTGTTTTAGGTTCACCAAGGTTGACTTTTTATTTCCTTAGACATTTAATGTCTATATAACCATTCTAGTTCCCATGAAGCATTCTCCCTGAGAACTCTGTACCACACAGTTTAATACTTTGTTATTGAATCTCTTATTTTTGCCTAAACATTTCTCACACACACACACACACATACACACACTCTTAATCTTATCCCAAAATACAATATTCTCCACTCATTCATTATTTCAATAAATATTTATGACCATCCTGCCATGGGTCAGGGGCTAACAACTCTAAACCATATAAAATGTAAAAGATATGATCCCTGCTTTCAAGGAGATCACAAATTATCAGTAAGGATTTGGCACATGCAAAAATAATTAACAGGAGGTAGAAAGTGCTATGTCATGATGAGTAAGTGGAGAGGGAGGGGTCCTTCCTTACATTTCTTGAAATCACCCCGTGGTGATTTTATTTGTTACAGAATTGTAAGCAACCCAAACTTTAAAAATTGCTAACTTTAAATTTGATAACTTATGCTAAGTTCATAACAAGGTATATCAGAATTGTCATTCCAAAATCTTTTGTACTTTTTAATTTCATTTTATGTGTTAGCCTTTCCCTTATATTATATTTAGATAAATCCATTTTAAGACCCACCCCCACAGAAAGGATCTTTTAAAATGGCTTATTATTGCAATGGTTCTCAAATTTGGTACATAGGGATATAACCTGGGGCAGCTAGTAAAATTAACATTTAGTTTACCAAGGCCATACTCCCAAGTATTTGGATTCAGTAGGTCCTGTTAGAACCAGATAATATACATTTTTGAAAAACTCTTCAAATGATGTTGTGTCAGCTGTCTCTGGAAAGCATTTTGATAAACATGGACTAATTACATGCAACAATTCTTGAAATTCTAGTTTTCTTCCCCAAGTGTAACTAAGTCAAGTAATTTTCCTAGTTGGTGAAACTAAGACTTCTTTCATCACTGTCCTTCAGACCATAATAGAATAAAAGGCCAACTTTGGCCCATGGTTAAGGCCAAGCCTCTCTTTCTGGCTCATATAGCCAGAGGTCTTAGAAGCTCAAAGCTAGATTTTATAGCAATAAATACGTCACTGAAACAAATAAAATGAAAATACAAAGAATTTCAGACCTTGGCCAACTGGACATACATTCTCAATAAAAGTGATTTTGATATATTTTGCTACAATGAAAAAATGCTGACACTTATTAGAGTTGATTTGAATGGGATTTTTAGGACTTTTCAGCTCTAATCTTTGAACTTTCAGAAACACAACCATATATCAGCCTCTCAAGTCTTCATAACTGTACTCTTTAAACTGAGGTTTTGTAAAGACAAACAACTAGAAAGTATCCAGTGCTGGACATACTGTAAGATGAAAATGTCCCTGACTTGAAAATGGACAAATTCTGATTTAAATAGTAACCATGTTGTGCATGTAAAAACAATAATAGACAGAAGCATTTATTAAGCACTGATTATGGGTTATATACAGTGCTATGAAATGAAGGCTATCTGTAGGTTTCCTGGCAGGAAGTGAATGTTACATGCAGAGAAGGTGTTGGGAAGGAAAATTATTCCTCTACTCTTCTAGGTTCTTCTGGCTGGCCTAATAGTTAAATTGACATGACAAAGATGAATAGGAGAAAAACCAAATTTACATACGTACAGGGGCTCCATAAGAATATGAGACCCAAAGGACAGTCAGACAATTGAGGCTTATATGCTATTCTGAGCTAAGGAGACACAGTAGGAGTCTGGGACTTCAAAGGGGAGGAAGGCAATTAAAAGGGAGATGGAAAAGCAAACGTTTGGTAAACAAATGTTTGCCGGGTCATATAGAAACAATGGGACACAGAGAGGAATTTTATCAATCAGATTTTGCTGGGTTCCTCCCCGCCTACCACACCTAGTTCACATTATACTATAGTTATTTATGGTGATAGCTCCCTTCCTGGAGCAGGTCCTCTATCCAAATTCTTTTAGGCAGATAGGGAGAAAGTCAAAGGTTCTTCCTAAGTCTTTGGGGCCTTGATTGTTTTCAGCTCAAAATAATCCACGTGCCAAAGTGGCACATTTTGGGGTGGCAAACTTTGCTCTCCTACAAAAGGTAATTGAAGAGATTTAATTAAGGGCATATACGGGAGAGATAAGAGAAACTAATAAGGGGTGCTAGTAACAGGAGAGCACAAATAGCAGCTAGGCCTGAAGAGGCAAGGGGAGCCAACCACTCAAATCTCAAGAAAGCATACAGGGACTCCCTCTTGCAAGAGCACCGGAATCACAACTAACTGCTGAACAATCATCAACAGGAAGACACTGGAACTCACCAAAAAAGATACCCCACATCCAAAGACAGAGGAGAAGTCACAATGAGACGGTAGGAGGGGTGCAATCACAATAAAATCAAATCCCATAACTGCTGGGTGGGTGACTCACAAACTGGAGAACACTTATACCACAGAAGTCCACCCACTGGAGTGAAGGTTCTGAGCCCCATGTCAGGCTTCCCAACCTGGGGGTCCGGCAACAGGAGGAGGAATTCCCAGAGAGTCAGACTTTGAAGGCTAGCAGGATTTGATTGCAGGACTTCGGCAGAACTGGGGGAAACAGAGACTCCACTCTTGGAGGACACACACAAAGTAGTGTGTGCATCAGGACCAGGATTACCTGCTAGTGTTGGAGGGTCTCCTGCAGAGGCAGGGGGTGGCTGTGGCTCACCATGGGGACAAGGACACTGGCAGCAGAAGTTCTGGGAAGTACTCCTTGGCGTGAGCCCTCCCAGAGTCCGCCATTAGCCCCACCAAAGAGCCAGGTAGGCTCCAGTGTTGGGTCACCTCAGGCCAAACAACCAACAGGGAGGGAACCCAGCCCCACACATCAGCAGACAAGTGGATTAAAGTTTACTGAGCTCTGCCCATCAGAGCGACACCCAGCTCTACCCACCACCAGTCCCACTCATCAGGAAACTTGCACAAGCCTCTTAGATAACCTCATCCACCAGAGGGCAGACAGCAGAAGCAAGAAGAACTACAATCCTTCAGCCTGTGGAACAAAAACCACATTCACAGAAAGATAGACAAGATGAAAAGGCAGAAGGCTATGTACCAGATGAAGGAAGAAGATAAAACCCCAGAAAAACAACTAAATGAAGTAGAGATAGGAAACCTTCCAGAAAAAGAATTCAGAATAATGATAGGGAAGATGATCCAGGACCCCAGAAAAAGAATGGAGGGAAATATCGAGAAGATGCAGGAAATGTTTAACAAAGACCTAGAAGAAACATCTCAAACAGAGATGAACAATACAATCAATGAGATAAAAAAATACACTAGAAGGAATCAATAGCAGAATAACTGACACAGAAGAACAGATAAGTGACCTGGACAACAGAACGGTGGAATTCACTGCTGTGGAACAGAATAAAGAAAAAAAGAATGAAAAGAAATGAAGACAGTCTAAGAGACCTCTGGGACAACATGAAACACAACAACATTCTCATTATAGGGGTCCCAGAAGGAGAAGAGACAGAGAAAGGACCAGAGAAAATATTTGAAGAGATTATAGTCGAAAACTTCCCTAACATGGGAAAGGAAATAGCCACCCAAGTCCACGAAGCACAGCGAGATCCAGGCAAGATAAACCCAAGGAGAAACACGCCGAGATGCATAGTAATCAAATTGACAAAAATTAAAGACAAAGAAAACTTACTGAAAGCAACAAGGGAAAAAGGACAAATAATATACAAGGGAACTCCCATAAGGTTAACAGTTGATTTCTCAGCAGAAACTCTACAAGCCAGAAGGGAGTGGCATGATATATTTAAAGTGATGAAAGGGAAGAACTTACAACCATTACTCTACCTGGCAAGGATCTCATTCAGATGTGATGGAGAAATCAAAAGCTTTACAGACAAGCAAAAGCTAAGAGAATTCAACACCACCAAACCAGCTCTACAACAAATGCTAAAGGAACTTCTCTAAGTGGAAAACACAAGAGAAGAAAAGGACCTACAAAAACAAACCCATAACAATTAAGAAAATGGTAATAGGAACATACATATAGATAATTACCTTAAACGTGAATGCATTAAATGCTCCAACCAAAAGACACAGGCTCGCTGAATGGATACAAAAACAAGACCCATATACATGCTGTCTACCAGAGACCCACTTCAGACATAGGGACACATACAGACTGAAAGTGAGGGGATGGAAAAAGATATTCCATGCAAATGGAATCAAAAGAAAGCTGGAGTAGCAATTCTCATATCAGACAAAATAGATTTTAAAATAAAGACTATTACAAGAGACAAAGAAGGATACTATATAATGATCAAGGGATCAATCCATGAAGAAGATATAACAATTGTAAATATTTATGCACCCATCATAGGAGCACCTCAATACATAAGGCAAATGCTAACAGCTATAAAAGAGGAAATCGACAGTAACGCAATAACAGTGGGGGACTTTTACACCTCGCTTACACCAATGGACAGATCATCCAAACAGAAAATTAATAAGGAAACACAAGCTTTAAATGACACAATAGACCACATAGATTTAACTGAAATTTATAGGACATTCCATGCAAACACAGCAGACTACACTTTCTTCTCAACTGCACATGGAATATTCTCCAGGACAGATCACATCTGGGGTCACAAATCAAGCCTCAGTAAATTCAAGAAAATTGAAATCATATCAAGTGTCTTTTCTGACTGCAACACTATGAGACTAGATATCAGTTACAGGAAAAAAACTGTAAAAGATACAAACACATGGAGGTTAAACAATACACTACTAAATAACCAAGAGATCACTGAAGATATCAAAGAGGACATTATAAAAATATCCAGAAACAAATGACAATGAAAACATGACAACCCAAAACCTATGGGATGCAGCAAAAGCAGTTCTAAGACGGAAGTTTATAGCAATACAATCCTACCTCAAGAAACAAGAAACATCTCAAAAAAACAACCTAACAGTACACCTAAAGCAATTAGAGAAAGAACAAAAAAACCCCCAAAGTTAGCAGAAGGAAAGAAATCATAAAGATCACAGCAGAAATAAATGAAAAAGAAATGAAGGAAACAATAGCAAAGATCGATAAAACTAAAAGCTGGTACTTTGAGAAGATAAACAAAATTGATAAACCATTAGCCAGACGACTCATCAAGAAAAAGAGGGAGAGGACTCAAATCAATAAAATTAGAAATGAAAAAGGAGAACTTACAACAGACACCGCAGAAATACAAAGCATCCTAAGAGACTACTATAAGCAACTCTATGCCAATAAAATGGACAACCTGGAAGAAATGGACAAATTCTTAGAAAGGCATAACCTTCCAAGACTGAAGCAGGAAGAAAAAGAAAATATGAAGAGACCAATCACAAGTAATGAAATTGAAACTGTGATTAAAAATCTTCCAACAAACAAAAGTCCAGATGGCTTCACAGATGAATTCTATCAAACATTTACAGAAGAGCTAACACCCATCCTTCTCAAACTCTTCCAAAAAATTGCAGAGGAAGGAACACTCCCAAACTCACCCTATGAGGCCACCATCACCCTGATACCAAAACTAGACAAAGATACTACAAAAAAAGAAAATTACAGGCCACTATCACTGATGAATATAGATGCAAAAATCCTCAACAAAATACTAGCAAATAGAATCCAACAACACATTAAAAGGATCATACACCATGATCAAGTGGGATTTATCCCAGGGATGCAAGGATTCTTCAATATATGCAAATCAATCAATGTGATATACCATATTAACAAACTGAAGAATAAAAACTGTATGATCATTTCAGTAGATGCAGAAAAAGCTTTCGACAAAATTCAACAACCATTTATGATAAAAACTCTCCAGAAAGTGGGCACAGAGGGAACCTACCTCAACATAATAAAGGCCATATACGACAAACCCACAGCAAAATCATTCTCAATGGTGAAAAACTGAAAGCATTTCCTCTAAGATCAGGAACAAGACAAGGATGTCTTGCCACTATTATTCAACATAGTTTTTGAAGTCCTAACCACGGCAATCAGAGAAGAAAAAGAAATAAAAGGAATACAAATTGGAAAAGAAGAAGTAAAACTGTCACTGTTTGCAGATGACATGATACTATACATAGAGAATCCTAAAGATGCCACCAGAAAACTACTAGACCTAATCAATGAATTTGGTAAAGTTGCAGGATACAAAATTAATGCACAGAAATCTCTTGCATTCCTATACATTAATGATGAAAAATCTGAAAGAGAAATTAAGGAAACACTCCCATTTACCATTTCAACAAAAAGAATAAAGTACCTAGGAATAAACCTACCTAAGGAGGTAAAATACCTGTATGCAGAAAAGTATAAGATAGTGATGAAAGAAATCAAAGATGACATAAACAGATGGAGAGATATACCATGTTCTTGGATTGGAAGAATCAATATTGTGAAAATGAGTATACTACCCAAAGCAATCTATAGATTCAATGAAATCCCTATCAAATTACCAATGGCATATTTTACAGAACTAGAACAAAAAATCTTAAAATTTGTATGGCGACACAAAAGACCCTGAATAGCCAAAGCAATCTTGAGGGAAAAAACGGAGCTGGAGGAATCAGAATCCCTGACTTCAGGCTATACTACAAAGCTACAGTAATCAAGACAATATGGTATTAGCACAAAAACAGAAACACAGATCAATGGAACAGGATAGAAAGCCCAGAGATAAACCTACGCACATATGGTCAACTAATCTATGACAAAGGAGGCAAGGATATACAATGGAGAAAAGACAGTCTCTTCAATAAGTGGTGCTGGGAAAACTGGACAGCTACATGTATAAAATGAAATTAGAACACTCCCTAACACCACATACAAAAATAAACTCAAAATGGATTAGAGACCTTAAATGTAAGACTGGACACTATAAAACTCTTAGAGGAAAACATAGGAAGAACACTCTTTGACATAAATCACAGCAAGATCTTTTTTGATCCACCTCCTAGAGTAATGGAAATAAAAACAAAAATAAACAAATGGGACCTAATGAAACTTCAAAGCTTTTGCACAGGAAAGGAAACCATAAACAAGATGAAAAGACAACCCTCAGAATGGGAGAAAATATTTGCAAATGAATCAACTGACAAAGGATTAATCTCCAAAATATATAAACAGCTCATGCAGCTCAATATTAAGAAAACAAACAACCCAATCAAAAAATGGGCAGAAGATCTAAATAGACATTTCTACAAAGAAGACATACAGATGGCCAAGAAGCACATGAAAAGCTGCTCAACATCACTAATTATTAGAGAGATGCAAATCAAAACTACAATGAGGTATCACCTCACACCAGTTAGAATGGACGTCATCAGAAAATCTACAAACAACAAATGCTGGAGAGGGTGTGGAGAAACGGGAACCCTCTTGCACTGTTGGTGGGAATGTAAATTGATACAGCCACTATGGAGAACAGTATGGAGGTTCCTGAAAAAACTAAAAACAGAATTACCATATGACCCAGCAATCCCACTACTGGACATATACCCAGAGAAAACCATAATTCAAAAAGACACGTGCACCCCAATGTTCATTGCAGCACTATTTACAATAGCCAGGTCATGGAAGCATCCTAACTGCCCATCGACAGATGGATGGATAAAGGTGTGGTACATATATACAATGGAATATTACTCGGCCATAAAAAGGAACGAAGTTGGGTCATTTGTAGAGACGTGGATGGATCTAGAGACTGTCATACAGAGTGAAGTCAGTCAGAAAGAGAAAAACAAATATCGTATATTAACGCATATATGTGGAACCTAGAAAAATGGTACAGATGAACCGATTTGCAGGGCAGAAATAGAGACACAGATGTAGAGAACAAATGTATGGACACCAAGGGGGGAAAGTGGCGGGGGCGGGTGGTGGTGGTGGGATGAATTGGGAGATTGGGATTGACATATACCCACTAATATGTATAAAATGGATAACTAATAAGAACCTGCTGTATAAAAAAATAAATTAAATATAAATAAATAAATAAATAAAGCACATAGGTATAGAGGAAGGACACCCAACAGGAACTGAAGTCCCTGGGAGAGGAAGCAACCCTTGCCAATTCTTGGTCCAGGAGGGAGGGGGCTGAGAGAATAAATACACTGATCTGCTGCTGGTGCCTCTCTTTGCCAGAGAGCTATGGTGCCCAATTGATGTTGTCCATTGTGATCAGCCTCCAGAACACAGAGCATGGTGGAGAAGGGAGGAGAATGGATCTAGAAGGACAAGTGGGGAATATCCAACATGAACACCTCCCTCCCTGAAATGGGGCATGGAAATGTGTGGCCTCTTGTGGAAATATCAAACTGCTCAGTTGGGGGATTCCTCATAGCATGCGTAAGGGACTAGAGCAGATCCATCACTATTTCATGAAAATCTTCTCATTCATTACCTTATTTTCATTCTTATCTCCCCTATCATCAGCATTAAACTTTCCTAATAGGCATTGAGACTGCAAACTCCTTTAGAACAACATCTATTAATCATGTCTCACAGGATGATTAAACCATCTCTGATCCACTGTTACTGCCAGACAGGATATAGAGTAAAGAGTTTTTATTGGTCTGGAGTTGGCCCAAATGCATGAAGGTCCTTGCCATGCTTCTTCCGACAAAAACAAACATATGTACACCCTTGCATGGGGAAATTTGGGACTGGGTTTGGTCCCAAAGAAGCTCTAGATCCTTTGAGTAGCTTCAGACACTACTGGCTTTTCAAAAAGAATTTTAGGACTGCGATTAACTTGAATTTGAAAACTCATTGCCTCCGTATGAGGTAGAAACAATTTTGGACCTACACCTTCCACACCTACATTTCTGGGATTAGCCAAAATTAAGGATCAGGCTCCAGAGACTATAGATGGATGGAGTGCTGTTCACAGGGACAATCTCTGAACTCATTTGAAAGGGAACCAGGAAGGAGACCGTATCCCTATGATAAATGGATATTTTACTGCTGCCTCCCTCCTTGATCTAGCCATAACCAGCCCAGTAACTCCTCAGGCATTAGTGTGCTAATGAACAAAAAATCCAGCTTAAAAGCACAGCTTTAAATCCAAGTGCCTTCATCTCTTGGAAACTTGTTTCTGTTTAAGACTTCCTATCCATTTTACAATCTGAGTTAGAGAGAGAGAAAACAAGCATATACACAAGAAGTTCTCAAAAAAGAAAAAAATAATAATATTGAAGTTAGTTGTACAAACTTGAAATTCTAAATCCTCCCACTGATCCAGAAGCCCAGCTGTTGGGTCTTTTCCTTATGGTTTTCTAAATCTCTTGGAATTTTTGCATGTCTATATGTCTTTAATATTAATACAACATGCTTCCATTCAAAGCATGGCCCTAACTTTGCTATGTTTTGGGCATCTGGACATTTAGAATGCCCTGGGAGGCAGAAAATGACTCTAATATGATGACTGATGGTTATCCCTGGGTGGAAAAGGAGATGGTAGTCTCACTGCATTTCTCTGTGTGGAGATGTACATGCCCTGTAGGAGCCACAGCACAGGAGCCCATTAGGAGGCCTCCAAACTCTTAGTAGTGAAGCTAATGCAGGAGCAGGACTGGGAGGCTCTACTCTAACTGACACACACATTTGCCAGGAAGCTTGGGGCCTCCTTTTATGCTGTATAGTCCCCTTTCTTTAGAGAGTACATTCTATGATCTCTTAAGCGACTCAAAACACACACACTCACACACACACACAAGCCAGGTCAGTTCTTTGGAGAAATAATCATAAGAACTAGCAATGAAATTGGGTCATTTGTAGAGACGTGAATGCACCTAGAGACTGTCATACAGAGTGAAGTAAGTCAGAAGGAGAAAAACAAATATCGTATATTAACGCATATATGTGGAATCTAGAAAAATGGTACAGATGAACTGGTTTGCAAGGCAGAAGTAGAGACACAGATGTAGAGGACAAATGTATGGACACCAAGGGGGGAAAGTGGTGGGGGGGGGGAGGTGGTGGGATGAATTGGGAGATTGGGATTGACATATGTACACTAATATGTATAAAACAGATAACTAATAAGAACCTGCTGTATAGCACAGGGAACTCCACTTCGCTGTACAGTAGAAACTAACACAACATTGTAAAACAACTATACCCCAAGAAAAAAAGAAAAAAAAAGAACTAGCATTTGTTGGACATTTGCTCTGTTTGCATGGACTATATTATTTACTCCTCAATAAAGTCTATAAGTACTATTATTAATCTCCCCCTTTTACAAATAAGGAACCTGAGGCACAGAGAGTTTAAGCACTTTCCCCCAAAAGTACCAGTGTTATTAACGCAGTAAATTTTAAGACTACTAGAGTACGTCAAACTGGTCATCATTGCTATTGCTGAGTATCACTTGTTGCCAGACCATGATGTGAAGGGGTTTACATGAATCATACTGAAGAAACTGATTCTAAAAGGGATTACGTTAAATAAGCTCTGAACAAACGCACAGCCTTTAGTGTCTAAACTGGGATTCAAAGTCCAGGTTTTCTGACGCAGAATTCTATACTCTTTTTATCAATACTTTGTCACACCGCCTCATTTCACAACTTTCTTTAGGGGGCACTATGTGTGACTATTTTTAGTTTCAAAAAAATCCTCATTTTGAAAGAATGAAACACAAAGAAAGTAACTATTAATGCTCAGCTGTCCATGAAAGGATGAGAAGGGGTATAAAGAAGAACTAACATTAATGATGTAATCTGGTAAGTGCCAAGGACTTCCTAAGGTTTTAACATGCGTTGTATTCTCTAATTCTGACAACAATACTTCAACATTGTCTGTCAGTAAATCACTCTCTGTCAACTGAAAATAACAGAAAACTCAAGCCTTTCTTTTGTTTTGCTGCCCTCTCCCCTAGTATTTTGGCTTCTTTATCCACACTGCTTGCCTGGAGAGTATGCAGTGGCTAATTTATGCTAGCCTTGTGTCCATTTGATAGACAGGAAGAAGAACTGAAGCAGAAAAGGGTGACAGCTATATTGGAAAAGCAAAGCTTTCCCGGTAAACCGCAACTCATATCTATCTCAATGACCAGAACTGTTTCCACTGGGTACCTCTTGTTACAAGGGAATCTGAAGATGCAAGTATTTTAGCTGGCTACATTGCTACTGTGGTTCCAGGATCATTTAATAATGTCTTTTCTTTCTAGCATGACCAAATATTTTAGGCACCATCTGCATTCTCATCCCCAAATATGTAATCAGCCATTTCTACAAGAAGCCCTGGTTTTAATTTTTTTAGTCTCCTTTTTTGGTGCTGTTTCTATAGGCTGTTTTTTTCATTTATTTCCTCTCTATCCCTTTCTGTGCTTTCTGTGTTGGCTATTCTTCAATGTGCACTTATAATTTAGTCTTCATTTAGAAGTTTGTTTTTCTGTTTAAAGAGTTAGGTTGATTGACATTTCATATCCTATTTTCAGGCCATCATTTCCCATTTTCTGGTCACCATTTGAGTTCTTCCATTTGTGCTTTGTAGTGTTCCTCAGTAACTATAATTGCTCTTTCAAGGATTTTTTTTCTGTTAGTTTTGTTGATTTTTTTAGTTCTTTTTGTAATGTTAAATTATAATTTTTATCTGCTTCATGAAAACTATTTTTAGGTGAGTTTTCCTATTATCTATAGGAATTAATGTTACTCTCATTCATGCTTTATTCTGTAGTACCTTTCTGTGTGGGCAGAGCTTTCTCCTTTCCTGTTGCTTTCATTTAAATGAGATGGATTTTCCTGGACTTCTAGTAGGGAGCTGGTGTGAGGAATACAGGCATGTGCCATGATATCATTCTCAGCTTCACAGCTCACACCTCCCTCCTGTGTCACTACAGTGAGTGTCTTACAATATGGTCAACTCTGTAGCCAGCCCTGCTCTGACTCTCCGAGCCCAGCCTGATTCGGGCGAACTTCTCCTGCCAGCGCTGGATTTCCTAGTTCCCTCCACGGCCCTTTCTTCCACCATCACGCACCCTTAGACGCTGTTTCTCGCTGGCATGTTCTGCTGTCTGCCACCTCTGGGCTCCCAAACTCTTTCTGGACTTTGTCTCTCTCTTCCTTCCCCAGGGCTCTTGAGGTTCTCAGTCTCAGTTATACTCCCCGTATTTCCCGCTCAGCTAGGATGCCCTCATTTGGGAAGCAACGATTGGTTGGAGACGGCTGAGATCCCAGAGCTCTTTGAAGCCCTCTGCCCCCCTTCCGCCCCCTCAGTCCTCTCACAGCCGCCAGCTTCCTGTGCAGCTTCACCTTCGGTGTAATCTATATGCAACTGAGTCTGTGAGTTTTCTCTATCTCCTAGTTTCACTGAAAATATAATTTAAAGTTTTTTGGTTTTCATTTCTCCTTTTTTCTACACATGATTTCCAGGAGGAAGGAGATACCCCAAAATCAGTTGCTTGGTTATAAACTACTTGATTATAAAGTTTGATTTCCAAATTTTCCTAAATAGTTTTAAGACTAATCATTTGCTACCAAGGGCCAGGCTCATTGCTTATACTGTGGCTATAATGACTCAGTAGAACAAAACCAAGAGCTAATTACTGCCTTTATCTCATTTTCAGATGGAGTAAGTGAGGTTCAGGAAGGTTAAGTAATTTGCTTAACCTGCCACAAAGAGGATAACTAGAAGAACTGGGATTCAAAACCAATTTGTTCTAAATCCGGAGCCCAAACCCCGATCCCATGAAATGACTTACCACTTTTCCTGAAGATTTTAATCTTCCAAGATTAGAATTATTTATGGTGACTTCCCTGGTGGTCCAGTAGTTAAGAATCCACCTTCCAATGCAGGGGACACGGGTTCAATCCCTGGTCAGGGAACCAAGATCCCACATGCTACAGGGCAACTAAGCCCGCATGCCACAACTACTGAGCCCACGTGCTCTGGAGCCCACGCGCCACAACTAGAGAGAAGCCCGCACGCTGCAACGAAAGATCCTGCATGCCGCAACTGGGACCCGACACAGCCAAATAAATTAATTAATTTTAAAAAATTATTTATGTGTTGTTCATACAGCAGTGCCTCCTGTCACGGTTTAATGTGGGCAAGCATAAAGACCCTGATTTATAAACTGCACTTGAGTATGGTTCTCTGAGACCTTCACATATTTTTCATTTAGACTTGAAAGTGGAAATCTGACCTCTAATTTTAATATGAAAAGATAAATATGGCCTGTATTGCAGCAATTTATATTAAAATAAAAGTAAGCTCTTTAATCTTCTCTCCAAAACTTGACAAAAATATTGAATTAAAGACAAACACAGTAACAAAGAAGGTAATATTTTGAAAATACTGTGCGTGTTGAAGTCGCAAGAAACCATATTAATTTACATGTTGTCCACCATGATAATTTTTACCTACTCACCTGTCAAAATCTTCATAAATTTGTAAGCAGCACACTATATTCCAAACAGAAATCATATAATAACTATAGGTTCAAGGCTAAACACTTGTGGAAATAACATTTAACAAACATCTATTGTATGACAGAGATTTTTAAAATATATAGATATGAAGGTAAAGTATATAACTGACACTTAAGAGCATATATATAATTTACATTATATAATATATGCATGTATGTGTATATAATATTTATATGTACATATTGTTTATATCATATAATTTATGTAAATTACATGTAATTATATTATGATATGTTCATGATGAGTGGTCCTTAA
This sequence comes from Balaenoptera borealis, assembly GCF_965194805.1. NCBI lineage: Eukaryota > Metazoa > Chordata > Mammalia > Artiodactyla > Balaenopteridae > Balaenoptera > Balaenoptera borealis. The sequence goes on along the minus strand of NC_138881.1, from coordinate 31,141,137 downwards.
TCTTCAGTTTACAGACAACAAATCTGAGGATCAAAGAGGTCAAAGAACTTCTGAGAAGTGTTTAAGCTCCTCAGTGTTAGGGCTGGAGATAGAATGCAGGACTCCCTGACTTTAAGGTCATTCTCAATTAACTGGGCTGCTTTGAAGGCCTAAGTTCAAAAGAAACAGAATAATCTTGCAAAGATGCAAAGTAAAGAGAAACAAGGGAGAGTGAATTTGGAGCTAATTTAGAGTGGAAAGTTTAGTTTCCCAGTGAATTCTGAATATGTGGACACTAGATCATCATTTCTGGACCAAAAACATGTAGACGTATTCAGGGAGCATCCACACTGCTCAAATGTCCTGGACAACATCTAATCTTTCTCATCATATCTCTCACATGAGGCTAAAGCCTGAAGGCAGAGCTAGAATTTCATGGAGTTTTAAAGTTATACACGTTGAACACTAATATACTCTGTCATAACATTAAATAATCTACATCACATAATAGCATAAATTGGTGCTATTGAACACTAATATACTCTGTCGTAACATTAAATAATCTACATCACATAATAGCATAAATTGGTATTTTCAGCCAATATATTTAAACACAATCAACTATATCAAAATGGCAACACACACCAATTTGTATTTGTCTGCATGCAATTAAGCAGACATCAGTGGAATGAGTGAACATGAGGTAAGGAAGGTAAATGCCAGCTAGCTCCTCTACGCACATATAAAGACAGGCTTTATGGGGCTCTAAGCACACTATACAGGAGCAAGAACCATTTCATTTTGCTCCGTTAGTTGGAGAATATTAAGCTCCAACTGTTATCACATGGAAAAAACCGAATTACTACTGGGACTTTTATGACACCCAGCAGCCTGACTTTCACTGCACAGCAATTCAGAATATACAACATTGTTTTAACACGAATTAGCACAACAGTGCAGAATATACACCATTGTTTTTGAGGTCCAGAAAATGCATGTTATTTATTTATTAATTTTTAAATACTTAAATTTATTTATTTATTTATTTTTGGCTGCATTGGGTCTTCGTCGCGGTAGCTTCTCTTGTTGCGGAGCATGGGCTCTAGGCACATGGGCTTCAGTAGTTGTGGCACACGAGCTCAGTAGTTGTGGCTCATGGGCTCTAGAGCGCAGGCTCAGTAGTTGCGGCGCACAGGCTTAGTCGCTCCGCGGCATGTGGGATCTTCCCGGCCCAGGGCTTGAACCTGTGTCCCCTGCACTGGCAGGCGGATTCTTAACCACTGCGCCATGAGGGAAGCCCGCATGTATTTAAGTGACACCGGTTAGGGAAAAAGTGACACTTCTAAGGTCTATGAAAATATCGAAATTCACTAACTCTATAGGTGGCCCTGATGATTAAAAGTGAATAGGTGGCCCTGATGATTAAAAGTGAATAGGTGGCCCTGTACTTTTTAAGAACAGCCAAGTTTTATGTGGCAGGATACATTCTCTATAAGTGAGAGAAAGCCACACTCTAAGTTCTAAAATCAGTCAATCAGTAATCAATTGTCAAGTTGATAATAAGTTACTATTCATTCAGTAACTATATTATGAAATGCAGAGGGCTAGGTGATGAGGACAATGCAAAAAAATAAATCAAACATAGATTCACTTCTCAATGATTTCACTAGCTGAGAACACATGACAAATATATACACACATAAATACTTGTATAAAACCTCTTAAAATATAAACTGGATATTCTCTCTCCTCTGTCAAAGTCCTTCAATTGACTTCAAATTTCCCTCAGAATAACATGCCAAATCCTTAGCAGCATCTATAGCTCCCTATGGCATGCGCATCCCCGCCCCCTCCCTCATCATCCCTACTATTACCTAGCTCCCTGACCTTTCTCTTACCACTCTTCCCCTCAGTCTACTCCGAGCTCAATGGCTTCCCTGCTACTCTTGGAAAACTTGCAGGAAAGCTCCCACCTCAGGGTCTTTGCACTGGCAAACCCCACTGCCTGAAACTTTCTGCTCTCAGATAAACACATTGCTAAGTCTTTCATATCCTCCACACATTTGCTCACATAAGGCATTCTCAGTGACGTTCTTCTCAGGGACCTCTATCTTGACCGCTGTTTAAAATTTCAAATTGCACTCTTATGCCTCCAATCCCATTTCATTTACTCTCCTCTATTATTGCCACACCACTTTCCACCATTTACCACTACATTTTATATATTTATTCTCCTCTCTCCCGTGATTTGAATATCAGATCCCAGAGGGCAGGGATCTATTTTTGTTCAATATTATATAGCCATCTCCTAAAACAGCACCTGACACATAGTAAGCATTCCATAAATATTTGTTAAGTGGATGAATAAACAGTAATTAACTGTAAAAACAGCATGATAAATACCAACTTAGTAATACAAAAAATGTATAGTAAAGCCTTGAGAAGATAACACAAGGATGGTCATTCGTGGTTGCAGAGAGAAAGTAGGTTTGAGATGGACTCAGATGCTATGTGAGACTCATAAGAGCACAAATGGTGGAGACAGAGAACTTCACAGGGGAGTAGCATGCCCCCACCATTGAGGAGGCGTGGTCATAGTGAACTCAGGAATGAGGCTGAAGGGGGCGGGGCAGGGAAAACCAAGAGAAAGAGGTAAGAAGTCAGTGGTGCCTGTGTTTAGAGCAACTGAAAGGACATACTCAAGTAGTTAAATATCATTCAGCCCCTACTTACTTCAGTATGCATCTCTAAAAAATTACAGCTATTTTTATGTGAACACAATGAAAGTATCATTACTATGAAAACTGAAACAATAATTCCTTTCTATAATCTAATACCCTTCTCATTATCAAATTTCCCAGTGTCGCAACATTTCTCCCAATAGTTTTATTTAAATCAGAATCCAAGTAAGAGCTCCACTTCTCATTTTACTGTTATGTTTCTTAAGCATTTTTCATCAAGAGCAGTGACCTCTCCACTCTTTTTTCTTCATGACATTGATGCAAATCAGAGAAAGTTGCCCTGTATGATGTCCCAGAAACTGGATTTGTCTGATTGTTTCCTTGTGGTGTTATTTGTTCTGTTCCTCTATCATTTTTCCCTAAGATGGAAGTGAGAACTAGAGGCTTGATTCAATTCAGAATTCATACTTTTGGCAAGAACACTTCACAGGTGGTGGCTGAATGCCATGTTCATCATATCAGGTGTATATGATGTTGTTTGAATGACCTTTAGTAATAAGGGTCATAAAAATATATTGATGGTTAGGGTAAGGACAGCCTGATCCCTCTGTGGTAAAAGTTTATTCCTAATATATTATCCAGTGTTTTCATCATTCAGTTTCCTGAATCAATTATTTTGAGATTGCGAAGTTGTAAGTGTCTAATTTTATCATTTCCTGCACAATTATTAACTCGAATTCTTCCATAAGGAGGACTTTTACCTCATCAAAGGAAATGAAGTTCAGGCAGGAAGGGAAGAATAAATGTTTACTTTATCCCTTTTTTTCTTCATGCTATTTTTCACTATAAAGAACTGTTACCCTACTTAGCATTTTAGGTGGAAAATAAAGCTCTACTGTTATCTATCTTTTATTTACTTTCATAATGGTCTTCCAGCCAATTTCTAAAATTTAAAGCCTTTTACATTCTCAATCAAACAAAAAATTACTTGCAGTTGCTTCTATTACACACCTAATTTGAGATATCTGAGGTAATTTGAGAAGTGTAAGAACTTAACTAACCACTGATAACTCCCAGATAATCTTGTTCCAATTTTAAGAAGGTCAACACTACAAATGGAGTTATCTATCTATGCACTGTGCATGTCTTTTATCAAATGTAGCTGTATGACTTGATATTTTGATATTTCATCTTCTGGTATAAACTTTTATTAGGTACATACTTATGATAACAGGCAAACAGAAACATGAAGTATCATTCAAATATTTGTTTTTCATCAAATAAGATTTCTTTCTTGAATTACATTGAAAGAATAATAATTAGAACATTAAGTAAATCTCCAGGGTTCCTTAAGCAATGATTACTAACATCTCTATTAAAACTCATTTTCAGGAACTCTTATTCATTACTGGTGGGAGCACAACTTTGGAAATGCCACTTTGGAAGACAGTTTGGCAGTTTCTTACAAAACTAAACATACTCTTACCATACAATCCAGCATTTGCACTCCATGGCATTTACACAAATGAAGTGAAAACTATGTCCACACAAAAACCTACACATGGACATTTATAGCAGCTTTATTCATAACTACCAAAACTTGGACGCAATCAAGATGTCCACTGGTAGGTGAATGGATAAGTAAACCTGTGGTACAACCAGACAATGGACTATTATTTAGTACGAAAAGGAAATGAGCTATCAAGCCATGAAAAGACATGGAGGAACCTTAAATGCAGATTACTAAGTGAAAGAAGTCAATATGAAAAAGCTACTATATGATTACAACTATATAACACTCTGGAAAAGGCTATGGAGACAGCAAAAAGATCAGTAGTTGCCAGAGGTTAGAGGGGAGGGAGGGATGAACAGATGGAGCACAAAGGATTTTTAGGGCAGTGAAACTATGCTAAATGATACTATAATGGTGAATACATGTCATTATACATTTATCAAAACCCATAGAATGTACAACACCAAGAGTGAACCCTAATGTAAACTATGGCTTGTAGATGATAATGACATGTTAGTGTAGGTACAGGATTTTAATACTGGGGGAGGCTGTGCATGTGGTGGGAAGGGGCAGGAGGTATCTGGGAACTCTGTACTTTCCCTTCGATTTTGCTATGAACCTAAACTGATCTTTTAAAACGTCTATTTTAAAAAAATTCAATATCAGTAGTGATACCTGTGGACAAAGAGTCTATTCACTCATAGGCTACAACTTTGGAGTTTATTACTCCTTTCCTACTGTAAAATTAACCCTAGGATGTGTAAGAATATTTAAGTCTGTGTCTGACAATGAGGAGAAAATGATATACTTGAAAATTCCTTGCAATGTCTGACTACAGTAGGTGTTCAACAGATGTGCACTGAAAAGTCATTAAAGCATCTATATGAACCACTTGGGAAGCTTGTTAATTCGATACTGATTCAGCAAGTCTAAGGTGGGGGTCTGAGATCCTGCATTTCAAACAATCTCCCAGGTAATGCTCATGCTGCTGGTTCCTCAGACCACACTTTGTGTGGCAGGATTACTTTACAAACTGTTATGTCTCCAAAGAGTATTCCTGCTTACTGGTGGTTGCCAAAAGAAAAAATTCCTCTAATGAAATTGGTTTGGAAAATGATGAATACATGGTCACCTTCTTGAAGAGCCTGATATACACAGAAACATTAAAGGCTCTGGGTAAAGCAAACTGCTGAACTTTAAATAACCCAGCATTCTCCAATCATATATGACCACAGTACCTAATTACCTTTCTGAGTAAAAATCATCCTAATATTTCACAGTACACAATTCACAGAATGTTGATTTATACAGGTTAAAAAAATAAAAAGCACATAACTTTAACATAAGGATGATTTACTTTCTGTGAAAATATTTTAAGTCTAAGTTACCCAGTCTCATGTATCTGATTCTCTTGAAGTAAAGGAAACGACCACAGCAGGTGGAGGTTAAGCACAGATAACAGTGACCTCACCTAACTACACATCAGAAGGAGAACAAGCAGGGGACAAAAGTAGATTTCAGACTCTCAGACAGTATGCTTGCTGCGGAGTGCTAAAGACACAGCATCCCAGATTGGGTAGACAGGTGCGTGTCAGAGATGATTAGTGAAGGAAAAAGAGGGAACAAAGTCCTTCACTTTCTTGACATAAACTGTCAGGTAAAGGAGAATGAGAACACATGTTTCTGTGGACTCAGAAATGTTTGCCATATATCTCTTCTCCCCCAAGCAAAGGTACCAACCAGTATAGATTTTCTTTAAGGTTACAAGTCAAAGAGGTATGGCTGCCTGGCCGTGCCCTTCCTTCAATTTGAGTGGAGGCGGCAGATAGTTATGGTTTTTCTAACTGTGTGTATCCAAAAGAGTGAGTACACAATTATGTCCGCTTACCCACTGTGAACCAGGCATGAGTAGGCCGATAATATCCTCAGACATCATAGTATAACAATTAGATTAGCACCGTACCTTCCCACCTAAGGCTAAGAGGGAAAATCCATTGTCAGGAAAGTCCTCAAACTGTTCCCAAAAGACTGCAAGAATGAGCTTGAAATGTATATATAAATATCATTAGTTGCCAGGGATCTCTGCCTCTTTTTGGAAAAATGAGATGGAGTAAAAAATATTTGAGTAAAAAATATTAAGCAAACAGAGGCAAAATAAAGGATGATCCAACTCATTTTTTAAAATAATGTTTTTGTACTTATTTTAAAAATATATCAGAAAATACTGATGAAAAGTTAAGCAAAATGAACTATAAAATTCTTTCAACTTTACAGTATGGTTGAAATTTTTCATAATTAAATCTGGAAAATAAAAGATAATCACAATCAATAAACTAAACATCACTTCTAATCCTACTACTCAGAGATCACCACTATTAATATTTTGGTGTATTTCTTTTTGGAGATATTTTTTCTCTGCCTTACACATTATTTCCTTTATATGAATGTACTCATGCTGTATAAATAACATTTTTAACAAATATTTTCTATGCTACTAAGTAGATATTTAGAATATAAATTTATGGCCATATACTGTGTGTATGTGGGGGGGATCCTAAAATAATTTATTTAACCATAATATTACAGTTTTCACACAAGGTTTCAGACTTTCATAAAGAATCAAATCCTTCCCCAAATGACCATGGGAATAAAAATAACTATTTTAATATCTTTCAACCTTGCAGATGTTTTCAGGTAGCAGCAAATTTTATAGGAGAATCAGAACATCAACAACAGGCCTACGAGACTGTTTTTTATCAACCAAATATTTTTCTCATATTGCTATACAGAAGGAAGAGAGTGGATTGTAGTAATTATTACCTACAGTTTGCTTTAGAATCAGGTAAAAGATTGCTTCATTTCTGGCTTTGTCACTTACTGTGACTCCAGGCAAGATGTTAATACACCTAGGCCTCCGTTTACACATTTGCAAATTCTGAATAATAATAGTATATCCCCATAGAGGTGTTGAACTGATTAAATGAAATAGGTTTTACACAGGTACTACTGTGTACATGGTGCTGCTTGCCAGACTTCATCAGCTTTTTTCTGAAGAACTCAGGCAGGGTCAATCCAGCTGAGTATGAATCAGTGACAGTGTCTGGGGTTCTGCTTAACATAAAGACCTTAAGATGATAAAAGGATTTGTGATAATGATTGAATCTATAACCTGATTTGAGAGTTGCATAAATATCAAACTACTCATAAAAATATGTACAGCTACAAAAGACACATAAGTTAGGTTCCAGTATCAACATCTACGTTTCCCTCTGTGAAGACTTGGTAATAACCCTTAAGCCACGTGGACAGAGACCATTCTCTGTACTACTAGCTACATTTCCCTCTTTCTATGTCCTGATGACATTTTTCTATGAGTCCCATTTCACTCTTAAATCACAGAAGTTTTTTTCTGGAATGCTACTTTCCTGTTTGAGGGCTCTACTTACTGTATACACCAAAGTCTTTTCCCTTTCTCATGTAAAGTGTCCATGACAGGGCCTACATGCCTCCATCCTTTGTTTCCTACCACAATACACTCCATCCAGACACCAGACACCGTGCAAAATGTAGATTACCTCCTGTCATCCAGCCAGCCAAGGGCAGATTTCTGCTCTAACTCTTGGTCTTATGCCCTTCTTGAGCCACTTATACACTCTAATGCTATATTTTCTAGCTTATTGCAATGCATATGGTACATTTTACTTTTCTTTTAGTTAACAAAATTTATAAATAAATAAAATTAAAATCACTTCTTGATTAGAATCTGAATCAGCTGCATAAACACCACCAAATCCTCTGTGTAATGCCCTGAATATCCCTTTTAGGCAGTAGCCACTCCAGGAATGTTCCCATGGAAACAATCATGTATAATATTACCTCAAGTACATTAGTGCTATGTCTAGTCTCAAAGTCAATTATATTTGGCTGAGGATAATCTGCCTTAACTCCCATTAAATTAGAACTCCTTTTAATAATGTTACTATTTGTAATATCTGACCATAATATATACTTGCATTTTTTTTCTAAACTACAGAGCCATAGTTTATACTTAAACAGATACATTTTTAGACAACCAACATTTCCTATTCTTGTAAAACCATTCTTAGATCCTAAAAGTATTTCCCCCAAATTTTAAGAATGTGAGTCTTGCAATTTATAAAATGACACGACGTCTCAGTATTTCAAATAATCACATGTCCCCACTACTTTAGAGAGTAATAAACTCAGTTCATCTTTAATATATAAAAGAGCAGGATCTAGAACAGTGCTGTCCAAAAGAACTTTCTGTGATGATATAAATGTTCCATATCTGTTCTGTCCAGTATAATAGTCACTAGCCACAAAGAGCACTTGAAATGTGACTAGTGCAACTGAGAAACTGAATTTTTATTTTAATTAGTTTAAATCCAAATAGTCACATGTGGTTAGTTACTACCATACTGTACAGCACAGCTTCCAGAAAACTTTGGATACAAATGTCTAGCATTAAACACATTCTGCTTAATCTCTTATGTCATAACAGCAGTGTTTCAGTTTGGAACCTTGAAGCTCTCTTCTTCTTTATTCAGAGCGCACATTCAGCCATTCACTTTCTGCACCTCATTATCTCCTATGCATCAGAGTTATTTATAAGTACACACATCTTCTCCAAGAGATTACAAACTCCTGGAGTGCAGGAACCACATCTTCCTCAATTCTGTATGCCTCAATGAGCATACTACAGTACATTACATATTATAAGTACTGAATGTTTGCAAATAATAATGATAGCCCCTTCTCATTTCAGTTTTGAAAATATATTATGATGGCATACTTTCCTTAGTACTGCTCTGTGTCCTGGTATAACTTAGCTCCTCCAGAGTTTAAATTTTGTTCTCTGTGTTGTATTATAAGCCTCCCAGAGAGTACATTTTAATGCTCTGGGGTCAACTGAAATCAGAACTCTAGAAGAAAAATCCCAAAATTTATATCTTTGCTGCCACAATATATTTTGAAAGAACTAGAGTAGACATTTTTTGCAACACTGCATCAAGAAAAGGAGCTGATGGTAAACTACAGCCAGGGAATTGAAAAATATTAGTTCTTTAAATGCACCCTTCCTTTCCCTAGCTGTCTTGAGGCATTTTTTTTCACTTTTTTCCAGCTTTATTGAAATATAATTGACAGAACATTGTGTAGGTTTAAAGTGTACAGTGTGATCGTTTGATACACATATATATTGTGAAATATTTCATTGATCCTTTGTGACAAAAACAAAATGGAACACTAGCTGGAGGACTACATGCAACTCAATATAATGGCATACTCAGAGTACCTCAAAAGGGAAGGAGGCAAGAGGCAAGAATCTGTCATTCATCCATTTTACTATGATAAATTTTCAAATAACTCCCCTATAGACAACTATTAAGAAAGCTCATATTTATGACTGAGAGACATTAGCTTGAATTATTGATTGTTCCAAATTTTTGGTATCACTGTGAAGAAAATAAGGTTTTAAGTTTAAAATAAAAGCTCTAGATAACATTAAACAGTCTAAAAATGATAATAATTAACCCACCAAGGTATCTATTTAATAAAAAGCTAGCTTTATATGGAATTCTGTTTGGGTAAAGAGGGAAATAAGAATCTAGATTGTTAAAACATGTATTACATTTGGCTGATTACTCTAGTTAAATTTTATTTATGTAAAATTTCATTTTTCATTTTATTTTTTACTCTGTGGACAAAAAGGTGTGTGACTTTCATCTCATCTATATAGCCTTGTGTAGTTACATGAGAATTTAGGGCCTTCTATAGCCTAGAAATCAGGATGCACAGCTAATAAAATCAAGCATTATTTCAAAAACATTTTGATTATGCTCTTTCTACTCCATTTTTTAGGTCACAGGTTGGATGTCTATGTTTATCAGAAAACTCTAGTTTTGTTTATGATAGAAAAGAACTTGTGCTTCCTTAGCATAGAGGACTATAAAATGAGAACAGGTATCAAAAGTATACACCCTGCCTTTAAACTCATGAACTAGGATACTGGGCTTCGCGTATGTCATGCCCCTCATCATTTGCAATTATGAGGTAAAGGAGATATGGTTAGTGGGTGAATAAATCCTTTTTTACTAAAAATGCCTTCAGACTATATAAAAACACACTAGTTTTAAATCAAAATGAAGCATATCATAGAGCACTTCCCCTCAAGGAAAGAAGATCCATATCAGTTTATTATTTTCCAAATTTGGTTTGGCACATTGTAGCCTTGAAATTGAAGAAAATGGCCAATGATTTACAACCAACCATAAAATTCAAGCCTCTGCTTGATTGCCCTAAGGTAACAGAAGGGCCAGTTGGTAAAAATGATTACGGGCTAGTCTATTCACTACATCTCTAGGTAATGAAATGTGATAACTCTATTACCCATAGATAGTGTCTGTAGTTTTTAAAAGTCATGTAATTGATATTTACTACCATAGGAAAATATTAAAAATTAGAGCTTAAGATTTTTCCAAGTCATAGGTCTTTATTCTGTGATAACCAAATATAAATCAGATTGTGAATATAAACTATTTATTTAATATTCAGATAGTTTACTTGTATTTGGACATTTATTTAAGTATGCTAGTTCTACCATTAAACCTGGCTGGCTATAGGCTTAATTCTGCTAAAAAAAAAAAAAAAAAAGAGCTTAAGTATATCAACTAGTATTCCATTCTTCTAACAGAAACTACGAGACATGAGTAAGGTCACACTTCTCCATCCGTATCCCCACAAGGATATACTGCCTTTTCATGTCCCATATTCCTGTTTAACCTAGCACTGTGTTTAGAATAATATTCAGTAATGGACCCAGCAGGAAAAGCATGTGGGCTTTAGAAATTATTGTGAGTAAAAACTAAATTGCATTAAAACGTTGTCCATTTATTACAATTTAGCATGGTAAGACATTTGGGGGGGTGGAATAAATATTGCTGCCTTATTATGTTTTTAATTTTATAGTAACAATGTTAAAGTGTGTACTTTAGCTATTCTGTTTTGAAGCCTACTGATCAGATTCACATTTTACTTTAAGAGCTGACATTTACTTATTTAGATGCCAGCATCATTTACTAGTTATATAAACGAGGACATCATTCCCACTTTATGCATGAAGCAAATTACCACACCGTCAAAGATCAGATTCATCTAAGTGAACTTTTTAGAATATATTTTCAATATTGTTTACAAATAGATTCTGTTACTTTTTCCCTTCACAGTTGGGTAGCACTCAAATCTCACCTGTAGGAGTGACATCACCAAAATGGTGATGTAGGAGACCTGAGCATCAACAACTAGACAGCTATCCACAAACAAAAACAGCTCCGGGAGTGCTCTGGAGTCATATTAAGAAATTTTAGTAACAGAGTGGAACAAAAAGCCTGAGAATAACCGCACAAGAAGAAAAGGAAGACAGCTTCATTTTGCCTGTACCATCCCATCCCCCAAGCCAGAACTGTTCAGCACCAAGAGGGAACTTCGAGCTAGAAAGAGTTCCTCCTGCCAGACAAGGAAGAGTGGGGTGAGCAACCAGCTTCTTTAGCCTTTCAGGGAACCACACAATGGTCCTGCTTTGGTTTAATCCCACTCAGACTAGAAAGCTGAGATATATGGAAATGGCTAGGAACAAGAAAAAAAAGCAGGGGCTGCTACTAGCAGCCAATCAGCAGTAGCAATTGCAATTCACAGTGACCTGCTCTGTAGACAAACCTGGCAGATTTCCCCATTGATGAAACCAAAGCCAGCACAGCCAAGGCAGACCACTTGCAAATTCCATAAGCTTTCACCCCACAGGTACATATTCACATTCACTGATGACAGCTACCTGCATCCTTCCCTGCTCCTCACCCCTGCCACCCCACTCTGAACCCTGGAACAATACTGGCAACCAGCTTAGGCCTCTGAGCTGCAAGAGTGCTAGATACTATCCTACACACCCTCAGCTGACCCCCACTGCCCTGAGAGTGCTCAGGGCTAGCCCCTCCAGCTGTGCACTGGCACAGCCCTTGGCAAACCCCCGTCACCAGCCTCCACTGCAGTGTGCACTCATGGGCAGACAGTGTATAGTCACCAGAGTGCATACCAACAGCCAACCCAAGGTCTCTGCTGCTGCTTGTGAGTGCAGATCAGGCCTGGTCTTCTATCACTGGCCTGTACCATCATACTCACTTATAGCTAGCCCCTCCAGATGTGCACCTGCACAATCCCACACAGGCCCCTATCACAAGCCTCCGATTCAGTGTGAATGCACAGGGGTAGAATGGGCAACTGCCAGTGAGCTTTTAGTTGGCCCTAGCCTTTGCTGCTGGACCTGGACCCCACCACGATGTGTGCATCTGCAACTGGCCCTGCCTCCACACAGGTGCCTGCAGCTGGCCACCAGAGATGAGTGTGTGAACACCAACACCTCAGGCCATCACCAATGCCTGCCCTAACTGCTGATCCTGGAAGAACCAGTGAAGACCACAACAGTGCTTGCAGCCACTGAGGACCCTGCACAGTGTTCACCAAAGTCCACCCGGTTGTCAATGCTGTGAACCCCAAGGAGCCTGAGCCAGAGACATCATGCCTCCCAGGATCCAGTGCTGCCACATGCCACCACATCCACACCCGTACTAGGTGTTCTGCACCACTAGACCCAGAATCACAGAATGCTCTAGTGTGCCTTCCTCCCACAGATGAAAATTTTCCCTTATGGATAGCAGTCCATAAGTCTAAAAGAGGTGACTGTTTCTTCAAATGCACAAACACGTGCACAAGGCTACCGGGAACATGAAGAATCAGGGAAATATGACTCCACCAAAGGAATATAGTAAACCTCCAGTAACTGGACCCAAAGAAATGGAGATCCAGGAAGTGCCTGACAAATAATTCAAAACAATTGTTCTAAAGATACTCAGAGAACTACAAGAGAACATAATTAGCAATAAACAATGAATAACATCAGGAAAACAACACAAAAACAAAATTAGAAATTCAACAAAGAGAAAACATAAACAAGAACAAAACAGAAATTTTGCAGCTGAAGAATAAAACGACTGAACTTGAAGAATTCAAAACACAGCTTCAACAGCAGACTCAACAAAGCAGAAGAATCAGTGACCTAGAAGAGAGATCAATTGTAAGAGAAGGAAAAAAAATGTAGAATGGAAATGAATGCAGAAAGCCTACAGGACTTATGAATAACATCAAAAAAAATAATATCAGCATCTCTGGAATCCCAGAAGAAGAGGAGTAAAAGAAGTGGAAAGCTTATTTAAAGAAATAATGACTGAGAATGTCCCAAACCTGGGGAGAGATTCGGACATTCAAGTTCATAAAGCTAAATAGGTCACCCCAAAAGTTCAATCCAAAATGATCTTCACCAGGACACAGTATAATAAAACTGTCTAAAATCAAAGAAAAAGGTAGATTTTTAAAAGCAGGAAGGGAAAATTTTATCTCACACAAGAGAACACCCATAAGTCTATCAGGGGATTTATCAGCAAGGACTTTGAAGGCCAGGAGAAAATAAGATGATTTATTCAAAGGGCTGAAAGAAATAAACTGTCAACCAAGAATACTTTACCCAGTTGTCCTTCAGAAACAAAGGTGAGATAAAGACTTTCCCTAATGAACAAAAGCTGAGGGAATTCATCACCACTAAACTTGCCTTACAAGAAATGCTGAAAACAGTTCTTCAAGCTGAAATAAAAGGACACACTGGTAAAGGTATGCATGTTATCAGATTCAGAATACTCTAATATTGCAATGTATTGTGTTAGTCACTTAACTCTAGTACAAAGGCTAAAGGACAAAAGTATTAAAATAATTATAGCTACAACAATTTGTTAATGGATACACAACATAAAAAGATGTAAATTGTGACACCACAAACATAAAACAGAAGGATTAAAAGGGCAGAATTTTGTATGCAATTAAATTTAAATTCTTAGCATAAAATATACTGTCATATATATTTAATTCACAATATAATATATATTATATATTCCAAGTAAGCCTATATAATATATTAAATATAAAAATATCAAAGCATACCACTATGGAAAATCATCAATTCACAAAGAAAGGCAGCAAGAGAAGAAGAAAGGAACAAAAGATCTATAAAACAGCAAGAAAACATGAATAAGATGGGAATAGTTAAGTTCTTACCTATCAATAATTACTCTAAATGTAAATGTATTGAATTCTCCAATCAAAAGACACAGAGTGGCTGGATGAATGGAAAAAAAAAAAAGACCCAACTATATGCTGCCTACAAGAGAATCACTACACCTTTAAGGGCACACATAGTCTCAAAGTGAAGAGTTGGAAAAAGATAGTCCATGAAAGAGAAAACTACAAGAAAGCACAGGTAGCTATACTTATACCAGACAAAATAGACTTTAACCCCAAAACAGTAACAAAAGACAAAGAAGGCCATTATATAATGATAAAAGGGTCAATTCAGTCAGAGAATATAATAATCATAAATATGTAGGCATCCAACATCTGAGCATCTGAATATATTAAGCAAATACTAACAGATCTGAAGGTAGAAATAGACAACAGTACAGTAAGAGTAGGAGACTTTAATACCCCACTTTCAATAATGGAGAGATTATGCAGACAGAAAATCAACAAGGAAACATTGGACCATATTTTAGAGCAAATGGACCTAAAAGACAAATATAGAACATTTCATCCAACAGCAGCAGAATACACATTCTTCTCAAGTAGACATGGAACAGTCTACATGATAGATCATATGATGGGTCACAAAACAAGTCTTAGCAAATTTTAAAAGTTTGAAATCATACAAAGTATCTTCAGACCACAATGGTATGAAACTAGAAATCAATAACAGGAAGAAAAGTGGAAAATTCACAAAAATGTGGAAATTAAACAACACATTTCTGAACCAATGGGTCAAAGAAGAAATCAAAATGGAAATTAAAATATCTTAAAACAAATGAAAATAGAAGCATGGCATATCAAAGCCCATGGAATGCTGCAAAAGCAGTTCTAAGAGGGAAGTTTATAGTAATAAACACTTACATTAAGAAAAAAGAAAAATCTCAAATAAACAACCTAACTTTCCACCTCAAGGAACTAGAAAAAGAATAACAAACTAAGCCCAAAGTTAGCTACAGGCAGAGCAATTAGGCAAAAACAAACAAACAAAAAGTGACATTCAAATTGGAATGGAAAGGAAGAAATAAAATTGTCTTTTGTTACAAATAATATGATTTTATATATAGAATATCCTAAAGACTCCATCAAAAAACTGTTGGAACTAATCAATGAATTCAGTAAAGTTACAGAATACAAAATCAATATATAAAAATCAGTTGCATTTCTATACACCAACAAAAAGATGTCTGAAAAAAAAGTGCTTAAATCCCATTCACAATAGCATCAAAAACAATAAAATATTTTGAAACAAATTTAACCAAGGAGGTGAAAGATTTGTACACTGAAAACTAGAAGATTTTGATGAAAAAAAAAATGAAAAAGACAAACAAATAGAAAGATATCCTCTGTTCATGGGTCAGAAAAACTAATATTGTTAAAAGGTCAATGTTACCCAAAGCCAGGTTCAATGTAATCCCTATGAAAATTCGAATGGCATTTTTCACATTAGTAGAAAAAAATCCTATAATTTATATGGAACCACAAAAGGCCCTGAAATATTCAAAGCAATCCTGAGAAAGAAAAACAAAGCTTTAGTTATAACACTTCCCGATTTCAAACTATACTACAAAAATAGAATCAAAACAACAACTGGCATAAAAATACACACTTAGACCAACAGAATATTGTTGTTTAAAGGGTAGAAACTTCCAGCAATAAGATGAATAAGTTCTGAAGATCTAATGTACAGCATGGTGATTACAGTTAATAATACTGTAATATATACTTAAAAGTTGCTAAGAGAGTAGATTTAATTGTTCTCAACACAAAAAAGAAATGTTAATTATCTGAGGTGATGGAGGTGTTAGCTAATGCTATAGTGGTAATCATTTTGCAACACATAGTGTATCAAATCAATGTGTTGTACATCCTGAACTTATAAAATGTTGTATGTCAATTATATCTCAATAAAACTGAAAAAAATGGGAAAAAAATTTCATCTGTAATATATAAAAAATTCCAAGTCTAAAATATAAAAAAATCTTTTTCTCTAATAGGATAAAATTTTGAAGAACAAAAATACATTGGATAGATTAAGAATGTATTTTCTGCCTTTACTATAATAATGCAATAATGATTGCAATGAAATTTTTGTAGAAATACATATATGACATTCATATTAATGTCTAATGTATCCATAATGATTGGTGTTATTTTGATGAATATTAATTCATTTCAGAAGGCTAAGCTACTCAATTTAATAGTATGTTTAATAAATGCTAAGCTACAGTGGAACTCTCATGAGATTAAATATGATAGTGACATGATATCAAATATATTAATATTGATCAGTGCCTTGACTTTGAATATGAACAGGTGAAATTTTTATGATCAAATATCAAAAAGTTAGTAAAAAGTCTTTGCAGTATGTTTCAAATGATAACAAATCCATAACAATATCAAAAATATGGGATAAATCGACATTTTACACAATTTAGTAATCCAAATTCATATGCCTCTTTCTAACAACAACGATGATATGATGATGAATTATAGTTAACATCCATTGACTGCCTTCTATGTGCCAGGCACTCTGCTAAGCTCTAAGCACTTTACATGAATTAACTCACTTATGAGAAATAATTCTAGAACTTCTTACCTAATTTCTATATAATTAGGAAAACTATAGTGATGCTCCTCTGCAAGAAAGGGAGACCCTTAATTATTTATGAGCAAATATTTCACAGCTGGACCTGGAATTGAAGACTCATTGGTATCATCATTAAAATCATCAAAGTTGATGAAAGTTCATCCTCATTCAGAAAAATGGTTTTTAAGAAATATCAAGACTGGGACTTCCCTGGTGGTCCAGTGGTTAAAGAATCCACCTTCCAATGCAGGGGACGCAGGTTTGATCCCTGGTCAGGGGACTAAGATCCCACATGCTGCGTGTCAACTAAGCCCGCACGCCGCAACTACTGAGCTGGCGCGCCTCAACTAGAGAGCCTGCCTGCCGCAAACTACAGAGCCCACACGCTCTGGAGCCCGCGCACCACAACTAGAGAGAAGCCCGCATACTGCAACGAAGATCCTGTGTGTTGCAACTAAGACCCGACACAGCCATAAATAAATAAATAAATAAATAAGAAACATCAAGACTGATACTTTTATCATGCAAAGAAAAAACATCTTTATAAATTACAACAGTGATAGACTCTACATTTAAATGTACTATTTTATTCATGTATTTTTATAAACTTACATGTAAGTCTACATACATCACTTATTAAAACGTAGGTCAAGAGGAAAAGGTGTCAACATAGTGTTGATCATAATCCTTTCACTTATGTTAGTCAACTCCTCTCCCACCCCACTCTGTACCAAATCTCAATAGATGATTTTATTTTCAGCCTTATTGGGATTTTAGCTACTTAACATGTGTTTCTCACCTCTATCCCACCCACCTCTCACTCTTCTCTCCTCTCCTCTTCTTTTTTTTTTTTTTCTCTTATTTTTCCTTCCTCTGTCAGAAGATGATACATCTGTATTTCTTTCTAGGGCTAACACAGCTACTTTGCACTTTGATGCACAGGGCTCTACTCTGTGGATGACCCACACTCCCTTCTTGATTTTTTAGTTTCTTCCTCTAAAAGTAGTTTTGCTTGATTTGACAGTATGGTTCATTTTTTTCTCTCCTTAAACATTCTTTTCTTAACCCTGGTACCTTATAATGATACTATCCTCCTACATTCTTTTAAGTTCTTCTAAGCTACCAATCCACATCACCACAGTTACAGTCAATTTTCCCTTTTCTAATCAAAAGCTCTACCTCTTCATCTTCCTCAAACTCTCTGCAGTACTTAAACTGATGATTAACTTCTCTTTCTTCTAATTCTTTATTCCTCTGGCTTTCATGATACTCTAGCCCATGGAGATTTCTACCTATTTCTCTGAACAACCTTTGGTTTTCCGATGTTCACATCATCTTTTAAAGTGGCATTTTCTAAGATTCCATAGTAGGCTCTCATTTCTTACTTCACAATTTCCTAGTTGATATTCATATCCACACCCATATCATCTTATTCCTTGGGACAGAACCTTCAAACCCTGCACTTTAGCCCTGACTTATCTCAAGTTCCACATCCTCATGTACAATTGATTCTTTCACATCTCCACGTGACTTTCCCAAGCATCTTAAACTTAACATACCCTGAATTAAAAGGATTATTTTTCTAACCTTCAAATTTACCAATTGCAGTAATAACAAACAACAATATCACACTATTCCCTGTCTTCTTTCTCTTTGTTGGTGCCATTAACATCCTTTCAATTACCCAGGCCTAACATTTGAGAATCATATTTAACTCTTCCTTTTCCCTTAACCACTTTTATTCAGTTATCAAATCATTTGATTTTAGCTTCAATTCAATCATATGAGCAGCCCACCAAAAAAAACCTTCAATGGCTCCCCATTTCCTAAAATCCACATCAGTCATTTAGGGCTCTCCACATCCTGGCTTGTACTTCCCTTTCTAGAACCATCTCTGCCACTCTTCTCTGGCAACCTTCAGCCAAATATGTTCTTCTCCCTAACTAGCTAATATTTTTCATTTCCATGACATTGATCATACTGCTCCCTTGGCTAAAATCTCTCCCTTCACATTCACACACACATTCATCAATTCATTTAGTGACTACCTACCTACCACATGCAAGATGCTGTTTTAGACTCCAGAAATGTGATGATGAAGAAAACAACATCCCTACACTAATGGAGCCTATATTCTAGTGATAAGACAGAATTTAAGTAAGTGCACATATAATAAAATATCAGGTATGAAAAATAAAAATAAGGGGATAGAAGTTACTCCCTACAATCAAGCACTCAGGGGACTCTTCCTTGAGGGGAGTGGCATTTGAACAATAGTCTGAATGATATGAGAGAGCTAGCCACATTATATTGGGATCCATGTAATAGTAGGTACAAAGGCCCTTGACAAGAGCACGTGTGAGGTACTAGAGGAAAAAAGCAAGGAAACCAGTGTGGCTGATGCACCTTGAGTGAGGGGTTTCAAGAAAGAAGGTAGGACACAAGGTCAGAGTAACCAGAAGTCAATCTCACAAGGCTATGGACCATGGTAAAGGTATGGGTTTTATTCTCAGTGTGATGGAAAAGTATCGGGGGATTGAGAGCAGAGGAATGATGCAATTTTATATATTTTTCAGAAAGGTCACTTTGCAGGCATATAGAGACTGTGGGGGTGGTGGAACGAATGAACATAGGAGACAAGTTAGGAGGCTATGGGACCAGTCTAAGTAAGAGATGATTGTGGCTTAGGATGGGGAAACTGGGGTAGAGGTGGTAAGAAATGAGTAAATTAAAGATTAATTTGGAAGACAGAAACAAAGAGATATGCTGATGATTGGATATGAGAAATGAAAGAATGAGAGGAATCCTAGATGACTCCTAGGTTTGGGCCCTGAGCAACGGGGTGCATTATGGCATGTGCCATCTTCTGAGATAAGAAACATTGGAGGAGATTTGGATGGGAAATCAAAAGGTTTTGGACCTGCTAACTTTGAAATGGTCATTAGACTGCAAAGTAGAAATGTCTAGTAATCCTTTAGTTATGAGTCTGGAGTTCAAAGGAGGGCTCAAGGCTGGAGACTTCCATTTGAACCATCAGATTTTATTGTGTCATTTGGAGTCATTGAACAGAATGAGATCACTCCATTCAGTGATTCTCAACCCTCCCACACATTCAATTCACTGGGGGAGAGTTAAGGTAAAATACTGATGCCCCCCCCATCCTCAGACCAATTGAATCTGAACCTCTGCAGGGGGGCCAGGATAATGGTGAATTTTAAAATCTCCTCTAAGGTGCAACCAGGTTTAAAGAACCACTGACCTACTGAAATGGTGTGGAGAGAGGTCTGAGTACTCAGCTCTGGGGCACGTCAAAATTTAGAGATCTATAAAAGCAGATTACACCAAAGGAAGCTAGAAAAAAGTGGCCACCAAGGCATGGGAAAATCTGGAGAGTAGGACAGTGTCCCATAATCCAAGAAAAGAAAGTGTTTCAAGAAGGACAGATGAGCTCAATCAAGTGCCATTGAGAGTTCAGTTAAGGTGAGGACTGAGAGTTGACCACTGGATTTGATAATGTGAAGGTGCTATAACAAGTGGATTTAGACAATAGGTAGGGACTAAAGACTGACACCATGCATCCAAGAGAGCAGAAGATGGAGAAGTAAAGAGAGCAGGTAGTAACCATATCCACCTGTCAGGTGCTTTGCGCATTTTTAAGGCCTAGTTAAAAGGCCCAGAAGCCTCCTCTAATCTCACCAGCTAGAGGCAATCGCTCTATTGCTCAATTTCCACACGCACTTTTCTTTGAGATACCAACTTGAACTCTCATTATTTATGCTCTTTGTGGAGAAGGATCACACTTAGTTAATGTTTCTATGCCCCACAGTGAAGGAGTAATAGGTTCTGAGTAATTGTTGGCTCAAAATTTAGGAAAGAAAAAGCTTTGAAATATGCTGAAAAAGCAATGAGTGTTACTGAAGTACTAAGTGAGCAGAGTTCTAATGTCACTTACCAGAAAGGGAAGATGCTGAAATTCACTTAGCTGTGAAGTAAATGTGAACTGCTGGAAGATAAAGAAGGCAGAAGTAATCAAAGAGCTGAAAAAACAGTTTCCTTAATTATCTCTAATGTTATCTTCATTACTGAGCACTATGTGGCACTAAATGGCAGTTATGTGACAAGCCACTGACCCACGCACAGATGACAACAAACCATGCATCCTCCTCTTACCCATACATAGCTGCCAGGCCTCACCTGAACCACCAGCTCTGCCTATAAAAAAGGTAATGAGCCAGGAAATGCTGAAGCTGTAGTTAAGGAGCTGTATGGTCATAATTTTTGTTTGTTCGCTTTTATTTTTAATAATATAAATTTTACAACACAAAGAATGTTTGTAAAATCTGCCTAAGTAAGTTAGTGAAAAATAGCAACCCAGAGGACATAGTGATCGTTAATAAGTGTATATCTAGCCACAAAAGCATGGTGGGTATTAGATTTTCAGTGGCTTTGAATGTCACAGAAGTGCTTAGTATTTACAGAATTTTCTCTTTTAGTGGTCCTTAGTCTACACCCATTCATTCTACCCAATAACGATTTTCAGTTTAAACTTTCTATAAATTAAATGTCTCAAATATGTGAACTATACATAATAAAAGACCTTCGGTAGATTTTGATTTCTAAGTCTTACAGGTCTTGATTGCCTCTTTTGAAGCCCCAAGGCACTAACCTCCCAAAGACCTGAGTACAATCTCCTCAGCTGTCATTTTTAAACTTTCTTCCCCCCAAACCAACAATCTTCCCCAAAACTGATGAATAATCCCCAACGTGTGGAGCAAAGGTGATTTCTTCTCTATATCTTCCTTTTAAAAGATAATATACATGAAAACTAAGCCAGAAAAATAATCCTTTTTTTCCTCTGTGGAAAAAAATCAAGAGTGTGTTTCTTATGAAAGAGCTCCACAAAGAAAAAAAAAAAGTAACTGCTAACTAAAACTAGAAATGAAATTTGAACTTTCTCTAAAGCAAGATAAATATACACTACTTATTTGAAAATATGTTTATTTGGAAGAATATGTTAAAGCTGGTTATTGATTTAATTACGGGCTATATTTTCTGAATTAGAGCCACAAATTTGCCTTCTGGTATTTACCAGAATGTAGATAAAATTATATATTGCACAACACAGTGTTTACTATATCTAGTGAGGAATAAAGGGGAAATTATTACTATTTAGAAATAACTTTCAGTGCTTAGACACGTATCTATTATAGAGGATATGGCTCTTCCTAATGACAGAAAACACCCACGAAGCAAATAGAGGTGTTACTTTTAAAGCACTTCTTCCTGGTAAACCTTCACATAAAAAGAAAATCTTAGGCTGCTGTGAAAAACTACAATATAAATCACTGCTTCACAAAGATCTTAAAATTTTTCTGCTTTTATTAAATCTGTGGGTTTTTTCATAATATGAAGAACCATTAGCATATGTTGAAAAGCACTACCTTTTTATCTAGTCCAGCCTCAAAATCAATTGAGGAATCCCCCTAAAGCAACTTTGAAAGGTGGTGTTCATACAGCACCTTCTTGAACCTTCTCAGCAACATGAAGTTCATTACTTTGTTAGGCAGTCTAATCCACTTTTTAAAATTCTGTCAGAACATTCTAGAACAAATATCAAAAACATGAGCCTGAGTTACAATTAAGGAAGCCAGACTAGATGGCATTGGTCTTCATCCCTTAATATGCTCCTCACCCTACGGAAATATACTTAAGTCCTTTGCTGTTAAGGAAGTACAAGGAGAAGGTCCTGGGGCACCAAGATTCCTTTTAACAAGTCCTGAACCTAAAACTGCTGCTTAGTTGGTTAGTTTGTTTGTTTTTAATAACATGTGATAGAAGAATGATTTATTACAACAAATTCCATGAAAAATCATATAAAATAACCATTTTCTGAATGACATCCGTTAAGACCGCCTGAGGACAAATGTACAAGGGGTACCCCTGAGAAGCCAGACAGAGAAGTTACTGATACCAAGTCAAAAGCTGGAGGAGGAAGGAACATGAATTTGTGAATAAAAAACGGAAGGGTGTGGGTGGGGAATGGGGTCCTGAACAAAGGAAAACAGCCACTGCTCATTTCCAGGGTACAGGCTGGGGTGGGCCACGAGCAGGGTAGGGGCGAGGGGGCAACCCCACTGCCACTCACACACGTAAACAGTAAACATCAGTTTCGGTGGGGGGGGGGGATGTACAGGCGCACAGAACCTGTGGGCTCTACTCCATGTCAGCTAAATATAAACGCAGAAGCACTCATCTCCCACTGTCGGGGGCAGGGGGGGCAGGGCGGGGCGTGGCCAGACTCGCACCTGCCGGCTTCCGTCCCAGCTTCAGTGACCTCTTCCCCAGCACTCAGTCTTGTCCCGCAATGCACACTCCCACAGATGTGGAATCTGGCTAGGACTTCTATCCAGCTGGTTTGTTTCACCTTCTACTTCACCACTGCACCCAGTCCTTAGCTTCACAATATATGTATGTGTGTGTCTGTGTGAGTGTACATACATAGATACATGTGTGTATATATGTTGAATTCATAAGAATATTTATTATTTGGGGAGGCTTTGATTTTACTTCAGATAAAGTAAAATGGCAACTGAATATTACATTTATATCTGCAATTTAAAATTGTTCCAGGGTATGTTTAAATGGGGCCAAGTATTTTCCAAAGGCTTTTTTAAAGTGATTGTTAAATTTTCTAGATTCCAAATAGTAAAATAGTATGTTAAAATGGAAACTATGGAAAAATCCTAGACTATGGAAGAATCAAGTGTTTTAATTTCTGACTTTAATAAATTAAACATTGGTGTTAAAAAACAATGTCTTCTCCATGGTCTTTGTGTTGGGAAGAGAGACTTATGTCACTACTCTTCGCTACGTCATTGGGACCATTGTTCTTCGTGGTATGTAAAGGGCAGGCTTTATGCATCTGCTTTATGCAACGTTGTCTTTCCAGTGTTTAGAAATGACTGCCCATAAATTTCAGCCAAAAGTCCATAGGCAAATCAGGTCTCCAGTGCTATCTCAGAGTTTGTAATATAGGTATGAAAATTTACTGTGGCAGTGGACCATACATCTAGTAAGCGAGTATCTTTATTACTATCTGGTAAAACAAAGCAAACTAAATCAAATTACTTTCTCCATAAGAGCTCTAAGATTTTTGAAAGAATACAACTGATGTCCCCTGAAATCTTTACTCTTGGCTAAAAGATCAAAAAATACTGTTTCCTTTCTTTACATCATTGCTCTGGGTTACTTCTCCTGGGCTACACCTTGAATGAATTCAGAAAAGTAGCTTCTGATCAGTACAGTGGGACTCTCCCCTCCTGTGACACTATTTCTTTTAATGCAGCCTAAGATGGCAGTGGATGGGCTATGGCATTAAGCATTGCCAAATGTTTTGTGGTTTATATTCTGAGTCATTACTGCAACTCATGTCAAAATTCTAAACGGAAATGTACTCATATTAGTTGAGCTGCAGTTCTAATAGGTCACAGTTCCTATGTGCCTTTAGAGGTCTCTATTTTCACCCCAAATCACTGCCAATCATGGCAAGTGGCTGCCTGGTTTATGTCCCAGGTCTAAGAAAATACCTCTGCTTTCTCTCACACTGAACAGTGATCATTTCTTACTTTATAACTTCTAAAATTATCTTTCTATTTCCCCCTATACACAGAACCTTGACTAGGTTCTATTTTTATATGAGCCAATGCTTTTTTCTATATATGTTATCTTTTTAGTCCGTAAAAGATGTCTTTAAAAGACTCTTAGGACAAATGTCCTTGAAAAAAAATAGACATATTTATTCTTTAAAACAATTTCTTTAGCTTATCCAAAGTGAAAACATAGGTACAAAAATTACTGATTTTATCTGGTTGTAAGTTACATTAATACCCAATTGGCTGAAAAGGCAATAAGCCACCTTAAAATTATACATCTTACTGGGGGAGAGAAAGATGGCGGAAGAGTAAGACGCGGAGATCACCTTCCTCCCCACAGATACATCAGAAATACATCTACACGTGGAACTGCTCCTATAGAACACCCACTGAACGCTGGCAGAAGACGTCAGACCTCCCAAAAGGCAAGAAACTCCCCACGTACCTGGGTAGGGCAAAAGAAAAAAGAAATAACAGAGACAAAAGAATAGGGATGGGACCTGCACCAGTGGGAGGGAGCTGTGAAGGAGGAAAGGTTTCCACACACTAGGAAGCCCCTTCGCGGGCGGAGACTGCGGGTGGCGGAGGGGGGAAGCTTCGGAGCCACGGAGGAGAGCGCAGCCACAGGGGTGCGGAGGGCAAAGTGGAGAGATTCCCGCACAGAGGAGCGGTGCCGACCAGCACTCACCAGCCCGAGAGGCTTGTCTGCTCACTCGCCAGGACGGGCCAGGGCTGGGAGCTGAGGCTCAGGCTTCGGTCGGCTCGCAGGGAGAGGACTGGGGTTGGCGGCATGAACACAGCCTGAAGGGGTTAGTGCGCCACAGCTAGCCGGGAGGGAGTCTGGGAAAAGGTCTGGAGCTGTCGAATAGACAAGAGACTTTTTCTTGCCTCTTTGTTTCCTGGTGCGTGAGGAGAGGGGATTATGAGCGCTGCTTAAAGGAGCTCCAGAGACGGGCGCGAGCCGCGGCTATCAGCGTGGACCCCAGAGATGGGCATGAAACGCTAAGGCCGCTGCTGCCGCCACCAAGAAGCCTGTGTGCGAGCACAGGTCACTCTCCACATCGCCCCTCCCGGGAGCCTGTGCAGCCCGCCACTGCCAGGGTCCAGTGATCCAGGGACAACTTACCCGGGAGAACACATGGTGTGCCTCAGGCAGGTGCAACGTCACGCTGGCCTCTGCCGCCGCAGGCTCGCCCCACCTCCGTACCCCTCCCTCCCCCCGGCCTGAGTGAGCCAGAGCCCCCGAAGCAGCTGCTCCTTTAACCCCGGCCTGTGTGAGCAAAGAACAGACGCCCTCAGGCGACCTACACGCAGAGGCGGGTCCAAATCCAAAGCTGAACCCCGGGAGCTGTGCGAACAAAGAAGAGAAAGGGAAATTTCTCCCAGCAGCCTCAGAAGCAGCGGATTAAAGCTCCACAAACAACTTGATGTACCCTGCCTCTGTGGAATACCTGAATAGACAACGAATCATCCCAAATTGAGGAGGTGGACTTTGGGAGCAAGAGATAATATTTTTTCCCCTTTTCCTCTTTTTGTGAGTGTGTATGTGTAAGCTTCTGTGTGAGATTTTGTCTGTATAGCTTTGCTTTCACCATTCGTCCTAGGGTTCTGTCTGTCCGGTTTTTTGGTTTTTTTTTTTTTTTACTTAAAAAAAATTTTTTTTCCTTAATACTTTCTTTTATTTTTTATTTTAATAACTTTATTTTATTTTATCTTACTTTATTTTATTTTATCCTCTTCCTTTATTTCTATTTTTTCTCCCTTTTATTCTGAGCCGTGTGGATGAAAGACTCTTGATGCTCCAGCCAGGCATCAGGGCTGTGCCTCTGAGGTGGGAGAGCCAAATTCAGGACACTGGTCCACAAGAGACCTCCCAGATCCACGTAATACCAAATGGCGAAAATCTCCCAGAGATCTCCATCTCAACACCAAGACCCAGCTTCACTCAACGACCAGCAAGCTACAGTGCTGGACACCTTATGCCAAACAACTAGCAAGACAGGAACACAGCCCCATCCATTAGCAGAGAGGCTGCCTAAAATCATAATGAGGCCACAGACACCCCAAAACACACCACCAGACGTGGATGTGCCCACCAGAAAGACAAGATCCAGCCTCATCCACCAGAACACAGGCAGTAGTCCCCTCCACCAGGAAACCTACACAACCCACTGAACCAACCTTAGCCACTGGAGACAGACACCAAAAACAACAGGAACTACGAACCTGCAGCCTGCGAAAAGCGGACACCAAACACAGTAAGATAAGCAAAATGAGAAGACAGAAAAGCACACAGCAGATGAAGGAGCAAGGTAAAAACACACCAGACCTAACAAATGAAGAGGAAATAGGCAGTCTACCTGAAAAAGAATTCAGAATAATGATAGTAAAGATGATCCAAAATCTTGGAAATAGAATAGACAAAATGCAAGAAACATTTAACAAGGACCTAGAAGAACTGAAGAGGAACCAAGCAACGATGAAAGACACAATAAATGAAATTAAAAATACTCTAGAAGGGATCAACAGCAGAATAACTGAGGCAGAAGAAAGGATAAGTGACCTGGAAGATAAAATCGTGGAAATAACTACTGCAGAGCAGAATAAAGAAAAAAGAATGAGAAGAACTGAGGACAGTCTCAGAGACCTCTGGGACAACATTAAATGCACGAACATTCGAATCATAGGAGTCCCAGAAGAAGAAGAGAAAAAGAAAAGGACTGAGAAAATATTTGAAGAGACTATAGTTGAAAACTTCCCTAATATGGGAAAGGAAATAGTTAATCAAGTCCTGGAAGCACAGAGAGTCCCATACAGGATAAATCCAAGGAGAAACACGCCAAGACACATATTAATCAAACTATCGAAAACTAAATATAAAGAAAACATATTAAAAGCAGCAAGGGAAAAACAACAAATAACACACAAGGGAATCCCCATAAGGTTAACAGCTGATCTTTCAGCAGAAACTCTGCAAGCCAGAAGGGAGTGGCAGGACATATTTAAAGTGATGAAGGAGAAAAACCTACAACCAAGGTTACTCTACCCAGCAAGGATCTCATTTAGACTTGATGGAGAAATTAAAACCTTTATATACAAGCAAAAGCTGAGAGAGTTCAGCAACACCAAATCAGCTTTACAACAAATGCTAAAGGAATTTCTCTAGGCAAGAAACACAAGAGAAGGAAAACACCTACAATAACAAACCCAAAACATTTAAGAAAATGGGAATAGGAACATATATATCAATAATTACCTTAAATGTAAATGGATTAAATGCTCCCACCAAAAGACACAGACTGGCTGAATGGATACAAAAACAAGACCCATATATATGCTGTCTACAAGAGACCCACTTCAGACCTGGGGACACATACAGACTGAAAGTGAGGGGATGGAAAAAGATATTCCATGCAAATGGAAATCAAAAGAAAGCTGCAGTAGCAATTCTCATATGAGACAAAATAGACTTTCAAATAAAGACTATTACAAGAGACAAAGAAGGACACTACATAATGATCAAGGGATCGAGCCAAGAAGAAGATATAACAATTGTAAATATTTATGCACCCAACATAGGAACACCTCAATACATAAGGCAAATACTAACAGCCATAAAAGGGGAAATCGACAGTAACACAATCATAGTAGGGGACTTTAACACCCCACTTTCACCAATGGACAGATCATCCAAAATGAAAATAAAAAAGGAAACACAAGCTTTAAATGATACATTAAACAAGATGGACTTAATTGATATTTATAGGACATTCCACCCAAAAACAACAGAATACACATTTTTCTCAAGTGCTCATGGAACATTCTCCAGGATAGAGCATATCTTGGGTCACAAATCAAGCCTTGGTAAATTTTAGAAAATTGAAATCGTATCAAGTATCTCTTCTGACCAGAACGCTATGAGACTAGATATCAATTACAGGAAAAGATCTGTAAAAAATACAAACACAGGGAGGCTACACAATACACTAGTTAGTAACGAAGTGATCGCTGAAGAAATCAAAGGGGCAATCAAAAAATACCTAGAAACAAATAACAGTGGAGACACAATGCCCCAAAACCTATGGGATGCAGCAAAAGCAGTTCTAAGAGGGAAGTTTATAGCAATACAAGCCTACCTCAAGAAACAGGAAACATCTCAAATAAACAACCTAACCTTGCACCTAAAGCAATTAGAGAAAGAAGAACAAAAAAACCCCAAAGTTAGCAGAAGGAAAGAAATCATAAAGATCAGATCAGAAATAAATGAGAAAGAAATGAAGGAAACAATAGCAAAGATCAATAAAACTAAAAGCTGGTTCTTTGAGAAGATAAACAAAATTGATAAACCATTAGCCAGACTCATCAAGAAAATAAGGGAGAAGACTCAAATCAATAGAATTAGAAATGAAAAAGGAGAAGTAACAACTGACACTGCGGAAATACAAACAATCATGAGAGATTACTACAAGCAACTCTATGCCAATAAAATGGACAACCTGGAAGAAATGGACAAATTCTTAGAAATGCACAACCTGCCAAGACTGAACCAGGAAGAAATAGAAAATATGAACAGACCAATCACAAGCACTAAAATTGAAACTGTGATTAACAATCTTCCAACAAACAAAAGCCCAGGACCAGATGGCTTCACAGGAGAATTCTATGAAACATTTAGAGAAGAGCTAACACCTATCCTTCTCAAACTCTTCCAAAATATTGCAGAGGGAGGAACACTCCCAAACTCATTCTACGAGGCCACCATCACCCTGATACCAAAACCAGACAAAGATGTCACAAAGAAAGAAAACTACAGGCCAATATCACTGATGAACACAGATGCAAAAATCCTCAACAAAATACTAGCAAACAGAATCCAAAGGCACATTAAAAGGATCATACACCATGATCAAGTGGGGTTCATCCCAGGAATGCAAGGATTCTTCAATATACGCAAATCAATCAATGTGATACACCATATTAACAAATTGAAGGAGAAAAACCATATGATCATCTCAATAGATGCAGAGAAAGCTTTCGACAAAATTCAACACCCATTTATGATAAAAGCCCTGAAGAAAGCAGGCATAGAGGGAACTCTCCTCAACATAATAAAGGCCATATATGACAAACCCACAGCCAACATCGTCCCCAATGGTGAAAAACTGAAACCATTTCCTCTAAGATCAGGAACAAGACAAGGTTGCCCACTCTCACCACTATTATTCAACATAGATTTGGAAGTGTTAGCCACAGCAATCAGAGAAGAAAAACAAATAAAAGGAATCCAATCAGAAAAGAAGAAGTAAAGCTGTCACTGTTTGCAGATGACATGATACTATACATAGAGGATCCTAAAGATGCTATCAGAAAACTACTAGAGCTAATCAATGAATTTGGTAAAGTAGCAGGATACAAAATTAATGCACAGAAATCTCTTGCATTCCTATACACTAATGATGAAAAATCTGAAAGTGAAATTAAGAAAACACTCCCATTTACCACTGCAACAAAAAGAATAAAATATCTAGGGATAACCCTACCTAAGGAGACAAAACACCTGTATGCAGAAAATTATAAGACACTGATGCAAGAAATTAAAGATGATACAAATAGATGGAGAGATATACCATGTTCTTGGATTGGAAGAATCAACATTGTGAAAATGACTCTACTACCCAAAGCAATCTACAGATTCAATGCAATCCCTATCAAACTACCACTGGCATTTTTCACAGAACTAGAACAAAAAATTTCACAATTTGTATGGAAACACAAAAGACCCCGAATAGCCAAAGCAATCTTGAGAACGAAAAATGAAGCTGGAGGAATCAGGCTCCCTAACTTCAGACTATTCTACAAAGCTACAGTAATCAAGACAGTATGGTACTGGCACAAAAACAGAAACATAGATCAATGGAACAGGATAGAAAGCCCAGAGATAAACCCACGCACATATGGTCACCTTATCTTTGATAAAGGAGGCAAGCATATACAGTGGAGAAAAGACAGCCTGTTCAATAAGTGGTGCTGGGAAAACTGGACAGCTACATGTAAAAGTAGGAAATTAGAACACTCCCTAACACCATATACAAAAATAAACTCAAAATGGATTAAAGACCTAAGTGTAAGGCCAGACACTATCAAACTCTTAGAGGAAAACATAGGCAGAACACTGTATGACAAAAATCACAGCAAGATCCTTTTTGACCCAGCTCCTAGAGAAATGGAAATAAAAACAAAAATAAACAAATGGGACCTAATGAAACTTAAAAGCTTTTGCACAGCAAAGGAAACCATAAACAAGACCAAAAGACAACCCTCAGAATGGGAGAAAATATTTGCAAATGGAGCAACTGACAAAGGATTAATCTCCAAAATTTACAAGCAGCTCACGCAGTTCAATATCAAAAAAACAAACAACCCAATCCAAAAATGGGCAGAAGACCTAAATAGACATTTCTCCAAAGAAGGTATACAGATTGCCAACAAACACATGAAAGGATGCTCAACATCGTTAATCATTAGAGAAATGCAAATCAAAACTACAATGAGATATCATCTCACACCAGACAGAATGGCCATCATCAAAAAATCCAGAAACAATAAATGCTGGAGAGGGTGTGGAGAAAAGGGAACCCTCTTGCACTGTTGGTGGGAATGTAAATTGATACAGCCACTATGGAGAACAGTATGGAGGTTCCTTAAAAAACTAAAAATAGAACTACCATATGACCCAGCAATCCCACTACTGGGCATATACCCTGAGAAAACCATAATTCAAAAAGAGTCATGTACCAAAATGTTCATTGCAGCTCTGTTTACAATAGCCAGGACATGGAAGCAAGCTAAGTGTCCATCATCGGATGAATGGATAAAGAAGATGTGGCACATATATACAATGGAATATTACTCAGCCGTAAAAAGAAACGAAATGGAGTTATTTGTAGTGAGGTGGACGGAGTTAGAGTCTGTCATACAGAGTGAAGTAAGTCAGAAAGAGAAAAACAAATATAGTATGCTAACACATATATATGGAATCTAAGGGAAAAAAAAAAAAGGTCATGAAGAACCTAGTGGCAAGATGGGAATAAAGACACAGACCTACTAGAGAATGGACTTGAGGATATGGGGAGGAGGAAGGGTAAGCTGTGACAAAGTGAGAGAGTGGCATGGACATATATACACTACCAAACGTAAAATAGATAGCTAGTGGGAAGCAACCGTATAGCACAGGGAGATCAGCTCTGTGCTTTGTGACCACCTAGAGGGGTGGGATAGGGAGGGTGTGAGGGAGGGAGATGCAAGAGGGAAGAGATATGGGAACATATGTATATGTATAACTGCTTTACTTTGTTATAAAGCAGAAACTAACACACCATTGTAAAGCAATTATACTCCAATAAAGATGTTAAAAAATAAAATAATAAAATAAAATAAATTTAAAAAAATTATACATCTTAGCTATATTAACTATAAATTGGATAGTTTCAAACTGATGTCTGAAAATCTTTTAGAGAGTCCTTGATAAAGTTATTTATCATAAATTACTAAAAATACTGGTAGCAGTATGCTTTATCTTATCTCCTACTTCCCCCCCCCTTCTGCTACAAAGCAGGATGGTGGTTGTCTTAGCACTGTCTAAAGAGTACAGAGTATAGACATTATATGATTTTAATAATACCACAAAGTAGTCTGAGTAACTTTTTTAGATCATAATATTTTCAAATCTTTATGTAATTGTACTTAGTACAAAATATGAGATTCATTTTCCTATAAGGTCAATTAAACATGCAATTAAAAGTTACTCCTGCATGTCTTCCTCCCATAGCTGTCAGTGCAAATTCTCTAGGGTCATCATCTCTGCACCGATTTGGACATTGTACAGAATCATGCATGAGAACTGTATTCCAAAT
This sequence comes from Balaenoptera borealis, assembly GCF_965194805.1. Classification (NCBI taxonomy): domain Eukaryota; kingdom Metazoa; phylum Chordata; class Mammalia; order Artiodactyla; family Balaenopteridae; genus Balaenoptera; species Balaenoptera borealis. The sequence continues at coordinate 31,108,612 of NC_138881.1, read as the reverse complement.
GGCTTTAAAATATTAAAAGTTCCATTTTACAACTTCTGCTCAGCGTGGTGAATCTCCTTCATCTTGAAAAATGTCATAAAGTTGTTTTATTCTTCAAAGTGCCTGATTTTGTGGGTTGTGGCAGGAAGCAGTGAAGGGCAGAGCAGATCGTGAAAAAGAAACAGTGCAATCAGCACCAGCAAAGAGACAGGGCGATATTTAGGAAAAAGCTACACAAATTTTCCCTCATTCTGGATATTTCTTTCCACCCTTTGTATATATATATACATATATATATATATATATATATACATATATATATATGTATATGTATATATATATAATGGCATATTATTCAGCCATATAAAAGAATAAAATCCTGCCACCTGTGACAATATGGATGAAACTGGAGGACCTTACACTAAATGAAACAAGCCAGAAACAGAAAGATAAATACTGTAAATACTCACTTATATGAGGAATCTTTAAAAAAAAAAAGTTAAATTCGTAGAAACAGACAGTAGAATGGTGGTTGCCGGGGCTAGATGATGGGAGAAATAGGGGAGAAGTTGGCCAAAGGGTCAAACTGTCAGTTATAAGATGAATAAGCTCTTGGTATCTAACGTACTACATAGTGACTTAATAATACAGCATTATATACTTGAAATTTGCTAAGAGAAGATCTTAAGCACACATCATGCACACACACAAACACATAAAGGTAGCTATATAAGGTGATAAGTGTGTTAATTAACTTGATTGTAGTAATCATTTCACATATACATATATCAAATCATTACATTGTACCCTTTAAACGTATACAATTTTATTTGTCAATTATACCTCAACAAAGCTGGAAAAGTTTAAATAAAGATAAAAGTAATATACACTTATCAACATTCTGCAAATAAATATGAAAATCTAGATAACACGAAAAATATTCTAGGGAAATATAAACCAGCAAAGTGGCCCATGAAGAAGAAAATCATAAAATCAAAGAAAGGGTAATTAAATTTATTCAACCACAAAGATATCAGACCTACTAAATTTTTTATAAAAAGCTAATTTCAACTGTATAATGCTTGTTCCAAAATATAGAACAAAAAATAGATAATTCCTAATTCTCTGAGTTTAGCATTGACTGTGGCCCCCAAGACAGAAAAGCAAGTAAAAATGTATATTAATCACACTTATAGAAGCAAAAATTCTAAATAGAGTACTGGCAAATCACAAGCAACACATCATTATAATAATGACATCATTACCAACGGTTTAATCTCAAAATTGCAAGGATAGCACAATTAAAGAAAATTTACCAACAAAATTAATCCACTAAAATAATCTGTCTAAATTAATATACATCAATATACCACTGAATGACATCCAGCAATCACTCATGATTAAAAAAAATTTTGGCAAACAACTTTCATAAATATATCTACTATATCTACCTATAGCAAATATATGTACAGTATAATATGCAAAGTCTAGAATAATGTACATTAAATTCAAAAATTTTAAAAGTCACCTCTTACCACCACTACTAATCAACATTGCCCTAAAGGTTATAGCCACTGCAATAAAACGAGAGAAAAATAAGTGCAGAATGGATGCAAAAGTTGGAAAGTATGAAATGAAGTATTATTTGCAGAGGATATGATTATCTATATAACCAACCGAAGATAGCCGACCAACAATTAGAACTAAAGAGAGAATTCAAAAGTGCCTAAATACAAGATTTTTGAATTTTTAAATCTGAAATGGAGGCATTTGGCTGGATCTGAATGAAGCTGAGAACTGTGAATTTTAAACTTACCTCAAGTCACCTTTGCCAGCAGAATCCTTCTTTCCGCTCTCCTATCAAGGAAGCCAGTCTTTCCCGGATCAGGAAAAAAAATCTTTACGCCAGCGGCGGGGCGGGACTTCCGGCCTCGAGGCATTTGCATGCCCTGCGTTTTTGGTTCCGGCTGATCCGGAAACGTGGACGGGAGCGCTACGGAGAGGTTGCTTCTCCGCCGGCTCTGCCGCACCATACCGAGCAGAGGACACTTTCGCGCCTGGGACCTACCTCCGCAGTCGGGACTTAACTCTGTGCTTTGTAGGCGCCGTGATGCCCCACTTCCAGCTTATCGTAAGTGAGACTCCGTTCCCCTGACTGTGACCTAGACGACCGGGCCTGTGTTTGCCGGCGCCCACTAGGGTGCGCTCTCTCGGGACCTTGGTACTGTGAAGATGGCGGAGGCCCCAGCACAGAGGGACGTACCCCGGAGCATTGTGACCTTCGAGGATGTATGCATCCACTTTACTAGAGAGGAGTGGGACCTGCTTGATGAGGATCAGAAATTCCTGTACTGTGAAGTGATGCTGGAGAACTTTATGCTGGTGATCTCACTGCGACTTGCAGTTTCCAGATACTGTATAATCCAAGCCAGAGAGAGCGCTCAGGGTTCTTGACTGGGTTGTCATAGCTCCAGCCAAGGCAGAGGTGATCCAGGAACGCCCTGGCCCTAGTTGTAGCCATAGTGTGGAGGATAGAGATGCATATTCTGAGCAGGGTGTTCCTATAAGAATATCAAATGTGTGAAGTCTCCAGGCAGGTCCTTCTATGCAAAAGAGCCACACATGTGACATGTGTGACCCAATCTTGAAAGGCATTTTGCATCTGGCTGGGCGGCAGGGAACATCTCCTGGGCAGCAATCATATCCATGTAAGTCATATGGGAGAGCCTTCTGGTTCAGTGACCTTGATGGAATCCTGAGGCAGCAGAGTGGAGAGACATTCCCTAGAATGGAAAAGGGTCCGGCCTCCTCTGTGAAGAGCTGCAGATGCCACATGTTAAAGAAGGACTGTACTTGCAGAGAGGGCAAGGAAGACTTCTTGGGCAGCTCTGGACTTGGCCAGCACCATGCCACTCACATCTGAGAGAAGGCATACAGGAGTGCTGAGTGTGAGGAGGCCTTCCACACTGGACAAAGGGATTACCAGTTCAGTGAAAGTGGGCAAGCTTGTAGCCACAAAGAGGAATATGTTGGGCACCAGAAAATCCACATGGGAGGAAAGGCCTGTGAGTCCAATGAATGTGGGATACTCTTTAGCCACAGCTGCTACTTTCTGTCACACAAGAAAACTCACAGAAGAGTAGCACCTTATGTGTGCAATGACTGTGGGAAAGGTTTTAGCTGCAGCTCCAGCCTCAAAATACACCAGACAGTGCACACAGGATCAAGGCCTTTTGAGTATGCCGAATGTGAGAAATCCTTTGGCAGAAGATCCCACTTCGTTCAGCACCAGAGAATTCACACTGGGGCAAAACCTTATGAGTGCAATGAATGTGGGAAAACCTTCAACGGCAAAGACACACTCAGCACCAGAAAATTCACCATGGAGAAAGGCCTTATATGTGCAGCAGTCGTGGGAGAGCCCATGTCCGTAAAAATGTACTTGTTGAGCACCAGAATATCCACACTAGAGAGAAGTCTTCTGAGTGTGATGAATGTGGGAAATTGTTTAGCCACAGTGCCTGCATTAAAATACCTAAGAGAATTCACAGTGGAACAAGGCCTTATGTGTGCAGTGAATGTGAGAAAGCATACATCAGTAACCCCCACCTTAATCAACACAAGAAAGTTCACACCTCAGTAAAGCCTGTGGATGAAGTGAATGTGGGAAATTCATTGATGAATCCAGCCTCATTTTACACCAGAGACTTCACACTGGAGCAAGGCCTTATGCATTCAGCAAATGTGAGAGAGCCTACAGAAGACCCTCCCACCTTGCTTGGCACATAAAAGTTCACACTGAAGAAAGGCCTCATGAGTGTAGCAGTTTTGTTGTTCCTTTGCCTGCGTTTATTAAGTTCGTTTAGCACCAGAACCTTCACACAGGAGAGAGGCCTTAAGAGAGCAGGGAACGTGCTTTCTCCTTGCTCAACATAGTATGATTCATAAAAGAGAAAAATTCTGAAAGTAGCCTTTGCAATGGAGCCAGCAACCAGAAGTTGAATTTCATACATCCAGTATCCACACGGGGGAGATAACTTCAAGGACCAGGTATGTGGGAAGCTTTCAGGAGCTACTTTACATTTTCTAACCTTCCCAGGACCTTCCCTTGGCCTGAGGTATATCATTGCCAGTGTCGGTTGCAGAAATCGTCCCACTTCTATCAGCAGTCAGGGGCCACACACTGTGTGTCTCTTACCCCAGTGTACTCAGGTGAGGCAGACCACCAGTCTCTCTCCTGTTTCCTGGAGGGAATCATGAGTGATCTGAACCCACTGGGGATCCTCATTCCCTACCCCCTGGTGGTTTCAGTGTGGACATGAACCAGCTCCTGCCGAAAAGATCTGAGCTAGAATCTGCTGCAGTTTTCCAAAGGTTTCCGTTTTCCATGGACAGTATTGACTCTACATGAGCTAGCTGAAATGGATTTCTCCAGCCGCCAAATCACCCAACCTTGGAACTGCCTGCACCACAGTGATCTGAGTTGTGCAGTGAAAAAGCGTTATTGTAAAAGGCTTTGTTCTGTTTACCTGGTGGGGTTGATTGAGAAAAGAAATGGGCTTTCAGGAAACAGGGCTCACTGAGCTCATTTCTTCCCTTCACACCTACAAAGGTTTTGATTGCTTTCCACAGTTAGGAACAAAACTAGGACTGTGGGCTGAGCTAAATAGCTAAGCAACACGGTAGACACTAGCCACATATGATTATTGAACACTTGAAGTAAGCTAAGGTATGCTATAATCATAAAATGCACACTGGATTTCCAAGACATTGTATGAAAAAAAAAAGAAAGAGTGTAAAACATCTTATAATCTTTACACTGACTATATGTTAAAAGCTATTTTGAGTATATTGGGTTAAATAGAATGTTATTCACTTTTTAAAAAAAGAAATAGGCTTTGCCAGCATGAAGACAGGAACATCTTTTGTGGGAGCCCCAAACTTTATGTGCCTCAGAGAAAATAGCAGGATGGCAGAGAACAGCTGTCAGTCTAATTTGGCCTAATTGGCAATGGTGGCTAATCCCTCCTAAGAAAAACTGTTCAGCCTTGTGGGGTTGATTTTATGACCTAGATGTCAGGATCTCTTATGAGCCCTAAGCTAACCCTGATGAAGGGGTAATTGGTATGACAACTTCTAGTGCTTTTAGGAACAGCATGAGTTAAGTCCCTTTTTCCCACGGGATGTCTCACATTCCTCAACACTGTTGATAGCTGTCTCCCAAGACCTATCCAGAAGTCATAGCCCCTGTGAAGTCTAAAATCTGATAGGTAGGTCTAAGTGGGAAGCATAGTTGATATATCTCTTGTTCTAATGCATAGAATGTTATCTTTCCTGATGTTCAAAGGTATTAAGGGTTAAAGGTATACATTCTGTTTTTATACTTTATCAAATTTTAAGCCTTAACACTTAATAAAGCTAACTCTGGTAAATATTGTTTTACTTAGAATATCGTAAAGTAGGTTTGACTATATCTTATCTAGAGAAAAAAAAACTTTAAAAAAATTAATAAGGTATATCTTTTAGATTAAAATAAACATAGAAATACTGTGTACAGAAACATTGAGTAGTAGGGAGTGTTGGAGGTTGTGGCTAACTAGAGGTTCTGTGTCTCTTCTGGAGGGCATATACAAATTTCATGTGACAGTGGCTCTGTGGGTTAAAGGTGTACAGAAATTCTCAGGACCTACAGACCTCTTTATCTCCTGTGACCGAGGCCAATGTCATAACAAATAATCTAAAAGTTTCCTGGATTCCTGTACCTCCCTGGGCTGTTGACCTTATGGCCATCACTGCACAGGCAGGAACCCTAGGGCAGAGAGAAGAGATTCTCTGTAGTCTTGGATGGGTCTTGTGACCAAGCCAGTGTTTAGGTGGGCATGGTCTTAATTGTTCTCCAGTTTTTGCTGCTACTGAGGCAGAGCTGATCCTACCAAGATATGGGACATGGGAGATGGTTGAGTCGATATAGGATTGGTTGATTTTCCAAAGAAGTGGGGGATCCAGATTTTTATGTAGAACCATTTTATCTCTTAACAGCTTTATTGGTGTATAATCAGAATACAGTAGACTGCACTTACTTAAATTGTACAATTTGTTGAATTTTGACATATGTATGCACCTATAATACCATCATAACAGTTAAGGTAATGAACATATCATTACCCCCAAAAGTTTTCTCATACCCCTTAATAATCTCTTCCTCTTGTCCCTCCCTAATCCACATGCGAATATTGTTTTGTTTTATTTCATAGTATGTTTGCATTTTCTAGAATTTTATATAAATGTAATACAGTATGGGTTTATTTTTTTCCTATCTTCTGTCAGTAAGCATAATTGTTTTGAGATTACTGTTGTTGAGAATATCAACAGGTTATTCTTTTTTTGTTGCTGAGTAATATTTCACTGTGTATAGATTTTATACAATTGTTTATCCATCAATTGTTGATGGACATTTAGGTTGTTTCCAGGTTCTATTAAAAATAAAGCTTAGGGCTTCCCTGGTGGCGCAGTGGTTGAGAATCTGCCTGCCAATGCAGGGGACACGGGTTCGAGCCCTGGTCTGGGAAGATCCCACATGCCGCGGAGCAACTGGGCCCGTGAGCCACAATTACTGAGCCTGTGCGTCTGGAGCCTGTGCTCCGCAACAAGAGAGGCCGCGATAGTGAGAGGCCCGCGCACTGCGATGAAGAGTGGCCCCCACTTGCCGCAATTAGAGAAAGCCCTCGCACAGAAACGAAGACGCAACACAGCCATAAATAAATAAACCCAAAGTTAAAAAAAAAAAAAGAAATACAGGAGCTAAATATTCTTTAGTCATGGTTACTGCAGAAAACAGCTTATTCAAAAAGTAGTTGAAGAGAATTTAATGAAATGACTATTCACAGAGTTAAGGGAAGGATTAAGGAACCCAATAGAAGCAGTGATGCACCCAGAGATTAACAATAGTAGGAAGCTATTCCAAGCCTTATAAAAGAAGGCAAGGGAGAGAGCAGGGTTACTGGAACTGGCAAGACCTATAACTGTGGGAAAGGGACCCCCCAATAGAAGTTGTGGCCATCAATAGGGGAACACAGCCACTATTAAAGTGTAATCTGGCAGGGAAGGATCATCCGGGAGGGCGAATAGACACCTGACTTTTCTCTGCTCCTGACCTTAGATCTCCTGCCAGTACCTGTAATTGGCAAAATGCAAATGCTAAGCATAGCTAAAGGGGGCTCTCGTGATCAAGTCCATAGAGGTCATCCTCCCAGGGCATAGAACAGAGCAGAGAGAGGCAGAGATTGGATCTAGAGGAGCAAATAGAGATTGATCAGTGTACTCAATTTCTGAACTGAAAGTTGAGAGCACTTGGTAAAACTGATAAATCAAGAAATAGCTGTAAAAGTGTATGTCTAGGGAAAAACACACTGTTTACCTTTACTCACACACAATACTTCTGACACCAGATGTGTGAGATTTTTCCCACACAACTCTCCAATACCAGCTGAGTGTCCTGCAATTGAATTCAATTTTTGTACTAACTGGAGTTAGCGCAGACCCCACAGGTTAAGGGCTCAGTCCCACAAGACTGCCCTCACCTTCAAATGCCAATTACAAGTAGTAGGTCCCCAGGTTACTGACACTTATGTCTGACTTGGCTACAAATCAGATTTCCATGGCCCCCCTCTTGAGTTTAATAATTTGCTGGAATGGCTCACAGAACCCAGGAAAACAGTTTTACTTACTTCTGCCAGTTTTATTACAAAGGATATTTTAAATGATACAAATGCACAGTCAGATGAAGAGATGCCTAGGGCAAGGTCTGGAAGGGTCTCGAGCATAGGGGCTTCTGTCCCTGTGGAGTTGGGGTGTGCCACCCTCCCACTATGTAGATGTTGTTCACAAACCTGGAAGCTCCCCAAGCCCCATACTTTTGGAATTTTTATGGAGGCTTCATCAATCGTTAACTCAACCTCCAGCCTCTCTCCTCTCCTAGGACAATGGGGGTTACAACTGAAAGTTCCAAGCTTCTAATCATGGCTTGGTCTTTCTGGTTATCAGCCCCCTCCTGAAGCTATCCAGGAGCCCACCAAGAATTACCTCATTAGAATCAGAACACTCCTTATCACCCAGGAAATTCCAAGGGATTCAAGAGCTCTATGTTAGGAACTGGGGTCAAAGACCAAATATTAGAACAAAAGATGTGCCTAGTTCTTGTCACTTAGGAAACTTCAAGGGTTTTAGGAACTCTGTGCCAGGAAACCGGGGCAGAGACCAATATATATTTTTATATTATTTCACAGTATATTATATATAAAAATAATACAGCTAAAAGACTTGAAAATGATCACTTCTGAGAGTGAAATGCAAGAGTAGGAAAGGAGGATTTTTTTAATGAGCCATAATGAACCATTTGAATATTTTAGCGTGTGTGTGTGTGTATATACGTATTGTTCTGAGTGCCAGTCTCAGACTATTAATAGCCAGTATTGTGGCTGGACCGGACCTTGTGGTCCTTATTATGATTGCAAGACACCCTTCAGCAATAACCATCAGGAAACTGAAAAAAAAGGTTTATTGCTTACAGGTCCTGGAAATTACATGGCATACCTGGGGCCACACAGCAAGGTTGCAGGTAGAGAGAGAGAGAGCAGGGACCTGGGGTTCTGCTTTTATTGGGGTCCCTCGAGGGTGGGAGCCCAGGGGTTCACCAGCTCACTCTTTATTGGTAAATTTAAAACATAAGAGTGGGAATTTAAAGCTCAGGAAGAGAAAAAACAGGTGGACCAGCGGGGAGGGGGGTACAGGTAAGCAACCTGGCTCTTTAGTCATGTAGCTGGCAATGTGTTTATCCGAGATGGCCATCATTGAAGGGAATGTTTCTTTGAAGTGGATGCCTCTGTAAAGCTTGAGTCAGGCACTTGCATTACAAAAAATAAAAACAAAAGCTGTCAGGGCTTCACACTATATTAACACGTCTCTCTCTCTGTCTCTCTGTCTCTCTCTCTCTCTCTCTGTCTATATCATGTAATTTAATTAAAAATAAAGTTCTTAGAACAGAAAAGAGTGAAAACACTTTTGTGTCAGTATATATAGGAAGGATTTAAGTGTCAAAGGCTATTTGAGTATTTTCGTGTGCATATGTGGGAATGTTTACAGACCGAAAAGAGAAAATAGAAAGCTGGAGAGATGGGAAAATTTTTTGAATGATTAAATATTATCAAAAAGCAAGGAGGATATAGGAGGAAATTGGGTCAAGAGCACAAGTATGGAACTAAAACTTCTTCTAAGAGCAGCAAAAGGGAGGTAAAGATTAATATTCATGCAGATTATGGATAAATTGGAGACCAGACATTGAGAAATTTCTTATCTGAGCATGTCCCTTTATTGATAAAAGATGTTATATTCATCAGCTGAGAGTGAAGGGAAATGGATAGAATGGGATGTAAGGACAGTCAAGAAATTGTGCAGTAGCTGAGATGGAGATAGAGTGAACATTTGTCTTCCGAAATGGGACACTTTTGACGGTATGTTAGTTTCATGTGGCTGTTGTAACAAATTACCATAAACTGGGTTTGTTTAAAAAAAACTGAAATTCGGGGCTTCCCTGGGGGCGCAGTGGTTAAGAATCCACCTGCCAATGCAGGGGACACGGGTTCGAGCCCTGGTCAGGGAGGATCCCACATGCTGCAGAGCAACTAAGCCCATGTGCCACGACTACTGAGCCTGCACTCTAGAGCCTGCGCACTGCAACTACTGAAGCCTGCGCGCCTAGAGCCCGTGCTCCACAACAAGAGAAGCCACCGCAGTGAGAAGCCCGCACACTGAAAGGAAGAGTGGCCCCCGCTCGCCACAACTAGAGAAAGCCCGCGCACAGCAATGAAGACCCAACGCAGCCAAAAATAAATAAATAAATAAATATAAATTTATTAAAAAAAAAACAAAACTGAAATTTGTTCTCTCACTGTTCTGGAAGCCTGAAGTCTTATGTCAGTTTCCCAGGGCTGAAATCAAGGTGTCGCCAGAGTCATGCTCCCTCCAGAGTCTCTAATGGAGAACCTGTTCCTTGCCTCTTCCAGCTTCTGGTGGTTGCCAACATTCCTTGTCGTGTCTGCATAACTCCAGTCGCTGCCTCCATGGTCACCTCACCTTCTCCTCTTTTGTATCTGTCCAATTGTCCTCTACCTCTCTCTCATAAGTTTACATGTGATCACATTTAGGGCTCACCCAGATAAACAGGATAGTCTCATCTCAAAATCCCTACCTTGACCATATCTGCAAAGACCTTTTTTTTTATATATATAAGTTAGCATTACAGGTTCCAGGGATTAGAATGGGGATATCTTTTAGAAGTTGGGGGTGGGGGGTGGAGTGTTAAGGCATGTTCCAGAGGAAGCAATTATCCTTGAGGTAGAGGCAGGAAGCTGCTGGCCCACACACCTGTGTGTGCATCCTAATGAACGCAGCTCAGCACCAGGGTATATGGATTTGGTCACTCTGCAGTAAGCAGTCTTCAAATATATGTAGTAGCCCTAGATAGACACCAGTTGTTTGTGAAGAACTTTGGAATTCAAAGAAGAGAAGTTGAATTTGAATCACTGATTAAATACAGATACAGAAAATGTGGTGGGAATAGCTGATTTCAAAATTCCTAGTTGACATTTGTTATGAACTTCAGGCACCAGAATTTTCTTCATGATGAGTGGGCACCAAAACTTCTAATGCAATATTTTCCCAATGTTTCTGCTAGCTTCTTCCTCATGCCTTATCTCAGTTTCTTAACTTCCCAGATTTCTGTGTGGGAATCACAATTTGGTATAAGCTATAACCTCTTCACAACAGGGAGCATTGAGATCTGACTTTTTCTTAGATTGTCTATTTAAACTCAAATCCATTAGATAATTTCAACTAATTTTTCAGCTTTATGCTGTGCAGCTTAAATGCGAATTTCTTAAATTGGAAAAATACATTTAAAGTAAGAAAATTAAATGTAAGGCAGACATATCCTCCTTTTTCTCTTTTTAAATTTTGTATATACTATTCCCCAACGTTCAGTTGCAAATTTCTGAGAAGGAGCAGAAATTCATTTCCTTAATGAAATAAAATGTCCTATTTAAGCAAAATAATTTCTTCAGTTCTCCTATTCAAATGAGCATATTCAGTTAAAGAATGATAGGGAGTGAGGAAATTATTTTGGATGAAAAACAAACCCAGCCCTGTTAAAGATGCTACTTCAAGAATAATATATAATCTTTATTACTCTGTTAGGTAGTTATGACAATATGTAAGCATTGTTTTGAGCTGATAACAGTATTCTACCAGTTCAGAATGTATAAATTGTATCATGTAGTTTCTTGATTTAATGCACATATAAATAAAAGACAGATCAAAGCAAAACATTTTTCATACAAAAATAAAAGGGAATGAAGAAATAATGGTAAATTAAACACGCTTTGCTCAACCTTGTAGTGAAGGATTGCACTACATTGAAAACAATTCTATTAGATTTTAAACCTGTTGATTGGCGAGCTATTTTTGTATTGTTTCCCTTGGAGATGCACTGGGTATACACACACATAATCCAGTACATTTCTCATATGCAGAAACACTTAAAATTGAATAGAAACAAACAGCCTTGTAACCTCAAGACATTTGGAGAACAGCATGTGGAAACGAAATTAGAGTATGGATTTGGCAGTAAAATAAAATGACAGAAATGGACTTCCTCATCTATTCTTCTTCAGCTTGAGGGAGATCTAAATTAAGAAGATGGTAAGAAGGTAAAATGAACCAACCATAGGGGCTTCCCTGGTGGCACAGTGGTTAAGAATATAGGGGACACGGGTTCGAGCCCTCTTCCGGGAAGATCCCCCATGCCGTGGAGCAACTAAGCCCGTGCGCCACAGCTACTGAGCCTGCACTCTAGAGCCCGCGAGCCATAACTACTGAGCCCACGAGCCACAACTAGTGAAGCCCTCACGCCTAGAGCCCGTGCTCTGCAACAAGAGAAGCCACCACAATAAGAAGCCCGCGCACCACAACGAAGAGCAGCCCCTGCTCGCCGCAAGTAGAGAAAGCCCACAAGCCCTACGCAACCAAAAATAAAATAAATTTTTTTTAAAAATTTAAAAAAATTAAAAAAAAACAATGAACCAGCCATAAACACAGCAACCCATTTCAAAAGCATTTTTGTTCTTAAATGGGCCTGTGATTCATTTATCTATCAATTCTTCCAACATTTTTCCATAACTTGTAAATTTTGAAAGTTTGCCTTTGAGACAAGTTACTGACAATAAGCTCAATCTCTTTCAATTTAGGAAAATCAAGTCTACTCAAAGTGCCTGTACTCATAACTTTGCATTTTGAAAGGCAACAAGTCATTACAAAAAATGAAATCTCACCTCTATGGTAATGGAGGCAGAACCTCCGATGCAACAGTGCTAATAATAAGTTTTGAAAGCAATTTTAACCCACAAAGTCAAGCAATGACCTGTAGGATTGATTTTACTTCACTGAGGGTGTATTAATGTGTCATTTCTTTGGGTTTCAGAAGTACATTTATTTCACTATAGAAATAAAACAGCAAAGTCAACTCTAGTTTTAAATTACTAAATTATTTCATGCCTATCTATTTTATGAAATATTGTTTAGAATTAGATACTTGTGGACTATTTTAATGTATCAGGTTAATTTTATGTAGCTCTTAACAGTGTAGCTTCTATTAGCCAAATGCATGATTTTAATATATTATTATACAAAAATGCTCCTTATGATGATAGGGCACATTTATAAATTCCACTTTCTAAGTTGACATTAAAACATTATTTAGCTTTCTCATAATAAGAACAGAAGTTGATCATGTTGCTGTTCAAGGAAAATAAATAGTTTCTATATTCATGAAAACTAACTGTAAAAGAGAAAAAACAAAACATGGTAGCACACGAGTTTATATCTTTAGAGAGTAGATATATTCCACCAAGTTCTCAAGGAAACACTATTTTCTCATTAAGTTATTTTATAGAATGGAGGTGGTTACATTCAAAATTGAATGATTTTAATGAGACAATCAAGATAACAGCCAGATTTATGGCCTGCTGGGAGTTATGGTTTTGAGAATACCTATTTTTACCCCCATCTCTCCTTCTCCATCACTCACTGCCTCATTCTCAAATCCTCCTGTGTCCTAACAATTTCAACAAATTGGGCTTAGCCTTGTCCTTTCTGTTTTTACCTTATAAATTTTGAAATTTTTAAAGTAGGATTTTTATCGCATATTTTCCATAGTTGCTGCTGTCTGGTATGTGATGTTCTTATCTGTGATGAACAGGTTTCATATATTAAATCGTTTACTCATATCATGCCTCTTGTAAAATTAATTAATTGCCTATACCAAATAAATTTCGTAAGTTTGAAATTCTGGGCTAAATGGGACTGAGGTGACATGAATTACTCAATACTATATATAGGGCCTACCATTGTTGTTGATTTTTAAATAGCAGCTTTAATGACAGTTCTAAGCATGTCATCTTAAAATGGTATAGGAAACATTAAGGATAAATGTCTAACTCTTCTCTACATGATAAAACATAGACCTGGGCCTTAGAGTATAGCTGGAAGAGTAGGGATAGAATGTACAACAATAATGCCTTTAGGATCATTTTACACATAAAATTTTATATGAAATACAATTATTTTATCAAATCAACTAATTTTGTACACAAATACAAAAAGACATATATTGTTCTCCTAATTCAGATTTTATGCAGTTGTTCCCTGTTAGCTTTTAGGAAGTAAAATTTCAATTGAGCTAGATTGAAAAAATGATCCCGTGTACTCTGTATAGTAGAGGCAGTTTCTTCACCAAAGCACAGAAGAGAATTGATATTCTGAAAAAAATAGAGGTTCATCTTGGACAATGTCATTCAACGTAGGCGTCAATGCACTAACGACTGGACAGAAGAAACTGCTAAAACCTACATAGCCTTTTCATTGTATTGCAGAATAAAAAGGGAGGACCTATGCTCTCCACTTGATGTATTCTCTTCTAATGCCATTGAAGTGTAATAGAATAGCTATTGTTGGGCTATTTTCTGCCTGTAATAGAATGTTTGATTTATAAAGGCGCTGAATCATGCATTAGCCTTATTTCTCAGTATACACATAGGAGCCATTTCAACCAGAACTGAAGTGTTACAGCCAAGATAGAATACAGCAGCTGTTTAACATCATGCAATATAACCATGCATATGAAAGAGCAACAAGGATTTCACTTTATTGATCTAATTTCAGAACATTTGCACATCACAATGGCAATCATACCAAGACATTTTCACTTTAAGGGACACCACTGGTCCAAGTTCAATGAGATTCTATCTGCAGTAGAATTTAAGGGTCATACAATTTCAGAGTTAGAAAATTCTTTAGAGAATCTATTCCCCTCCCCCTCAATTTATGTATTAGGAAACCAAGGCCCAGAAGAGGTTAAATGATTTGACCAAGATCACATGGCTGGTAGATAGCTCTGACTAGAGCCCAATTCTGAGCCTTTTGATCTTTTTACATAGCACGATTATTGAAGAGAAAAATATTATGTAACTCAGTTCTTCTTATGTTGCACACAAAATCTGATGTTCAAAATATACGTTAGGAATTATGTGACATGAACTAGAATGAATGGGAATCAATGGCATTTGTCTCACTGGAAATTCCTATAGATTTTCTAGGTTAGAATATACTTGACTACATAAAGAAATTCAATATAGTGAAAGTGGATTCAGGGAGGGATATGGGAAACATTTGTTCTGAGTAGGATTTCTTTAAGTAATTTTCTCAATTTCCTGGTTCCTTATTTTTCGAGTATTCTCATCTTACACAATCTTAGTTGAGCTCATCAACTTCCTAAAATCTGGTGGAGAATAAGAAAGAAACATTTTTTAAAAGGTAAAAAGTGGTTGAAGAAAACTGTAGCAGAATAAAACCATTAGCGAAGTAGTTGTATTTTTCAAAGCATTCCATAATGTGTGACATAACTGATAGTAGCTAAGATCAAGTGAAAGGAGTGGACTTTATTTTAGCTTAATTAGTTGTTTCAGTTAAAGACTATCTATGCCCAGGTTTGACATTAATGCTAGAGGCACCAACCACATTTAGCTGCTATGGATAAAAAAACCCTGGTTTCCTAGAACCCAAGCTAGTGGTACTGTAAGCACCTGGCAAGTCAGGAAATACCAAAACGCAGAGAAAAGGTTAAATGACTGAAACTACTTAGCAACAAATAATTCCAAAAAATGTCGACTCCTAAAACCCAACCTTTAATGCCAGCTGTGATTGGTAGATGACAGGTGTAAGGTATTTCAAAATGTACCCGGAAACCAATTAAAAAGTAGAGGAGGTCCCAGAAAGTGAAAGGAGAGAGAAAGCAAAGCTAAATAGAGAAAACAGTGTTACCTGACTGTGCCTGTATAAACCATAAATGTTCATTTTTAAAACACTGTTTATAACAAATTGAAGACTACATGAATATACATCAATGGATAAGTGACTAAATTAATAGCTTCACATCACTACTCTGAAATACCACAGTTTCATTATATTGAACATGGCAGATGCAGATGTATTTACTTGAAAGGATGTCCTCGACACAGAGTTTTTAAAAAAAACATGCACAATAATATGTATTTTATCATACTAATTTCATAAAATCTATTTTTTAAAATCCCTAACCATATAAGGGTATATTTGTTTTTTATACATGTACATAAAAAAGGAAAAAGGGTGAA